>NW_026652297.1:31765418-32318229 GCF_009828535.3 Hylobates moloch | reverse complement strand
GGCACTACAGGCGTGCACCACCATGCCCGGCTAATTTTTGTATTTGTAGTAGAGATGGGGTTTCACCATGTTGGCCAATCTGGTCTAGAACTCCTGACATCAGGTGATCCGCCCGCCTTGGCCTCCCAAAGTGCTGGGATTACAGGCATGAGCTACCATGCCCAGCTGGTGTATTTTCTATATACAGGAATTCCCTACCCTTATGTTAGTCAGTGTAAGTAACCATTGCTGCTATAGCAACCATCCCCACACCCCATTATCTTTAATACAATGAAAGCTTATTCCTCACTCACATTGCAATTCAATATGGGTTAGGCATTTCTCTTCCATCTTGTAATACCATTATCTGTAACAAATGGCCCCTAAGGTTGCTGCAAAATGGAAGAGAGAATGGAGGATCACGCATAGGAGAATTTTATGGGCTGGGCTGGAATTGGGATAGAGCACTTTTACCCACATTCCGTTGGCCAGAGCCCACTAAACTGGGCTCAACCTAACAGCAAGAGGGCTTTAAAATAGAGGCAGCCATATGCCCTGGAAGGAGAGAAAAAACACACATCGGGGGTACCAGCATTCTCCACACAGTTTGCCTTCCTGGTCACCAAATACCTGTTTGCTCCTTTGTTTTCATACATAAAACACATTCACCACTCACCGTGGAGGCAACTCAAAGTCCCATCTGGTCATTGCATTGAGCTCAAAGCCCAGGCTGTCTGTGTGATCCTTATTCATCAGGTCAGCCTGTAGCTCCCATATAAAATGGGAGGAATATGGATCTGATAATCACAATCAAAATGCCCGTTTAGAAAATGGAAGAATGAAAACACAGAGTTGCTACTGGTCTGCAGAAATGTTGAGATCCCTCAGATGTTGTAAAGATGTCTAACCCTGGGGTGGGGAAAATTCTTTGTTTAGGCCTTGATGCAGATCTCTGGAAGAATTCTCTTGTCCATGACACCTTAGATATGCCCTTCGGAAGGTGCTTCCTGGTGTATCACCATCTTTGTGCACATCTAAAGTGGATGCTGGGGAATGAGCCATTCCTGAGGGCTGTTCACTTCTCACAGCCCACTTCTTTTTGGAGCAAGGTTGTTTTTTAGCTCCACGAGTCAGGGTGACACAGGACAGGCGAGCCCCCTCTCCTGTGTCACCTGGGAGGGTTGTTGGCTTCACCTAGGAAAGAATCAAGGGAGAGCCGGTGATGTTAGACAGCAACTTGTATTGAAGTGGCAGTGCACATTGGCAACAGAGGGACTGCTCCTTGCAGAAGAGGGCTACCACACAGGCAGTGTGCCCAGATTAGCAGCTCAGAGGCAGTTCTGCAGTCATATTTATACCCACTTTTAATTATATGCAAATTAAGGGGTGGTTTATACAGACATTTCTAGGAAAAGGATGGTTACTTCTGGGTTGCAGGTTGTTGCATGGAAAGGGGTGGTAACTTCTGGGTGTTGGCATGAGAGTGGTAAATTGACATGGCATACTGACGGGCATGTCTTATGGAAAGTTCCTTCTGCCATGCCCCTGTTTTAGCTAGTCCTCAATTTGGTCTGGTGTTCAAGCCCCATCTCTGGAGTCAAGTCCCACCTCCTACCTCAAAGGTACAGATGAAGGTCTGGACGTGTAGGGGTTTTGGGCAATGATAGTCCCTCAACATTTAGCAAAATCTCATCTATTTGCTTCTAGTCCATTCCATGGGCCAGTGACCACACCCAGAGTTTTTTTCTAGCTGTAGTTTACAAACCTACTCTTTTAATTGGTTTCCTCTCCCCCAGGCCTCTCTCCCTAAGGCCAGTCAGCTACCTTGATGCTACAAGGGTTGACTGGAAAAGCCACATCCTTAATCTAATCATTCCACCTGGCTAGGTCTAAGCGGGCCTTGGCTGCTGGAAAGTTTTGCAATTTACTTCTATTATCTGGGATCTAGAGGCAGTTGGTGTTTTCCTTCCCTTTAGGCTTAAATTTTCTGGACTTTGTTCCAATTCACTTCTCTTTGCAAACCAGTCAATTATTTCACTTTTCTCTTCCTTGTGTTCCTTTGTTAAATACAGGCAATAGCAGAGAACACACATCACTACTTTGCTTCTTTCTAACAGATGCCGCTAGGCATGCTGACTCAGTAGTAGATAGCATGGGGCCTGCTATCCTCAATATCATAGGCCCAGTTTACCAATTATCATAACACCAATTATCATCTTCAGCCCCCAATATTGCTCTCCTGCTATGCAATATTTCCATATTTCCATTTTTAGTATGGCAGCATGTCATTTCAAGCTCTCAATTTCTAGAGTTGTTAGAGCAAGTAGCACCATACATAGTCATGCCTGGCTCTGACAAATAACTGAGATTTTAGTGACAGCACAATAATCATTTACTTCTCATTCATATCACAATCCATGGCAAGTTGGGTGTCTGTCTTATAAATGTTGACTCAAGGATCCAGTGTCCTTCCATCTCGTGACGCTGCCATCTTCAATATGTAGCCTCCAAGATTTGGTAGAAAGGAGAGAGATAGGAGGAGTGTGCAGTGGAGAAAATCATGGGACAGGCCTGGAGGAGTCACACAATTGCTATCAGGTACGTTTGTTCCATTGACCTTAGCTCAGTCATATGGCTCCAACTAGAGGTTAAGGGGGCTGGGAAAAAAAATCCCTTAGCTCTGTTACCATGAAGAAAAGGGAAACAAAGATGTTGGTGAACCCTAACTCATTAACGAACCCCTCTCCAACCCAGACCTCTGCAGAATTTTTACCTTTTCTCCGTAACGAGCTTTCTAATGTCATGAATTGGAGCTTCATGCAGTGTTGCTGCCTTGGTTTCTCCCCCGAAAATCAATCCTTTGGAAGTTAAAGAGCAAAATATTTTTGAGAGGACACAGAGGACTAGTCAAGGGAATGTCATAACTGTGTTCCAGCAAAGTTGGCTATAAAGTGAAAACTTCAATTTAGTTCTAATATTGACTTCAATTTACAATAAGAAATAAAATGCCCTGAAAAAAAAAAAAAACAGTCCTTCAACATACTCAATTGAAGACTTGTCCAGTAAGTGTTAAATTGACTTTTTAAAGGCCATTCTCTGAACTGTGTGATATTTTCACAATTCAAGAGTCTCCTTTCTTTTTTTACTTCCTCCCAGAACTTCCCCTATGATATCTCCCATGTCTATGGATTCTTGCCTCACTGTACATTTACCAATACCGGAATTTTTGAGTATTATAATGGCCAAGAGGTGTATTGCAATACCACTCTTAAGTGGGTGATGCTATATAACATGGCCTCTTGTAGCCTGATAAATCTTTAAAGAGGGCTTAATAGGGTCAAGTTAATACCTATGAACCTTAGGTATTAATTAGGTTCATTAATTAGGTTCATGAACCTTATTTCATGAACTCTGTAAGGATACAGTTCTGAGAAAAGTAGCTTAATTACAAAGGATATTTCAGAGCTTAACCCTTCCAGATTAATATAATAACATCTTAGCAAAGAAAAACTACCTGGGTTCTTCATCTGAATCAATTATAAATTCAGCGAGAAAGTGGCTGACTTCATTTGGGGCTGGATATAGATGAAAAAAGAAAGAGGCTTGAGGATATGTGGGAAGGGGAAGCTTCTTTTAATGGAATGATCCACTGGACAATGAAAAGGGATCCCTGCAGGAAGTCCTACGATTTTAGGTTACTGCAAATAGGATTGGAAACATCTCTGTCTTCAGGTGTTGAGGAATTAGACATATTAAAATAGAACGATCAGAGCTGGAGGGATGGGACTGCTTTGGGGAAGGTATTCTCCAAAGTATTTGGTACACAGAAATGTCTTTATGGGAACCCTGCATCAGTTTGGGCTTTTAACATGACAACAAGTGTGCTGATGGACATTTCTGTCCATGTTCTGGATGGAGACCCAGAGGTCCAGCTTACCTGTTTGTTTCTGACTCAAAACTAGAAGGACAAAATTCAGAACAATCTTGACAGAGAGCTATAGTGCACTGATAAGATAAAATTTAAGAGAGATAAATTAAAGCCCCACATTTAGTGTCACATCATTTTCACTAGTAAAGGATGAAGCTTAGTAATTCACAGAAAAAGATCTAGTTGTATTTGGTCATGCGTGGCTTTTGTTCATTTATTAAATTAATGTATTTTGATTGTGTAGCCAGGTGCTATGAACCAGAGATATGTTTCCTATCCTCATGGATATTATAGCTTTGATATGAATCAAAAATAAATAGGATCTTAGATTGCACTAATGGAAAAGTTATTTCAGGTAATTTAACAAGCATTTATTAAGCACCTACTGCACGCTAAACTGTGTCTTAAAGAATGGGAGCTGCTATGGTTTCATTATTTGTCCCCTCCAGCATTCACATTGAAACTTAATCCTCAATGTGGCAGTGTTGAGAGGTGGGACTTTTATCAAGTGATTGGGTCGTGAGGTTTCTGCCCTCATAAATGGATTAATCAATTCATGGATTAATGGATTAGTGGGATAATGGATGAATGAGTTATCATGGGAGTGGGACTGATGGCTTTATAAGAAGAGGAAGAGAGACCTAAGCTGGCACACTCAGCCCTCTCACCATGTGATGCCCTGCACTGCCTTGGGACTCTGCAGAGAGTCCCCACCAGCAAGAAGGCCCTCACCAGATGCAGCCCCTCAATCTTGGACTGCTCCTCTTCCGTAATAGTAAAAAATAAATTCTCATTCTTTATATATTACCCAGTTTGCTATATTCTATTATAAGCAAAAAAAAAAAAAAACAAAAAAAAAAAAACAGACTAAGACAGGAGCTGAATGCTGAATGACAGAAAAAGGTGTGAACAATCATCTGATAAATTTCAATATAAAATGCTTAGTCAGGATTTCTTTAATTTTTCCATTGCCATGATGATGGAAAAGAAGTAGCAAACATATCTTTGAAGTCTTTCATTTTATTTTTTAAAACTATATAAGAGTTACGTGCCATATCACAATGAAAAATATATATTTTAATATTCAATAATAACAGTTTTACTGAATTGAGGGTAGGAGCTGATATTTTAAAATTGTATAAAAATGCATTTACAAATAAAAATAACAGTTTGAATTAACTCTAGACATATGTTATTGTCCTACACAGGAAGAAAGAATAGAAATATGAATTCTTCTAAAACTAATATGGAAATTTAATGCAATTATAATTACAATGCCACGTTTTTCCTTTTTCCTTTTAGTTATTTTTTTTCTTTTTAGGACAGAGTCACCCTCTGTTGCCCAGGCTGGAGTGCAGTGGTGTGGTCATAGCTTACTGCAGGCTTCAAATACTGGGGTCAAGAAATCCTCCTGCTTCAGCTTCTTAACTAGCTAGGACCATAGGCATACATCACCACGTCCGGCTCATTTTTTAATTTATTTTTTGTAGAGATGGGGTTATCGCTATGTTGCCCAGGCTGGTCTTGAACTCCTGGCCTCAAGTGATGCTCTTGCCTCAGCCTCCCAAATTGCTGTGATTACAGGCATGAGCCAATGCACCAGGCCTAATGCCATGTTTTTTCAATGGGGCAAAATTAATTGAAAGTTTATATAGAAGAATTAATGTCCAAGAAAAGTCAAGAAAATTTGAAAAGGAAGAGTGAAGAAGATTACTTTCTCAACATTAAATATTGTTTTTAAGCTATGTAGTTACGGCTGGGAGTGGTGGCTCACGCCTGTAATCCCAGCACTTTGGGAGGCTGAGGAAGGAGGATCACTTGAGCCAGGAGTTCAAGACCAGCCTGGTAATATAAAAACTTTTAAAAGTCCTTGGTAATGAAAGATAAAAAAAATGATAATCTGGTTGGAAAAACATTGTCAACATACAAAGGGTCACTTTCTCTATTTATTTAAAGAGCACCTATAAATTGATAGAAAAAAGATGAAGATGAATAACTTGATAAAATGAGCAAACAATATGGATAGACAAGTGACAGAGGGGAAATTTTATTTAAAAATAGATAGTTGAAAACAAAAAATATGCAAAGAGATTAAGGTGGTAAAAATGTCATTTTTCACCCACAAGATTGGCAAAAATTCAAAGGATCAACACCAGCCTGATGATCATATGGTAATGGACATTCTCAGACAGGGTGGAAGCCACAGACACTTTTGGGGAAAGTCATCAGGCAAGATATATGAGCATTAGGAATACATGTTCTGTTTCATCCAGGCATCTCAGTGGGACAATCTACCTCATATAGAGCAATAAAGGCTCTAACTAATTAGGATGCATGCAGAAGGCTGTTTATTTTGGCACTGCTCAGAGTGACAGGAAAAACTTGGACAAGGGGAATGGCTGAAGAAAATATGTTAAGCCTCACCATGGAATATTATATAGCTATTAAAAAGTATGAGTTAGATCTATCTGTGCATTAGCTCAGAGAGATGTCCATAATATTTTATTAAGTGGAAAAGAGTAGATAGCAGAGCAATATGTATCATATAATTTTGAATTTATTTTTTGGAAAAGATAAAAAGGCAAAATCCATTTTGTAGATATCAATATCTAGATAGATATATATACATACACACATATATACACACACGAACACGCACACACATATTCTAAATATAAATACATGTATATGTATGTATATAAATAGACATCCACTTTACTTTAGAAGCTGGAGATTTAGTGAGGAATTGAAAATAAGACAGAGAGAAAGGAAGGGAAGGGAAGAGAAGGGAAGGGAAGAAGTAGGGAAGAAAGGAATGGAGGAAGGGAGAGCCAGAGGGAGGGAGGGAAGGGAAAAGGAAGTTTACTCACTAAACATTAACTTTCCCCCCTGAATCTCTGAGTAATACCAGAGCCAGTGGCCTCCTTGTCTCTGTGTACAGTACAACCTCCTCAGAAGTCAGCTCAAGCCAGTCTGAGAAGCCCAGTGTGGTATAATATAATACAAAAGGAAGCAGAGAGTGCCTTGGGAGCACAGGGAGTGACACCTCTCAAATCACAAGTAGTAAGTGTCCTGCCACCCTCTCCCCTGGCCAGTCAAAGCAGTTCTCCTGTGTTTGGTGTAAAAGCCACACAGAGGGACAACGAAGAAATGTGGCATCCTTGGGGGCAGGGATGAGGAGAGTGAGGTTATCTGGAAACTTCACTTTATGCGAGGAGGTTGAGGGACCTTACACTATAAGGAAATACATTTAAGTTGAGATACAATCTTGGTTTTCAAATGTCTGAAGGGCTTTCTTGTGGGAGACGGACCAACTTATCATGTATTGCTTTAGAAATAAGATATGGGACAAAGAAGTTATAAGGAGGTGGCCAGGCGCGGTGGCTCACACCTGTAATCCTAGCATTTTGGGAGGCGGAGGTGGGCAGATCACTTGAGGTCAGGAGTTCAAGACAAGCCTGGCCAACATGGTGAAACACTGTCTCTACTAAAAATACAAAATTATCCGGGTGTGGTGGTGCACACATGTAATCCCAGCTACTCAGGAGGCTAAGGCACAGGAGTTGCTTGAACCCAGGAGGAGGAGGTTGCAGTGAGCCAAGATCACGCCACTGTGCTCCAGGCTGGGCGACAGGGTGAGCTCCAATATTAAAAAACAAAACAAAACCAAAAAAAAAGAAGTTATAAGGAGGCAGACTTTAGCTCCGTGTAAACAAAACCCTGCTAAGATTCCTTTGCACCCCTTTACATTTTCTATAAAATGAGAACAATATCAGATGCTCTAATAATGACAGAGGTGCAGTGAGGAGCAGATGGGGTAAATTCAGAAGAAGTGGTCCTTGACTTTAGGTGCTCATTAAAATGATTTGGAGAGTTTTAAAATCCTGATGCTCTGGCTGCACCCACAATTAATTCATTCATAACCTCTGGAGGTGGGACTCAGGCACTGATAATTTTTAAAGCTCCCAGGCGATTCCATTGTATAGCCATTGTGTAGTTCCACTGAGAACCATTGATCTAAAATAATTATTAATTGCCATCTGGGTAGTTGTGGAAAAAGTAGGTTTGACTTAAGGCAGATCTGGCACCATTTTTTGAAGGGCTCATTCACCTAAGAATTGGAGCTAAAGGTCACAGTAAAGCAACTCTGGAGTGAAATATAGACCACACAGCCACTCAACAGCATGAGGGACAGTGAAGGTGGCATAAGCAACATTTGTTTACTTGTAGGCACATGCTAAGCAATTCAGGATTGGCTAGCCTCAGACCTTTCCCCAAGAAGATCCTGAATGGGAAGATGAGACACACCCACTGATGGAGTGAATGTTTCTGGACTTTATGGAGGTCCAGAGAAAATCACTCAGAATACCTCTGTATCATCTATGGGCTGATTTCACTGGATATGATTTTATTAGCCACCATTTTATCATGGGCCTGTAATTGATTAAATAAATGTATATACCCATTAAATAATTACAGCTTGGAAAGTAATTCTTTTTTACTAAGAATCATTTGTGATCTTTTTACTAAGATCGTTTGTGTAATGATCAAATTAGGGTAGTTAGCAAATCCATCTCTTTTGTTTGTTTGTTTTTGAGATGGAGTCTCGCCCTGTTGCCAGGCTGGAGTGCAGTGGCGCGATCTCAGCTCGCTGCAACTTCCAGCTCCCGGGTTCAAGTGATTCTCCTGCCTCAGCCTCCCGAGTAGCTGGGACTACAGGCGCATGCCACCATGCCCAGCTAATTTTTGTATTTTTAGTAGAGACGGGGTTTCACCATGTTGGCCATGATGGTCTCTTGACCTCGTGGTTCCCCCACGTCAGCCTCCTAAAGTGTTGGGATTATAGGCATGAGCCACTGCACCCAGCCTTTTACTAAGTTAAAAAAAAATTAAAATTGACACAAGAATGGTACATATTTGTGGGGTACAGTGTGATGTTTTGATACGTGTACACATTGTGTAATGATCAAATTAGGGTAATTAGCAAATCCATCTCAAACATTTCTTTGTGGTGAGAACATTGTAAGTTCTCTCTTCTACCTATGTTGAAATATACAATACATCATTCAAAAAATAACAGGTGCTGGTGAGGTTGTGGATAAAAGGGAAGGCTTATATACACTGTTGGTGGGAGTGTAAATTAGTTCAACCATTTTGGAAAGCAGTGTGGTGATTCCTCAAAGAGCTAAAAACAGAATTAACATTTGACCCAGCAATCTCATTACTGGGTATATATAGGAATATAAATTGTTCTGCCATAATGACACATGCACTCATATGTTCATTGTAGCACTATTCTCAATAGCAGAGGCATGGAATCAACCTAAATGCCCATCAATGGCAGATTGGATAAGGAAAATGTGGTACATAACCACCATGGAATACTATGCAGCCATAAAAAATAACGAGATCATGTCTTTTGCAGGAACATGGATGGAGCTGGAGGCCATTATTCTAAGTGAAGTAACACAGGAACAGAAAACAAAATTCTGCATGTTTTCACTTATAAGTGGGAGCTGAATGATGAGAACACATGGACACATAGAGGGGAGTAATAGACACTGGGGCCTAAAATAAAAGTTAAATAAAAAGAAATGCACAATACATTATTGTTAACCATACTCAACTCTACTATGCGATAGAATACCAGAACTTATCCCTCCCATCTGACTTTAACTGGATACTGGTTGACCAATCTCTCACTATCCTCCCTCCCCGCTCCCCTTGGAGAGTGATTCTCTTATTTTTTTTTCATTTTTATTTTTGAGAGACAGGGTCTCACTTTATTGCCCAGGCTGGAGTGCAGTGGTGCAATCATAGCTCACTGCAGCCTTGACCTCCTAGGCTCAAACTATCCTCCATCTCAGCTTCCTGAGTAGCTGAGATTGCCGGCGTGCACCACCGTGCTTGGCTAATTATTTATTTTTTTGTAGAAATGGGGTCTCGCTATTTTGCCCTGGCTGGTCTTGGACTCCTGGCTTAAGCAATCCTCCCACCTCAGCCTCCCAAAGTGCTGGGATTACAGGCGTGAGTCACCACGCCCATCTGAGAGTGATTCTTAATTACAGGCTGCAGGATACTGCTCTTGCCCATTCCTAGTTTGTTCCAGCTATATCAAACTGCCGGCTAGCTGTCCTGCTGTTGGTGCTGAAACAGACAAAGGCTGGTTGGGGATGTGTAATAAGGACACTGCGTAGGGAAGCAGCCCCAGAGACATTCAGGCAGCCAGAGATGGTGCACAAAGCATAGATAAACAGATAAATGCAAGGGTCTTTACTCATCCCTCCCTGGCCCTCCCCATGGCCCTGACTCTCCAAGAAAATAAATCAAGCTAATGCCCCAACCCCAGCTGTGTAAGTGCATGATGGGAGACAGGATCAAACAGCAGCACCTGCCAAGAAGATGATGCATTCTGTATGAATCAGCCCAGTGACTCAGCATCTGATAAAGCTTATTTGGAGTGTTTAGGGCAAGGGAAGGGGTGGTCCTGTTCTGCCTTGTGTGCTCAGGCCCCCTGGCATTGGTTGACCCAAGGCTCCCCACTGGCATTGGCTGGTCAGGGGCTGGGCCAAGAGTTTCAAGAGAGATGAGGTCAAGAATGTCAAAGGGCTGGGGAAAAGTCTGCAAACCATGGCAAGGCAAGGAGCTGCAAGCCTGGAGGTCACTGGGAAAAGCAGACTACGTTGCCTTCAAATATCAGAAGGGACACTATGGGAGAGATAGGCTGGATTTTCTCTGTGTGGCTCCAGAGGGCCGAACTGGGCTCCGGATTGGCCCATACACAAGCTAGACTGTGACTCAACCAAAGAAGGCCCTAACTTTATCAACAGCTTTACTAGATAAATGGTTGCATGGAAGGTAGTGAGCTCCCTGTTATTGGTGGCATTCAAATATGGGCAGGATGACCATCCGGTGCAGATGCTGGGGATGGGGTAGGAATCAAGCAGTGTGCAAGTCCTGAACCAATCAACCTCTATGATCTACTTAGAATATTAAACATCTGGTGATGCATTTATGGTGCTTTCAAAATTCACACTTTTTTTTCCTCAAAGTTTGATCTTCTGAACCTTGTTTGCTTAGTAGTGGGAATAATCAAGTAATTATTCCCAAGGGATCACAGTCATGACTGTGAATCTGTGAATCATGCTATTTTCTCCCAAATCCTTTCTTCCTCTCCTCCCTTCCCCCAATTCAGCTGGCTAAGGCAGATCTCACTGACTGACCTCCAAAGTCTAATTTTTAAAAATATAACTAGATTTATGCCTTCTGTTCTGGATGCTGAGGGAGCTACGGAACAGAAAAGTTACAAGGAGTGAGCTCAAAGAACAATTCTTCTAACCTCAGGCATTGATAAGGAGGAGGCACTGTCCACAGAAAATGTAGCTGTTACTGATAATGAGACTTTTTTTTTTTTTTTTTTTTTTTTTTTTTTTTTTTAAGAAAAATAAGGTGAAGCCCCTTCTGGGGCATTTTTTTCTTCTTCTGGGTTAATGACCTTCTGATACTTGGCTTGGCTCTAGGTTAGGTTGCAGGGAGCCATGGAGATGATCCATTCCCGATTCCTCATCGTCCAGATGGAAGAAACTGAGGCCCAAGGGCAAAGTGATTGGTCCAAGATCACCCAGTGTCTAGGGGCACACCTAGGACTGTAATCAGACTTTCATGGACCTGGCCTGGGTTCTCCCACTTCCTCATGGGCCTCGAAGATTCCCCCAGGCTGCCTCCTGAAAAGGACTGGGGTCCTAGTGGCCCCTGGACATCGGGCAAGCAAGGGCCTGGGCCTCCATGTTGTGCCTCCATAGTCCTGATCCTGAACTGGAAAACTCAGCCCCTGACCAGCTCTCCTTTAAGCCCCTTTGTTTCACATGGTTTTCTAAGTCCGCTACCCACAGTAGGGCTGCCTGTACCCGCCCTGTCCACCCATCGTCCCAACTGTCAGCCCCTTGACTTCTCTCCTGGGGCTCAAACATCCCTGGCTCCAAAATGGGCAGCTCAGTTTCTTCCCAAAGAAGTAGCTGCATCTCCGGGGTTCCTGGATTTCCCCCTCCTTGCCAGGGGGTGGGGTGGCTGCTACAGGAGATTCTCCCTGCTCTCAGCAGAAGGAACTCCAGCAGTTGGAGAACAGCAAACCCCTCTGGACACAGATCTGATTTCCTAACTGGGAAGGCTCAGTGCAAAATAAAAATTCAGGGCCACTGGTTCAAAAACTATGAAGAATTTCAAGACTGTCACAGTAGCCCATTAAACCAAACGTGGATCTGCAAGGGTCCCACACCCATGAAGCCCACCCTGCTTGGCTGAGTTCCAAGAGGATGGGGACAAAGATTGCTTAAGCTCCGTGGATCAAGGAGCCCGGAGCGGCCTTCTGGCTCTCCACATATCTTCTCTGATCAGTCCTAAACACAATTCTGTTTCCTCCAGGCCTGGCGGGTCAGTCCAGGGACCTCATCAGTGTGATGTTTCCAGGAGTAGGCGTTTCAATACTTCCTGTGCTCTCTTCTCCAGCACAAGGCCCCTCTCCATCCCACCCTCATTATGTCTGACTCTTTAGTATTTAAATGGGCCAAGAGAAGTGGCGCGTGTGTAATGTGAAGGTTAAGGTCAATAGGGCCAGGGAACTGTGAGATCGTGTTTTGGACTGGGACAGACAGCCGGGCTAACCGCGTGAGAGGGGCTCCCAGCTGGGCACGCGAGTTCAGGCTCTTCCCTACTGGGAGCGCCGAGCGGGCGCACCTCAGGGTCTCTCCTGGAGCCAGCACAGCTATTCGTGGTGATGATGCGCCCCCCGGCGCCCCCAGCCCGGTGCTGCACCGGCCCCCACCTCCCTGCTTCCAGAAAGCTCCCCTTGCTTTCCGCGGCATTCTTTGGGCGTGAGTCATGCAGGTTTGCAGCCAGCCCCAAAGGGGGTGTGTGCGCAAGCGGAGCTCTATAAATACGGCGCCTCCCCGTGCTCACAACGCGGCGTCGCCAGGAGGAGCGCGCGGGCACCGGGTGCCGCTGACCGGTGAGATGTCCCTGTCTTCCCTACCCTTGAGCAGAGCCACACCAGGATGGATGGGCGGGCAGGGGATGGCAGCCAGGCAGAGAGGGATGACACAGCTCGCAGTCACAACCCCTGCGCTTTCGACGGAGCCCAGGAAGCCAGGGAGGGGAGGTGGCCGGAGCCCCATCATCAGGCGGCTGAGCCAGGGGCCCTGGCGCAACCGCCGCCTGAGCGCACGAGCTCCAACCACAATTCTGTTGGGGGAGGTAAATAGAGCAGATATAATGATCATCCTTTCGCAAAGATGGGGAAACTGAGACCTGGAGACCTGCCGCGTTGCGGGAGACCCAGGCTAGCAGGTGACGGAGCTGGCCTGCACGGAGCTCCTTCCTGCAGCAGATCTTCTGCGAAGATGCGGATCTCTCAGTTGTGGCTGTCGGCTTGCATGCACGAGTCATCCAGTTTTCTTCTAAATTCTCTAGCTCTCTGGACACTGTGCCTGTAAGTATGAGGCTGCGGATTTCAGTATATGCTGCAACCACCGAAATCCGACTTTTTCTGCCTCCTAATGCATCTGAGGTGCATCAGAGAAAAGTCACACAAGATCCACCAGGCCTCAGACCTCTGATTCCACGGTCTCATTTTACAGATGATAATCTGAGGCCTGGAGAGGTTTAGGACTGGTGCCAACACTAAACAGCAAATAAGTATCAGAATTGGGATTAGAGCCAAAGCCTCTTGACCTTCCAGAATTTCTGGACCTAGTTAAAAAAAATATATATATATATATGATTTTTATTATTTTTTTTAAAGGGAGAGGTTAGGAATTTAAAGGAAAGTACAGATACTATATAAAAAAAAGATGCCTATGAGAATGTTAAGTTATAATAATAGTGGGGCATTGGGCACAACTGAAATGGCCAATCTTGTGAGAATGGTAAAATAAACTTGGGTCTGTGAGAAAGTGGAGTATTACA
Organism: Hylobates moloch; assembly: GCF_009828535.3. NCBI lineage: Eukaryota > Metazoa > Chordata > Mammalia > Primates > Hylobatidae > Hylobates > Hylobates moloch. The sequence continues at coordinate 32,304,362 of NW_026652297.1, read as the reverse complement.
TAGCTGCAAAAGTATGCTCTTAAAGAATATCTGAAGATGGTGAATGTGAAGGATCTTGTATAAACTGCACGGAAGACAGAAGGAAATATACCACGGTGCTAACATTTGTCTCTGGGTGGTATGAATTACCGGTGATTATTTTTCTTATTTTCCTTTTGGTTTAGTTTTCTCCATTTGAAGAAGCAGATAGAAGCCGGGGCTTTGGGATTGAAACCCTCACCATCTGTGTGCCCTCTTCACTGTCTTCCCATCCTCCCCACGGCTCCCTGTTCACGGTCATTGATTTTCTTTCTTTCTTCTCTCTTTTTTTTTTTTTCCTGAGACCAAGTCTCACTCTGTTGCCCAGGCTGGAGTGCAGTAGCGCCATCTCGGCTCACTGCAACCTCCACAATCTGGGTTCAAGCAGTTCTCATGCCTCAGCCTCCGAGTAGCTGGGACTACAGGTGCATGCTGCTACATCCGGCTAATTTTTGTATTTTTCGTAGAGACAGGGTTTCACTACCTTGGCCAAGCTGGTCTCGAACTCCTGACTTCAAGTAATCTGCCTGCCTTGGCCTCCCAAAGTGCTGGGATGACAGGCGTGAATCACTGCGCCCTGCCAGGTTATTGATTTTCTTAAGCCTCCAGCCCTGCCCTGCTTGGAAATGTTTTGGGAAGCTGCTCAGTTCAAAGCTCCCAGGAGGGTGTGCCTGGAGGGACAGGCTCTCAAAGTCAGCCTGCTCCCCCTCCATCTCCTCCTCCTCTTCCCCTGAGCAGCCCCTTTGTCCACAGAATCGGCCTTTTCTGGTAGAAGGAGCAAGGCCAGGTGGTTTAAGCCTTCTTAGGGGGAATGAGGCTGCGTGGTAGTGCTGGGGACTTGACGGCCTTGGCCTTGGCATGGCTCTTCCACCCAGGGCAGCTGGCAGCCAGGCTCCCAGGAAGCAGAGGAGATGATGGGGGAGGTGAGTCCGAGCAAAGGAAAGGAGGTCGGCTGTGCAGTCACGGTTCTAGAACATTCCTCAGATCAGCAGCATCCATATCACCTGCAGACTGGCTGGAAAAGCAGTCTCAGAACCAACATTATAACCAGCCCTGCAGTGATTCATAAGTACTTTAAAAAGTGGTCAATCATTTCAGCAAAGCAGAGCCACACAGTCCAGGGGACCACAGGTGGCCTCTGTGTGCTTGTGTCGGTTCTCCTGCCCCTCTCCAGACATGTTGATTAGACACTGCCAATGCCCAGCCTCAGACCTCAGTCTAATTTGGAAGTAGTCAGAATTTACTATGATTACATAAGACCCTCGTGTTTACAGAACACATTCCCCTCTCTGAGGTCTGGATTAGGTCCATTTTACAGATGAAGAAACTGAGGCTCAGATATTTAAGTGACTTGGAATCAAGGAAAGAACACTGGACTAGGGGTCGGGAGGGCTGGGCTCTCATCCCGGGGTTACCATGAGCATGCTGTGGGCCGTAGGGAGTCCCATGCCCTCTCTGGGCTTCAGCCTCACTGCTAGGGTGGAGGGGTTGGGTGAGAGAACGACCTCTTTCCCAGCTCTGAGCTGGATGGCTCACCAGGGACCCCAGGCTCCCGGGAGCAGACTCTGTGCCCGCTGCTGAGTCTGGAATTCCTTTCCTGTATCTTGCCTTTGGCTGCCCCATTCTTCATGGCCCAACACACTGTCTTCTGGTTAGAACCTAGTTCTGAATGGGTTTTTCCAGAAGTTGCTGCTTTCAGGGGCCCCTGGCAGAGAGGTGTTTCTGGCTGGCTTTGTCTCTCTGGCATGACAAAGGCTCTGTTCCTGCTGGGGGCATTTCAGGGCTCAGTGGGCAGCTGGGGCAGAGCCCATGAGACCACAGCCTTCCTGGTGAGCCCGGTGTCTGCCACCCACCCCGTCTCTGGGGAAGGTACTGACCCCATCTCGTCTCCCACGCTGCTCCCTAGCTCTGTGCGCCTGATTACTTCTCATGAGAGGCACTCCTTGTTAATGTGCTACCGAGTGTCCAGATGGGCCTGCTGGGCTGAGCAGGCTTTGGATGTGAACCATTTCAGGAAGGGGAACCCCACCTTCCTGTTGGTTCTATGATAGGAAATGGGTGAGCTCAGATAAGCAGTTCTTGGGAGGGGGATGGTGGGGGTGGAGTGCAGGAGGAGGGGTTTCTGTTTTATGCAACAGCCTCAGCTTCTGGGAAAGGGTCCATTGTGTAAGACCGGGGCTGTGGCCTGTGCCCCCTGGCTCAGGGCAGCCAGCCCAGTGGTGGCAGGAACACTGGCAGGGCAGCCTGCTGTGGGCTTAGAGGGGAGGGGCCGTGTGGAGGGCCTTGCAGAGCAAAAGGACTCATCCTTCCAAAGGGACTTTCTCTGGGAAGCCTGCTCCTGGGGCCAGTGCGAACCCTCTCTACTCTCCGAAGGGAATTGTCCTTCCTGGCTTCCACTACTTCCATCCCTGAATGCACAGGCAGCCCGGCCCAAGTCTCCCACTAGGGATGCAGATGGATTCGGTGTGAAGGGCTGGCTACTGTTGCCTCCGGCTCTTGGAAGTCAAGTTCAGGTGCTGCTGAGACTCCCTGGGGGCTGCAGCGCTGTGGTGGATGGGGAGCGTCTGCTGGGGTGAAGATTTCGATGCACATTGCAGAGGACGTGGCTGATCTCTGGGATGCAGTCCCTCTGTGGAGGTGGCATGGGGAGGGACAGATGCGTGACCCAAGGGGGGAATTTTCAGTGTCAGACATGATCGAGATACCACTCTGGACAAGGAGGCCAGGATGCAGAAAGCCTGTGTGCCTTGCTGATTGTGGGGGAGGATGTGGCTTGGACAAGAGCCTGGCTCCTCCGATGCCAGGGTTCCTGTTTCTTCCACTCAGCATTGCTGTCCTGCAGTCCCTCCCTCCTTGCACCTCCTGCCTTCGCTTTCATTCGAGGTGTCCATGGCAAGTCTGGCCATTTCCCCCTATTTCCTCAGGAATCAAAGAGCAGCAGTGCCTGCTGTGGGGACAGTTAAGGGCAGCGAGGCCCTGGGGAGCTGCTGCAGGCCGTGGGTGAGTGGGATGCCAGCAGGCTGTCTAGCTGTTCCCATGACGGTCTCCTGTTCTCTGCAAACAGAGGCGTGCGAGGACTCCAGAATTGGAGGCATGATGAAGACTCTGCTGCTGTTTGTGGGGCTGCTGCTGACCTGGGAGAGTGGGCAGGTCCTGGGGGACCAGACGGTCTCAGACAATGAGCTCCAGGGTGAGTAGAACAAGCGTGATGTTCCTCTGGCCACAGGGTGATGAGGTCAGAGGGCAGGGTAGCTGACTCTGCTCAGTGCCTCTCTATCAGGCCCCCATGTTACAGACCATTTTTGTCTTGTGCACTGGGTCTGGGTGCCTGGGTCTGGGCCCCCTCCGAGCCTCAGCTCCCAGGCCCCTGGTTCAGGCTCTGCCTACATTAGACTGCCGGCATTTGCAGGCATTTCCCAAGCACTTTCGGCTGCTGCATTTCATTTGGCTGTTCCCTTCCCAGGCCCCTTAGCCCAGCTCCCAGGCCTCCTCCACGAAGCTGTGTCTGGACCACTGGAGCTCTTATCCCTCTCCCTTTTGGAGTGCCCAGAGCTTGTCCCTCCTGTGAGCTGACGGCTTCTGCAGGATCATTGTTAAAAACCCAGATCAGACACGGGTGTGAGTCTGTTTCACCTCTTCTCAGCTGGATGACTTTGGGCCACTATCTTGATCTCATGACACTCCCCCCAACCCCCATTTTATTGGGATATAATTGACAAATAAAAATTGTGTATATTTAAGGTATATGACGTGATGTTTTGAAATGCACATACATTGAAATGATGACCACTTTTTATGGTGGGATGGTGGGAAGACTTAAAATCTACTTTCTTAGCAAATTTCCAGTTATGATATGGTGTTATTAACTATAAGCACCACCTGTATGTTAGACCTCCAGAACGTACTCCTCCTACCTGATGGACACTTTGACCCTTTATCATATCACACTTCCCATGTCTCCCTCTGCGAAGCGGGCATGGTGGGGGGCTGGAGCATTATGTAAACTGCACATGAAGTGTTTGGCACAGTGCTTGGCATGGGATAAACACCAGTGAAGTAGCACTTAGATGACACAGTGTTTCGCTGCATTTGTCACTAGTGCTACGCCTTAATCATTTACCCATCTTCTTATTCCTGTCGCCTGGCACTGCATTGGAACAAAGAAACATACATGTGTGGTTAAACTGAACTGTAGAAGGATTTGTGTCCAAAAGAACAATATTTTATATTTTGATGCTTCAAAGCTGACACTTCTGGGTTTTTTTTTTCCTTGCCAATTTCTTCTGCACCCAGCTTATTCTCCAGGGGCATGTGGCAGTGGTTGGGCATAGCTCTGGGTGTGCCGACTCCCATGGTCTGCATTTCTAAGCAGTAGGGTGTAGTCAGCAAGGAGCCTGTGATGGGAGCCTGTGCCAGGGCAAGGCTGGGGCCATGCTGCTGTCTGCTGGCAGGGGTGGGGGTCCCAGCCTTGACAGCCCCTGAACTGAACAGGCCTTGCTGGCCATTCCAGCTCATTTCAGGGTCCCGAGGCCACCTCTTCCTCTCGCCTCATGCTGCCTCTTGCACTTCTCTTGCAGAAATGTCCGATCAGGGAAGTAAGTATGTCAATAAGGAAATTCAAAATGCTGTCAACGGGGTGAAACAGATAAAGACTCTCATAGAAAAAACAAACGAAGAACGCAAGACACTGCTTAGCAACCTAGAGGAAGCCAAGAAGAAGAAAGAGGTCAGGAGGAGCCGCGACGGCCGCCCTGCCTTGACCATCCCACTGGAGTGGAGGGAGGGGGTCACTGCGCGGTGCCTTGCTGGGTTGTCATGGTGACCTGCAGTCCTCCCAGGCTGTGTCAGCTGATGCTGGGGCTGCAGTTAAGAAGTAGGGAAGGTTCATTTGCTTCTGAAAGCATCAGGGAGTGAGATCTTGGATCTGGTTTTGTTATGAGCCTGGCCCAGGGCCTAATGCCCAGATTCATTTCAATAGATGTTTCTAAGCCCTGATCACATGCTAGTTCCAAGCAGGCTCTGGATGGGGTGGCGGCAGGGGCCCAGACGGGGGTGGCGTCCAACCTTCAGGAAGCTTATCTAGCAGGGTTGATATGGTTAGGGTTAAGGCAGGCACACTGCACCCCACATCTTCCTAGAGTTCTGGACTACTTCATAAGGAAACATCTTAAGCCCAGTAGTGGATATAGCAGGTCCAGCCTGTGCTTAATGATTCGACAAAACTAAAACACTATAATTCAATGAACAACTTATTTAAGAAATCAAGTCTCCTTAAGAGTATCCTACAAACCTCCTCTCACGGTCGCCCTACTTCAGATGCTAAGATGTAGCTACCTGCCACCTTCATGATCCATCATGCATGTTAAAAGCATTTCAAAGGCTCTGAGAAGTTCTGCAGTAAAGAAACCTGTGTAACTCCATGAAACCCAGAGTTTTCCAAACTGATCAGGGAATTCGTTTGTTTGTTTTTTTTTTTTTCCTGGCCGCTTTGCGCACAGCTCCATAGAGCCACTTCAGGGAATGCTGGCCTGGATGTGGCGCTACTTTTTTTTCAAGCTTCATGCCCTTTCTTGGCCTTAGTATCAGTTCTCACCATTCTATGAGAATCCTCAAATAGCTCCTGAGGAAGGGGCACGACTCATTCTCACATTTTTGTGGTTATCACTGGAGTTTGACATTCAACAATTTGGGTTTTATAATAAAGCACATCACATACATTTGGAGAAAAGAGCCTGCTACTTCTTAGTTGAGGAGTAGGTGAGCCAGAAGGAAAGGAAGTAGGTAGCATGGGTGGCACTTGTGTCTTGGCTCAGTGGGAGGTGGGTTGTCCTTGCCCAGCAGGGGACAGGGGATGATGGAGCAGGACAAAGACCTCACGTAACTCTGGGGTGTGGATAGGCTATTTTTTTTTTGAAGACTAACACAGTCATTCATAGAGACTTTAATATAGAAAAGTAGAAGAGGAAAAGTTTTTCCATAATCCTTTTGCCCAAGGACAAGTCACTGTTAACATTTGATCTATTTCTTCCTATTATTTTCTTCTGTGCTTTTTTGACGGTGGCTATATTTAAAATTATGAATTTTTAGCATAATATTCAAAATGGACTATAAACATCCTTTGTAATGATGTACCATCTACCCTTTATATGAACCACAGTTTGTTTAACCTGTCTCTTTTAAGCATCTGGGTTGGTTCTGATTTTTTTTTTTGCCATAAGCTAATACTGTGCCAAATATTTTTAAGCATCTTTTTCTTTGTCAAGGGATTCCTTTGAGATAGAGTCTTTGTTTTGTTTTGTTTTGTTTTTTGAGACAGAGTCTCGCTCTGTCACCCAGGCTGGAGTGCAGTGGTTTAATCTTGGTTCACTGCAACCTCCGCCTCCCAGGTTCAAGCGATTCTCCTGCCTCAGCATCCCAAGTAGCTGGGAGTACAGGTGTGCACCACCACACCAGCTAAGTTTTGTATTTTTAGTAGAGATGGGGTTTCACCATGTTGGCCAGGCCGGTCTCGAACTCCTGACCTCAAGTAATATATCTGCCTCGGCCTCCCAAAGTGCTGGGATTACAGGTGTCAGCTGCCGCACCTGGCCTGAGATAGATTCTTAGAGAATTATTGGGTCAAGTGGCAAGGGCCCATTAGAGAATTTTGACAGCTGGTGTGGCTTTGGTGTTGAAAGCCTGCCATTCCCTTTGCATGCCAGGATGCATGGTTGCAATAGAAAGATAAGATTCAGGGAGTCTGCAGCCTGCTTTTGAAGATGAAACTTAAAAACCAGAAGCAGAGAATAGGAAATGAGGCTTCAGTGAGAGGGTAGTCATTGAGTAGGTGATCAGAGAGAGGTGGTGTCCACGTGGGTTCCAGGAGTTGGGAAGCTTTTAGGAGTTAGGGAATAGTTGGATCTTGAAGGATGAGTGGATTCTTCAAGCCGGGTGGGAAGGGGATTCCAGGTGGGCGAATGAGGGGAAGCTTGAACTGGAGCAGGGGTGGGCACTTGCACGCTGGGTGGCCAGCCTGTGGGAAGGCCTGCCCTGGGGCAGAGGGCCTGGCACCCAGCACCTCCTTGAGTGCGTGAGCCTGTGGTCTCGGTGTGGCTCAGCCAGCCTTGTGCCTTCCTGTAGGATGCCCTAAACGAGACCAGGGAATCAGAGACAAAGCTGAAGGAGTTCCCAGGAGTGTGCAATGAGACCATGATGGCCCTCTGGGAAGAGTGTAAGCCCTGCCTGAAACAGACCTGCATGAAGTTCTACGCACGCGTCTGCAGAAGTGGCTCGGGCCTGGTTGGCCGCCAGGTGAAAAGGGGACACATGAGTGGCCAAGGCTCCGAGTGGGGAAGGAGGGGAGCCTAGTGAAATATGCTTCATTCCGCATGCCAGATGCAATTGATTAGTACTGGCTGGCTGCACTGGGGCCCAGAGTGCCATGCTCCATTGGTAATATCTGGCATGAGTAGAGAGAGTGGAGTCATCAAAAGGATGTAGGCCAGGTATCTACCTTCTCTTAGAAAACTCATGCAGCAGTGCTTAGCTGCATGACATAACAAACCGCTTCATGGGATGGCAGAGCCCTGTGTCCACTTATGTGGAAGGATTTAAGGATTTTTTTTTTTTTTTTTTTTTGAGACAGTGTCTCATTCTGTCACCCAGGCTGGAGTGCAGTGGTGTTATCATGTTTCACTACAGCTTTGACCTCCTGGGTTCAGGTGATCCTCCCACCTCAGCCTCCCAAGTAGCTGGGACTACAGGCACGTACCACCATACCCAGCTAATTTTTCTATTTTTTTTTTTTTTTTTGTAAACATGGGGTTTGGCCATGTTGCCCAGGCTGGTCTCAAACTCCTAAGCTCAAGTAATCCTCCTACCTCGGCCTCCCAAATTGTTGGGATTATAGCTGTGTGCCACTATGCCCAGCCAATGTAAGATTTCGTAGTATATCAGTCTTGGTCCTCTCCTCTGCTGCAGGGCTTTTTTGATTGGGACTCAGTGAATTGCTCCAATCCCTGAAGTCACATCAGTTGGCCCTTAACTGAGCAGGGGGTGGATATCATTGGTGGCCAAAGATGACAGTGGATGAACCTGAAATGTTGGGCCTTGTGACTCTTATGGCCTCCCAGGTGTCTCAAAACTGTCCCCCATGGAGGGAGATAAAAGGAAAGAGCATGGACCTGACAGATGGGGTGCTGGGGGCTGGTCTCAGCTGGGCTGTTGGTCACTTGCTGTGTGACTGTTACAGCCATGGGCAGGGCCTGGCCTGGCTCACCGGGGGGTGGGAGGCCAGGAGGCCGTGGCCTTGGTGAGCTTCTCCTAACTGTGCCCATGCTGGCTGTCCCAGCTCGAGGAGTTCCTGAACCAGAGCTCGCCCTTCTACTTCTGGATGAACGGTGATCGCATCGACTCCCTGCTGGAGAACGATCGGCAGCAGACGCACATGCTGGATGTCATGCAGGACCGCTTCAGCCGCGCATCCAGCATCATGGACGAGCTCTTCCAGGACAGGTTCTTCGCCCGGGAGCCCCAGGACACCTACCACTACCTGCCCTTCAGCCTGCCCCACCGGAGGCCTCACTTCTTCTTTCCCAAGTCCCGCATCGTCCGCAGCTTGATGCCCTTCTCTCCGTACGAGCCCCTGAACTTCCACGCCATGTTCCAGCCCTTCCTTGAGATGATACACGAGGCTCAGCAGGCCATGGACATCCACTTCCACAGCCCAGCCTTCCAGCACCCACCCACAGAATTCATACGAGGTGAGAAGGGGTGGAAGCTCATGACCTTTTGAGCAACTTGTTAGATGCTGAGAACCATGCCGAGGGCTCAGCGGGTGTCATCTCGATTTTTCCCCAGCAATATCACAAGGGTGATATTATCCTTGTTTAAAGATGAAAAAAACTGAGCTGGGCATGGTGGCTCATGCCTGTGATGCCAGCACTTTGAGAGGCCAAGGTGGGAGGACCATTTGAGGCCAGGAGTTTGAGACCAGCCTGGCCAAGATAGTGAGACGCTGTCTCTACAAAAATAAAAACTTAAAAAATTAGCCAGGTGTGGTGGTGCACAACTGTAGTCTCAGCTACTCAGGAGGCTGAGGCAAGAGAGTCATCTGAGCCTGGAAGTTGGAGGCTGCAGTGAGCTATGATTGCACCACTGCACTCCAGCCTGGGCAACAGAGTGAGACTCTGCCTCTAAATTAAAAAATAAATAAAAATAACAATAGGAATCAGTGGGGTCCATCTCTGCATGGCTGGATGACTGACTCTTCTTCCCTCGTGTGTCCCCAGAAGGTGACGATGACCGGACTGTGTGCCGGGAGATCCGCCACAACTCCACGGGCTGCCTGCGGATGAAGGACCAGTGTGACAAGTGCCGGGAGATCTTGTCTGTGGGTGAGTTGGGGTCCAGACCACAAGCCGCCCCCTCCGATCCCTTGTGTCCTGGGGCCACCGGGGCCTCGCCGGTGCTGCCTTTACGGGGTCAGACAGATAAGTGTTTGGATTCCAGCTCTACAGCTTTTGAGCTGTGTCCTGGGGCAGGTCCTGAGCCTCATGCAGCTTGGGTTCCTCATCTTCGAATGAGATGATGATGCGAGGCTGTCCCTGAAGTCGGTGAGATATTGTTAGAGATGTAAAAGTGCTCTCCACCCCGTCGGCCCCCTGTTGAAAAAAGCTTGTTGAAAAAAGTCATCCCCCGGGACTCCCTAGCGATTCTGTTCCCAAGTGCTAAGCATAGTAGGCATCTTCATTTTCCTCTGCAAATTATGAAATTGCAAACAGTATACGTTTAGTTTAACAAAACTGACCAGAGGCCAGGCACTGTTCTAAACACTCGACATACATTTCTTCTTTTCCTCAGAATGACCCTCTGAGGAAACTGAGCCACAGAAAGGTTAATAACTTATCCAAGATTGACCCCGACATGGGTGAGCTGGGCTTCAATCCTAGGGCGCTGTGTTCTCTCCCGGGGCCCCTCACAGCCTCTGGCCACAGAAGTCACAGGTCTCAGTACCTGGGGATCCAAGCAATAGTCCCTTTGGTTGGCTGGTTGGTCCCCTAGGCGAAGGGAATATTTCCCTTCAACTGTCCCCCTCCATTTCACCAGCTCTGGTTATGGGTTAACTTCTTTCCATTTAGAGATAACAGCTGTGACAGTATTTGGAATAGTTCCTGGTACACAGCAGTTCATACACACAAAGAGTTAAGTGTTTCCCCTTGTAAACAGCTTATCGATCTGGTGGCTTTGCTCTTACTTAATGCTTAGTTTGAGTTTGCCACGGCAGGCCGCCAGGGTCTAGTTAAACATTCCTAGCCTCACTCCTGTAATTTTAGAAGCCACTGCAAAATAAACAGTTGTGCTTTAACAGGCTGAAGTATAAGTTGCTGTAGATGAGTGCACAACCAGGCCTTGGGGCTTTTTCTATAACAATATCATAGAGTGGCATTAATTACATGGTACCTCACCACAAGAAAGTCATGTTAGGGCCTGAAGAAAAGATGTCCAGATGCCTGTGCCCAGATTGGACCTCTTATGCTGATTTTTACTCTGTTGCCCAGGCTGGGCTCAGGTCTGGCGCCAATCTTAACAGTCATTGATTACAGCTGAGAGTGCAGCCGGCGCCAGTCCTAACAGTCATTGATTATAGCTGGAGTACAGTGGCTCTATCTCGGCTCGCTGCAACCTCTGCCTCCCGGGTTCAAGTGATTCTCCTGCCTCAGCCTCCCAAGTAGCTGGGAGTGCAGGTGTGCACCACCACACCCAGCTAATTTTTGTATTTTTAGTAGAGACAGCGTTTCACTATGTTGGCCAGGCTGGTCTTGAACTCCTGACCTCAAGTAATCTGCCTGCCTCGGCCTCCCAAAGTTCTGGGATTACAGGTGTGAGCCACTGTGCCTGGCCTGAGATAGATTCTTAGAGAATTATTGGTAAGAATAATTCTCTAAGTTGAGCTAAATAGTCTATCCTGAAGAGGACTGCCTACTGTTATTTAAGGTGCTTGCAACCATATAAGCATGTACTGCCTGGGAACTCTAGACCAGGATTTCTCAATTTCGGCGCTGTTGATTTTTTTTTTTTTTTTTTTTTTTTTTTGAGACAGGGTCTCTCTCTATCACCCAGCCTGGAGTGCAGTGGCACCATTACAGCTCACTGCAGCCTAGACCTCTTCGGCTGAAGTGATCCTCCTGCCTCAGCCTCCTGAGTAACAGACTAGAAGTGTGCTCCACCATGCTTGGCTAATTTTTTTATTTTTAGTAGAGATGGGGTCTTGCTATGTTGCCCAAGCTGGTCTCCAACTCCTGGGCTCAAGTGATCCTCCTACCTCAGCCTCCCAGAGTGCTGAGATTACAGGTGTGAGCAGTGCTGACATTTTGGACCAGGTCATTCTTTGTCGTGGGGGGCTGTCCTGAGTAGTTCAGGGTGTTTGGCAGCATTCCTGGCCTCTACCCACTAGAGGTCAGCAGCTCCCTTCCCTTCGTTGTGACAACCAGCTTCAGAACTTGCTAAATCTCCCTGGGTGACAGCGTCACCCCAGTTGAGAACCTCTATTCTAGACTAAGCCTCGGCTCTCAAAGATTTTTCTTATTTTATTATTACTTTTTAAAGACAGGGTCTCGCTCTATCACCCAGGCTGGAGTGCAGTGGCGCAATCTTTGCTCACTGCAACCTCTGCTTCCTGGGTTCAAGCGATTCTCCTGCCCCAGCCTCCTGAGTAGCTGGGATTACAGGCGTGCACCACCACTCCTGGCTAATTTTTATATTTTTAGTAGAGACAGGGTTTCACCATACTGGCCAGGCTGGTCTCAAACTCTTGACCTCAAGTGACCAGCCTGCCTCAGCCTCCCAAAGTGCTGGGATTACAGGTGTGGGCCACCACACCTGGCTGATTTTTCTTATTTTTAAATTATTTTTTGGTAAAATAATGAAGATTATTTATTACCTACTTATTTTCAACCTGGCATCTTGTTAGTAATTCTGTTTCTTTCCCCACCTAACATTTTGTTTTACTATAAATGATTGCAGTCATCATCCTAAAGCATATGCAAAATCTCCCTTCCCCTGACTCACGTTTGATATACCTGCCTCTGGATATTTTTGAAATAACGCAGGGGGAGAAAAACAGTAGATTTAAGAGCTAGTGGGCAGTTTTCCAGCTCTTAATGAATCTGACAACCTGCAGCCCAGGGCCAAGAGGAATGACTTCTCTTTTCCCTGCTCTCTTGATGAACTCAGTGACCAGCCATGGGCGGGCAGGTGGGTGGGCAAGGACCCCTGGCCACCAGGTGCCAGTGCATCAGCTGCATGAACTTTTGGCACCGGAACTGCCACCTCTGCAGACACGCTCAAAAGACAAGCTTGGACCGGGTGCATTGGCTCATGCCTGTAATCCCAGCACTTTGGGAGGCTGAGGTGGGTGGATCCCCTGAGGTCAGGAGTTTGAGACCAGCCTACCCAATGTGGTGAAACCCCGTCTCTCCTAAAAATACAAAAAAATCACCCGGGGGTGGTGGGAGGCACCTGTAATCCCAGCTACTCTGGAGGCTGAGGCAGGAGAATTGCTTGAACCGGGAGGTGGAGGTTGCAGTGAGCTGAGCTCGCACCATTGCACTCCAGGCTGGGAAACAAGAGCGAAACTCTGTCTCAAAAAAAAAAAAAAAAAAAAAAGACAAGCTTGGAGGATTGTCCAGAACCACAGATCCAGGGTAGGAAGAGCCCAAGCTTAGGAGCTGAAGACCCTGGTTCAATCCTGGGCCCAGAGATCATTTATTCTATGGCTTTAGGTAAGCTATTTATTGATACTTCTGTGGGCCTCAGTTTCATTATTGGTAAAATAGGAGTCCTAATCCTTAAGTCAGAACAGATCCAATTCTTAGAGAAAAAGGATATCCAGAGAGAACTTTCTGTGGTGTCTGGGACGCAGGCAGTGCCACACGAATGGCAGCTGTGAGTAATATTCCTCCTCTCTGGAAATGATTCCTGGGAGGGACTAGGGCAGTGAGAGCCACTGCAGGTCTGAGAACGTGGAGAACTTGAGATCAGTGCTTTTGGAAGTGTGGTCAACACAGTTTGTCATCAAAGAGATAAGGGTCTGGCACCCAAAGATAAATCAATGATGTTATGAAGCACACTGTTTAGGTCAGTTGACGTATTTTTCCAGAGCAAGTCTTTTCAGGCTGGGCGTGGTGGCTCACACCTGTGATCCCAGCACTTTGGGCAGATCGGTTGAGCCCAGGAGTTCGAGACCAGCCTGGGCAACATAGAGAAACCCCGTGTCTACAAAAATACAAAAATTAGCTGGGCGTGGTAGCATGTGCCTATAGTCCCAGCTACTCAGGAGGCTGAGGTTGGAGGATAGCCTGAGCCTGGGAAGTCAAGGCTGCAGTGAGCCGAGATCTCACCACTGTATTCCAGCCTAGGCAACAGAGCAAAACTCTTGTCTCAAAAAAACAAAAACAAAAAACCCAAAAGACTTTCTGGATGATGGAAGCAGTGTCTAGAGTCACATTCCGAGGCAAAACCTTTATTTTGTCTTGGACAATTCCAGTTTGTGGCCCTTCCCTTGGGGAAGCACTGCTTTTGTTCCCGCTGCATGTGCTGACTTCATTCATTCATGGCTCTATCCCTTTGTAGCCTTCCCTTCACACTTCTCCCTTGCGTTTCTTCCATCTCTGGGCAGACTGTTCGGCCAACAACCCCTCCCAGGCTCAGCTGCGGCGGGAGCTCGACGACTCCCTCCAGGTCGCTGAGAGGTTGACCAGGAAATACAACGAGCTGCTGAAGTCCTACCAGTGGAAGATGCTCAACACCTCCTCCTTGCTGGAGCAGCTGAACGAGCAGTTTAACTGGGTGTCCCGGCTGGCAAACCTCACGCAAGGCGAAGACCAGTACTATCTGCGGGTCACCACGGTGAGCTGTGTCCCGGCCACATGTTGTGGCTCGAGAGCCCGAGCTGTAATCGGGAGCAGGGGCACGTGTGCTTTTGACTGAGCATTTATCACACGGCAGAAAACAGAAAACTTTAGGTGCCCTTGTTGCCTTGAAGCCTCATCACCCACTCAGGGAAGATATAACCCTGTTTTACAAAGGAGCAAAGTAAGAGAGGTTCCATAACTTGGCTAAGGTGTGATAGCTCACAGGTGACTTGGATGGGTATTTGAACCTGACTGCCTGGCTGCCAAGCCTGTATTTTGTTGTTGCTGTTGTTGTTTTTGTTTTGGTGCACAAATCTATGAATAAACCAGAAGCCTCTGTTCTTTTCTCAAAGCTACATGGCTGCCCTCTGGCGTGTAAAATGGCTTATGAATTAGTACATCATTCTCTGCCAGTGATAAAAACTTCTCTTTAGGCCAGACATAGTGGCTCATGCCTGTAATCCCAGCACTTTGGGAGGCAGAGACAAGAGGATTGCTTGAGGCCAGGGCAACATAGCAAGATTCCCTCTCTACAAAAAATACAAAAATCAGCCAGGTGTGGTGGCACACACTTGTAGTCTCAGCTATTCAGGAGGCTGAGGTGGGAGGATTGCCTGAGCCCTGAGGTGGAGGCTGCAGTGAGCTGTGACTGCACTCCAGCCTGGGTGACAGAGTGAGACTCTGCCTCTTAAATATATATATATATATATAATAATAAAATAAAATAAAAAATAAAATAAAACTTATTTCTAGTACTGGGAACCCTTCTTTTTCTTTTCTTTCTTCCCTCCGGGTCCCCTGGATTGCTTTTCTACCCTAGTCTGACCAATGGCTGCCTAAAGCAAGTGTTTGGAAACCACTTTTATTCTTTGGGGTGCTCCCTGGGCTGGTCATTTGCAGATGGCATTTGCCCCAACACATAAGTGTCTGTGAACCAGGTCACTTCTGTCCACTGAGCTGTACTGATGTCTAGATGTGTAAGAAGCATGGGATCAGCTCTCTAGGTTTTACTGGAGGATCAGGAGGACCTCAGAAGCCTGACCTGTGTTGCAGAACGCATGCATTTTGACCACAGTGTTTCAGCTCTTCTCTTTTCTTTTGTTCCTTTTAGGTGGCTTCCCACACTTCTGACTCGGACGTTCCTTCTGGTGTCACTGAGGTGGTCGTGAAGCTCTTTGACTCTGATCCCATCACTGTGACGGTCCCTGAAGAAGTCTCCAGGAAGAACCCTAAATTTATGGAGACCGTGGCGGAGAAAGCGCTGCAGGAATACCGCAAAAAGCACCTGTAAGCAGGCGGGCCTTTCCTGTGGGCCTGCAGGGCCCAGTGAGTCTCTGGGAGCCAAAAAAAAAACAAAAAAACAAACAAAGCGCAGACTCTGTAGCCTGGTGGGAATGACTCCGCCTGGAGCCAGAGCCCAAGAACAAAGCCAGGAAGTTACGGGGAATTTTATTTTTCCTTTGGAGGATGTTTTACTTTGTTGGATAACTCTTTTTTATTTCAGGGAGGAGTGAGATGTGAATGTTGCTTTTGCACCTACGGGGGCATCTGAGTCCAGCTCCCCCCAAGATGAGCTGCAGCCCCCCAGAGAGAGCTTTGCACGTCACCAAGTAACCAGGCCCCAGCCTCCAGGCCCCCAACTCCGCCCAGCCTCTCCCCGCTCTGGATCCTGCACTCTTAACACTCGACTCTGCTGCTCATGGGAAGAACAGAATTGCTCCTGCATGCAATTAATTCAATAAAACTGTCTTGTGAGCTGAACGCTTGGAGGGTCCTCTTTTTATGTTGAGTTGCTGCTTCCCGGCATGCCTTCATTTTGCTATGGGGGCGGGCGGGGGGGATGGAAAATAAGTAGAAACAAAAAAGCAGTGGCTAAGATGGTATAGGGACTGTCATACGGTGGGGAATAAAAGGGATATGATGACAAGCTTGATCCACTTCAAGAATTGCTTGCTTTCAGAAAGAGAGATGTGTTTCAACAATCCAACTAAAATATATTGCTGAAAATTGAAGCTTTTCTGTTCTATTATAAAACTGTCGATGTATTCTGACCAAGGTGCGACAATCTCCTAAAGGAATACACTGAAAGTTAAGGAGAAGAAGCAGTAAGTGTAAGGTATACTTGGTATTATAACGCATAATTGATGTTTTTGGTGCCCAGAAGTCCAAATGACCAGTTTTATTTGTAAGAGCTATTGCTTTTGCAGCAGTTTTATTTGTAAGAGCTGTTGATTGCGAGTTGTAAGAGCTCAGCATCCCAGGGGCATCTTCTTGACTGTGGCATTTCCTGTCCACTGCCAGTTTATGTGATCTTCATATCTTTCCCTGGACCACAGGCGTTTCTCTGCTTTTAGTCTGAACCATAGCTGGGCTGCAGTACCCTATGCTGCCAGCAGGTGGCCATGACTACCCGTGGTACCAAGCTCAGTCTTAAAGCTGAGGCTTTTCGTTCATTAATATTCTCTGATCATAGAATTTTGGTCATCGGATGTACTGCAATGGAACAAAACTCATCTGGCTGCATCCCAGGTGTGTAGCAAAGTCCACATGTAAATTTATAGCTTAGAATATTCTTAAGTCACTGTCCCTTGTCTCTCTTTGAAGTTATAAACAACAAACTTAAAGCTTAGCTTATGTCCAAGGTAAGTATTTTAGTCTGGCTGTCAAGGAAATTCAGAGTAAAGTCAGTGTGACTGACTTAATGATATACATTAATTAGGATTATGGGGTCAGAGGTATTTGCTTAAGTGATCATAATAGTAAAGTATATGTCACATTAATTGTCACATTAATGTCACACTGTTTCAAAAGTTACTTTTTCTTTTCCATTGTTATGTTGCTAGACTCTGGCACTCACTATATTCAGTGGGTTTTTTGGTTGCTGCTTTTCTCCCCCCCCCCGAGACAGAGTCTCACTCTGTTGCCCAGGCTGGAGTACAGTGGTGCAATCTCGGGTCACTACAACCTCCACCTGCAAGGTTCAAGCAGTTCTCCTGCCTCAGCCTCCTGAGTAGCTGGGACTACAGGCATGTACCACCACGCCTGGCAAATTTTTGTATTTTTAGTAGAGACGGGGTTTCACCATGTTGGCCAGGCTGGTCTTGAACTCCTGACCTCAAGTGATCCGCCTGCCTCAGCCTCCCAAAGTGCTGGGATTATAGGCGTGAGCCACCGTGCCAGGCCTTTATATCCACTGTTTTGGATTTTTTTTTTTTTTTTTACAGTCTTAAATACTAGCACCCTGAAAGACAGATCCTAAAGCTGGCTCTGAAGCTTCCTGAGACCCCTTCTCTGCATGGCTTGTACAACTGTAAACAGTGGCCCTGGGCCAATTACTTCATGTAATCTCACTAGGTTCCAATAATTATTTCCAAGGCAGGGGTTATTTTCCCCACATTACAAAGGCCTCCCAGAATAGCCTGCATCAGGTAAGTGTCTTGGGGCTAGGAAGGCCAGAATGTGGGAGCAGCCACCCCAAGCCTTTGTGGCCCATGGAGGCTGCTGAAGGGACTTCAGGGTTGCCCATCCCTCACTGTGAAGTAGCCTGGAGTAGGAAAGGGGTGGGAGCCAGGAAGCCACCCAGGTGTGCAGAGCAGAGCTCTGGTGTAGAATAGGTGGCAGCAGAGCGGGAGGCAAAGTGCTTCGATGTGGAAATGCCTGACATTCTCAAGCAAACCGCTTGTTCTTTTAACTGTGGAGTTATCTGGAAGTAATAGAGTCTGCTTGAGATGTTACCAGGTGATGGAACACTGGTTAGAATGAATAAAAGGTTCACGTTTGTGTCTTCAAATAAGCTGAGCCTCCACAATAAACCGGTTCCAGGAGCTGTTGTCCACAATGAAGCGTGAGGCTGAGACATGACGCATCCCAGGGCGAGGTCACCTTGAGAGAGGCTGGGCTGTGGGAATAACAGGGACCACTTTTTTGCAGTGGTAAGTGCTGAAGCTAAGAATGAACCCAGGTCTGACTCTGGGGGTCACAGGGCCCACTAGAAAACAGGATAGTGGCAAACCCAGGAAGTATCCAGTAGTTCTAGAGACAATGCAAAGAGGACTTGGGTCTCCATGGTTTACTATAGAACCAATGATTACTAAGTCAGCCGATGTGATAACAGCAAAGGCCAGGCCTGGGGGACACATTTACAAGGTTAATAATGAACTGTTTGTTTGCTCTTCTCCTACGCTGATCTGGTTAACCTGTAATCCCAGCCCTTTGGTCATAATCCTCCTAGATGATGGCATCTCTCAGTGTTGGCCAGGGTCACATCACAGTGTGGACAGCTCCTCCTGCCCCAGCCCCCACCGTGCCACGCTGAGGGCTAGCTCACTGGAAGTCCAACAGCTGCCGCTAGCTAGCTCTGGGCCAGCCCAAGGCAGGGTGGGGACTTCCTCAGGGTAGGAAAGGGGACAGGGAGAGGTACAGCAGTACTACCTGCCTGTCCTCATTTGTTGCCACCAGCACCCAGAGGAAAAAGACCATGACCTTGAGCTGGTGCCAGACATTCTCCCAGGACCCCACCTTCACCCCTAGTCCTGCTCAGGTGCCCAATCCTATAAAGACTAGCCCCCATCCTTAAGGTTCATCACGAGGAGGGGGTGACAGGGGGACACTTACTCCAGCCTCACATTCATAAGAAGACTTCAACACATTTACAAATGACTTCATGAGTATAAAACCAGAGATGCACTGACACTGTCAAAGGAAGGTGTTTGTTTTCCACAGTGAAACCTGTGCCCATCACCAGCCCACATGCTTAGAGAACACGAGGCATTTTTGTTTGTTTGTTTGTTTTTAAATAGAGATGAGTTCTTGCCCTGTTGTCCAGGCTGGAGTGCTGTGGTGGAATCATAGCTCACTGCAGCCTCCAACTCCTGGGCCCAAGTGATCCTCCTGCCTCGGCCTCCCTAGTAGTTGGGGCTACAGGTGAACACCACCATGCCTGGGGGTATTGGTTTTTAAAACTCTAACTGCCATTATCTCGAGCACAATGCAATATAATCTCACTTTGTGTGTGTCAAAAATTTTAACCAAAAATGTCAGTAAGTCTGTTTTAGAATTTTCTGGAAATGGGCCGGGGGTGGTGGCTCACGCCTGTAATCCCAGCACGTCGGGAGGCCAAGGCGAGCGGATCACGAGGTCAGGAGATCGAGACCACGGTGAAACCCCGTCTCTACTAAAAATACAAAAAAATTAGCTGGGCGTGGCAGTGGGCGCCTGTAGTCCCAGCTACTTGAGAGGCTGAGGCAGGAGAATGGCATGAACCTGGGAGGCGGAGCTTGCAGTGAGCCTAGATCGCGCCACTGCACTCCAGCCTGGGTGACAGATCGAGACTCCGTCTCAAAAAAAAATAAAAAATAAAAAAAAGAATTTTCTGGAAATGTCTGGACCTCTCTTAATCTCTGAAAAGCCCTGCCATATGGTGAAGAAAACCAGGGTGGAAACTAAGATACACCAGGCTCAGATATTTAGTGCATCTTTGCTGAGATACTGCCTTGAAATTCTTCCTTTTTACTGACTCAAGGCTCCACCTGGACTTTGGGATGAGGGTACTCATAGGTATTCTTCTGTCTTCCAGTCTTCCATTTTGGAAATAGCTCCCAACTTTGGCTCATTCTAGTAACCGCAAACTTGGCCGGGCACGGTGGCTCACGACTATAATCCCAGCACTTCGGGAGGCTGAGGCGGGTGGATCACTTGAGGTCAGGAATTCGAGACCAGCCTGACCAACATGGTGAAACCCCGTCTGTACTAAAAATACAAAAATTAGCTGAGCATGGTGGTGGGCGCCTGTGATCCTGGCTGCTTGGGAGGCTGAGGCAGGAGAACTGCTTGAATCCGGGAGGCATAGGTTGCAGTGAGCCAGGGTCACACCAATGTACTCCAGCCTGGGCGACAGAGTGAGACTTGGTCTCAAAAAACTAAGCTGAGCTGAGCTGAGCTGAGCTGAGCTAAACTATAAACTAAACTAAACTAAACTAAACTAAACTAAACTAAACTACTAAACTAAACTGTAACCGCAGACCTGAACTAAACTAAACTAAACTAAACTAAAACTACTAAACTAAACTAAACTGTA
Organism: Hylobates moloch; assembly: GCF_009828535.3. NCBI lineage: Eukaryota > Metazoa > Chordata > Mammalia > Primates > Hylobatidae > Hylobates > Hylobates moloch. Next base: position 32,284,376 of record NW_026652297.1, on the reverse strand, counting down.
ACCGCAGACCTAAGGATAAGACCTTTCTCGCAGGGGACTCGGAGGCATCCCTTCCGGTTTGAAACCAAATGTCTGTCCTGTAGCGAACTCTTCCTTTTCGGTAACTCTCCTGGTGCCTCTCTGGGGGTCCGCTCCCGTCTCCGTGCCATTCCTCAATCACTTTAGCGTGGGACTAGCAGGCTGTGCAGGGCTGAGGTCGGAGACCAGGGCTTGGTGTCCTCCTGTGTGCCTCGCCTGGGTTCAGACAGCTGCCACCTGGGGCCACCTGAATACCCCCTCCCCGCGCAGGGGCTGACAGGATGCTAACCCTGTGAAGGCCCAGAGTGAGATTCCTTCAGCTGAGCTGTGTCCCTAGGGATGGGGGCTTCACTGGCCCCTCTCCCCCAGTCAGCCCGACCTACCCACCTTCCTTAGGTCACAAAGCCTCATCTTACCCCGGGGCCCCTCCCAAGTAGGCGGCCAGGTTGGCTCTGCCGATGTTGGGCTATCCCCACCCAACCCCCACTAGTGAAGTGAGGTGGCATCTGTCTTCAATTCTCTGTATTTTTGGGGGGGCTTTCTGAGTGGTGGTCAGGTGCTGTATCCCCTGGGACGCTCAGAGCTCACCTGGACCCCTCCCTTTCTCGGCCCTGCACCTGAGGAGTGTGGGGCCAGGTGGCGGCCTGGAGGGGAGAAGCTGCCGGAAAGCCACTCACTCTACATGGTGAGATTTGCGCATGCCCTGTTGGCAGGCGAACTCTCACCTCAAATTCAGCTTTGAGAGCCGCTCACGGCCAACAGCCTCAGTGCTGTGCTGTGGTTGAGTTTCACGCTAGCCAGGGAGGCGCCGTTCCCCATCCTTCCACGCGATTGCAACTTCTTGGACGCTGCGGGCAGAAGCCGGGTCACGCGCACCGACTCCCAGCCTGGCCGCCACGCGTTCCCGTTTCCTGAGCTGGGGAGGGCTTTGGCCACAAGGGGGCAGCGCGGGCTCACGGCACCTTGGGCTTAGATGGAGACGGCAGCGCTGGGAGAAACGAGGACCTGGAAACTAGGAAAGGAAGCGGCCTGAGGACGGGGAGGCACGTGGATCGCATCAGCGATGCCCCTCAGCGCCCAACCTTGGGGCTCTGTGCACGCCGCTCCATATCAAAAGATCTCTGCAAGGAGAATTCTCGGGAAAGACGATCTCAAGCACCAAAAAATCCCACATCAAAGAAAGGGTATCATATGCATCTAAAAGCTGAACCGAAAAGTGCATTGGTTCTGGAAAGTCTATTTCTAGAACATTCGATTGCTTTAGGCTTCTAGAAATTGAAGTTTTACTGAGCCTCAGGGTTTCAGGCTTAATTCACTGTGCTGTGCGTCCCTACTGTCTTCACTACTTCAATCGGGTTGGTGGGCGGGGTCAGAAGTCCGCGGAACAGGTGTGACACTCCTTCCTAGAGCAGAAATATTAGGGAAAACGATTTTGAAAATAAAACACTACTTAAAAATGGAAAACACAATTATATAATGGAATAAAATGCAAAATTCATAGACGTTTATAAATTAAAATATAAGCTATAGAAAACACACGGCTACCAGGCGCTCTTTGATGGAGAAGTGTGAAGACACTGCCTTTCCTAACTTGCTGTGTGACACTGGACAAGTTTCATCACTTCTCTGAGCCTTGGTTTCCTCATTTGCAGAACATCAGGGTGATTTGGACTTGATGATTTTGAAAGCCTGCTGTGCTTTTGTTTTTATTAACTTCACCAATCCATTTCTTTTCTTATGTATCAGTCAGGGTTCTTCAGAGAAACAGAACCAATATATATTTCTATTAAGAGAGTTATTTCTAGGAATTAGCTCACATAATCTTGCAAGCCCGAAATCCGTAGGGCAGCCCCAAAGACTGGAAACTCAGACTGAGTTATTGCTGTGGTCTTGAGGAAGAATTTCATCTTCTCCTGAAAATCTAGATTTTTGAGTTTAAGGCCTTTTAACTGATTTCATGGGATCCACCCACAGTATCAAGGATAATTTATTTTACTTAAAGTCAACTGATTGTTAACCACATCTACAAAATATCTTCACAGCAACATGGAGATGTGTGTTTGATTAAATAACTTGGTACTGTAGCCTGGTAAGTTGACACAGAAAACTAACTGTTACACACCTCCCAGCTGGGCTGGCTTCATGAGGGATGACCTGGGTAGTGCTCCAAAGGACTCTGCACTCAGTTTCATGGGGGATGACCTGGGTAGTGCTCCAAAGGACCCTGTGCTCATGGGAGATGCTCCAAAGGACTCTGTGCTCGGTTTCATGGGGGATGACCTGGGTAGTGCTCCAAAGGCCTCTGCACTCAGTTTAATGCCCTGCTGTCACGCTCTTGAAATTCTTAAACATTTTGGAACAAGGGCTTCTCCATCTTTATTTTGCACTGGGCAGGCCTGCAAATTATGTAGCCAGTCCTACTGCCCCAAAAGAAATAGAGAAATATATAGAAATATACAGAACCTAAATTTTACCATCGTGAGCACTTTAAGTGTACAGTTCAAGGACTTTAAGTTCCTTACAATTATTGCACGACCATCACCCCCATCCCTCTCCAGAAAACGTTTTCATCTTCCCTAACTGAAGCTCTGTACCCATTAAACACTAACTCCTCTTTCCCCACCACCTCCAGCCTGTGGGAACCACTATTTACTTTGCTTCTGAATTTGACTCTTCTAGATACCTCATATAAATGGAATCACACAGTATTTGTCCTTTTGTGTCTGGTTTATTTCACTCTGCATGATGTCCTCAAAGTTCATTTTGTTATTGTATGTGTCAGAATTTCTCTCCTTTTAAAGCCTGAATAATACTATTGTATGAATATACCTTATTTTGTTCCTCCATTTGTCTGTTGATAGACATTTGACTATTGTAAATAATGCTGTTATAAAGATGGGTGTACAAACACCTCTTTGAGATCCTGTTTCGAGTTATTTTGAGTATATACCCAGAAATAGAATTTCTGGATCATATGGGATTGCTATGTTTAATTTTTTGAGGAACCACCATGCCATTTTCTGTAGTGGCTGTTCCATTCTACACTTCTGCTACATTTCCATTACATTTGTACTTTGAGGGAACCCCCAAAGCAAAAGAGTTCCAGTTTCTCCGTATCCTCACCAGACACTTGTTAGTTTCTGTTTTTTGTTTTTTTATTTAATTGATTCTAAGGGGTGTGGTCTCTCATTGTAGTTTGATTTGCATTTCCCTAATGACTAGTGATGTTGAGCATCTTTTCATGTGGTTTTTAAATATCATTTGTTTACATTCTTTGGAGAAATGTCTATTTTGAATCTTTTGCCCATTTTTTTGATTGGGTCATTTGTATTTTCATTGGTGAATTGTAGGAATTCTCAGTGTATTTTGGATATGAATCCCTCATGAGATAAATGATTAAAATATGCATTGCTTGAGGGTAGGAGCCTAGCTTAAGGTTCTTTTTATTCCCCTCAAGCACTTGTTGCATGGCCTATGATCAAGGAATGCACTCCATGAAGTCTGCAAGGCATGGTAGGTCGGAGGCAAATTGAAACGAGGCTTGAAAAAAGGGATACGAAAAGCATTTTCTAGGCAAGTCCAAGACTGGTTACTCTAGGAGGGAAGCCTCCTGGGGTAATCAGTGAGCCTCGTGCTCCCAAAGAATAATCTTGGAGGTGCAGAAGAGGAGACAGGGAGGCAATCAATTCTTGGTCTTTATTAAGAAGAAGGTGAGAAGAGTCCCATTCCCCAAACACCTCCGAAATAGACATGCTGCTGGTCAGGCTATGGGAGGGCTGATGTCCAGGCAGACCCTGCTAGGAGAGGGCAGCTCCGGGCGAGTGGGCTCTCACCTGAGCACCTGAGAGACCCTCAAGGGTGAGAGATATCAGAGCAGGGTGCACACCACCCCTGTGCCCCATTTGCCAAGGAGCCCCCTTCCAAAGAGGGCTGGAGAGGGAACCCCCAAGGCTACAGACCCTGCAAATTTTACTTTCACACCCAGGTGGAATCTGTGAGTGACTGAACCCCTGACCTCCTAGATAAACATAACACATCAGGGCTCCTCTTTCTCCTGGGAAAACAGGATGTGGTAATTGCAGGTGATTGCAGGATGGGGTGCCTGTTGAAGATGTAAACAGAGATGTGAGTGCTGGGCCACCTCCAGCTGCGGGGATTGGGAGGATAAAGGGGGCCCCTATCCAGGACCTAGTTCATCACTGTGGGGTTGGCAGGGGACATCTGCTCCCCCATCATTGGGCCAATGGGATGCTGGGGCTCCACCCTCATCAAGGGAGGCCTGGGGAGAGGCATGAGGGTGGCTTGTTTTCTGCTCTGACTTCAGTAGAACACCTTTCTCCAAATACAAATTTAGGAACATCCCAGTGGGTTCTAGCTTTTCTCAGATGGCACAGAACTTTGGGAAGGCAGGATGCATTTTCTAAAAGTTCTTTGAGGTAGAGTGTGGCACCTGTAGAAGCAACCAGGTGCAACGGGCCTGGTCCCAGGGTTGATATGTAAGCAGGGCTGCAAACCAGGCACACCTGTGTCCAGGAGCCTCCATGTGTGACACTAGTACCCTGAGATAAACGTGTGCACCACACACACACACACACACACACAATGTAGAGATCCCGATAGAATGGAGGAGCGTTTGGACAGTAAAGAAGGGGGATGTTAAAATGCAGCATTGACCTCCCTATTTCTATTGCAACCAGCAGTGTGATACATAGTGGAGGAGGCTCTGGCCCCATTTCCACTGCTAATTAATATGTAAGTCCTGTCCCCTCTGAGAGACCTTCACTTTTCGATCTGTTCAATGGGCTCATGATGCCTTATCCTGCTCATTGGGTTTCTATGAGAATCAAATAGACTGAAAGATGAGAAATTTCTCTGAAAACTCTGAGTGCATCGCAGTCACTGCACTGTTGGAACAAGAACGCAAGAGAGGGTAGATGGGTAGCTGGGGCTCAGCCCTGCATCTCCTAGGTCAGCCCGGGGTGGGGGGATGGCAGAGGCTCAAGGAAGTGCAGTGCCCTCTGCCGGACATGGTGGTGCATGGTGCACCGCAGCTCACCCGCAGCCCCACCTGGGCGCAGTGGGGCTGGCTCCCCAACCCTGCCTTCTTCTTGATCAACTTATTTTTTTGAAAAAGGGTCTTGCTCTTTCTCCCAGGCTGGAGTGCAGTGGCACAATCATGGCTCACTGCAGTCTTGACCTCCTGGGCTTGAGCGATCCACCTCAGCCTCCTGAGTAGCTGAGACTACAGGTGCAAGCCACCATGCCCAGCTAGAGACAGGGCCTCATTATGTTGCCCAGGCTGGTCTCGAACTCCTGGGCTCAAGCAATACTTCTGCCTTAGCCTTCCAAGGTGCTGGGATTATAGGTGTGAGCCATGGTGCCCAGCCAAGATCAACTTCTTAAATGACCCAGGTATATAAGCCTCATCTGGGAGACCACTGCCTAACCAACTGGGAAGAGATAACACAGTCAAGGGCGTGGGCATAGCACACAGGCAGGCAAGGCTGGCTGATGGGCAAATGAGTCCATGACGGGCACCTGGCATTGAGTATGATGGTCTCTTTTGCTGAACTTCAATCTGGCCCCAGAATCCTTCTCAACACAGCATTCCAGGCTGTCAGGATCACTGACTAGAGGAGGTACATGAGATAGAGTACATTTATCATTCAAGCATATCAGCTTCATAAACGGTAGCTATTCCTATTATCTATGAATTCATACAATTTTTATATTAACACAATACAGGCTGGAAATGGTATGTGCAGGAAGGGTCTATGGAGCGGAAGAGCTATAGGAACTCAGAAGAGAGAGAGAGACTGTCCCCAGCTGCCAGGATCAGCGAAGTTCCCCTACAGAAGGTGACATTAGAAGTGACATTGAGGCCAGGCACGGTGGCTCACGCCTGTAATCCTAGCACTTTGGGAGGCTGAGGTGGGAGGATTGCCTGAGCTCAGGAGTTCGAAACCAGCCTGGGCAACATGGCGAAACCCCGCCTCTGCTAAAAATACAAAAAATGAGCTGGGTGTGGTGGTGCACTCCCATAATCTCAGCTACTAGGGAGGCTGAGGCAGGAGAATCGCTTGAACCCAGGAGGCAGAGGTTGCAGTGAGACGAGATCTCACCACTGCACTCTAGCCTTGGCGACAAAGTGAGACTGTCTCAAAAGAGAAAAAGAAGTGACATAGAAAGATTGGAGAAGGAGAGGGGTCCATTCAACTCTGAGGGCTGGCTCCCAGGCCCATCTCCACTGCCCAGTGAGCTGTCACCTGCACAGGGTGATGTTCAGGTAGCGGCTGTCCCGCTGGACGCAGGGGCTCAGCAGGATGTCATCCTCCGGGTGAAGCGCACCCCCATCGGGTAGTGGGACACCGCCTCAGGGTGGGTCTCCAGCATGGCCTTCAGCTCCAGCAGGGCCTCCGTGGTCCTCTTTCTGCACTCAGCTCAGGGGAACAGAATCCAGAACTCAGGGTGGGAAGGGACCGCTGGGAGCCCTCCCTCCAGACTCTGAGCAGGTTCCCAGCCTCAGAAGGCCTCAGCTGCCCTTGGATGTGGCTGTGACAGGGGCTCCTAGCTCTTCCGAGGCCCCTTCCTCATAGCAGCGGAGCCTGTGGAGGTGTCTCCCTGAAGATCTACCTGTTGCTCGTCTGGCCCCCGGGGCCCCGTAGAATCCGGGGCTCCCTTCAGATCTCTGGCCACAGTTGTCTCATATCCCTAGGCGTCCTCCTCTTCAGAGGAGAGTCCCTCTGGTTCTAATCCTCCTTCTTCCAAATATTCCCACCTGAAGATCTGGAGAGCCTCACCCTTGAACACAGTGACAGAGGCACCCCCTGAGAGTCCCAGGCACCACCCTCTCCTTCTCTGGAGAGAGAGACAAGGAGAGGAGAATTTAGAGAGAAAGCCACGGGGAACCAGGCTCCAGGCCTATCCTTAGGTCTTTGCTGGGGGGTCCCCCCCAACACAGAGTACCCGGACCCCAGCATGCTGGGTCGGCTCTTCTGGGTGGGGAGAGGGACGGGTTCTGTGTCTATTTTCCTCACGATGCTGAGAGGTGTGGTCCCAGGAGTGCTGCGAGAGGACTCAGAGCCAGTGGCCACCCATGAAGAATGGGCAGGTCTCTCGGAGCCTGGTTTGCAAATGAGACCTGGTGCTCTGCCTGCTAGGGTCACATTGAGGACTGCCTGAGCTGACCCAGTAAAGTGGGTCCACAGGGAGGGATGGTTAGGGCAGCAGGTTCTGACTCCCTGCAGTCTGGCCACAGGGCAGAGCCCCCCTGGGGATGGCCCAGTGCTGGACGCGCTGCTTGAAGTGGCACACATGGGTGGAGATCTTGGGGCTGAGGTTGCTGTTCTCCTGGCAGGCAAACAGGAGTCAGAAACAAAAAGCCATTGATCCAGCCCACAAGGCACTGCAAGAAGATGCTACAGGGGACAGGGTGGAAGAGGGTGTGGGGCCGGGCAGGGTGGGGATGGGGGACACAGTCATTGTGACACCTGACATTGCTTGGGTGCAGGCTCTGAGCAGAGTTCTTTACAAACCAGGGCCTCATTCTCAGCAGACTGTGCCCCTTAGCTCGCCTTTGCGGCTCCCCTGTAGCTTGGGAGTCCCTCCGGGCCATGCAGACATTGCTGGAGGTCATTCTTTCAGTGGCTGCGTGGAAGTCCAGGCTGGGGAGGGCCCACAGGCTATTCCACCATTTTCTCTCGGTGTCTATATGGGATGTTTTCAGTGTCGTGCCACCACACGCTGCACTATAGCAAATGTCTTAGTCCCAAAGCCTTTCCAGATTGTTGGGGCAAAGGGAAAGTGGAGTTTTAACTTCAGCAGGTTCTTGCCAGATTAATTACCTTACAGACTGTGCAAATTCACCTCCTTCCACACCTTGGGAAGCCTTCATTGTTGTAAGGGTTGAATGGCCAATGGGGACCAGTGTTCTGGGTTGGGGTCTCTGGTCACAGATTCTTATCCTTAGAAATGACGGCAGAACTGCCCCAGTAATTGCAAAGGGAGGGCTCCGTGCTTCTTGGGCCAGGAAGGAACTCACTTACCAAAGCACCACCATTCAAATCTATACCTACACACACACACTAAAGCTCTTCTCCCCCTACCCCCTTTATAAAAGAACTAAATGTTCATTATAGATATTTTGAAAAGCCAAGACCATAAAGTCAGCATTCTCAGTGCCAGTGCAATATCAGACCTAGCATTTGTAGCTGCATTTTTGATGGATGGAGTCACTAGGGCATTGATCCCAGCCAGGTCTGGCTGACATCCAGAAGTCCAGGCTCTTGCACTATTGTACATGCACTCAGGGAACAGGGACATGGGAAACATGGTGAGGATCATCCAGGGAAGTGAACAGTTCACGGCTGTGTCCTTGAAAATGTGACATCTTCTGCATATTAAGGGCAGAGAGCTGAGGCCGTGAACAGAGAGGCTAAAAGGCAGCCTCAGAGAAGGCCAGCCTCAGATCTGCAGCCAGGAACTCTAGGGGCAGGCGACAGAAGGGACAAAGTCCAGTGGCTTGTTTTGGGGATGGTTGGGTGGAGGGACGATTGGGAGGAGGCCTGTCCAGCCATCCCATTCATGAACTCAGCTTCTGTCTGCTCTGGGCCCTGGGGGAGTCCGTGGGGACAAAGGCTAGTTCAGGCCTGCTGAGTGGAGCTGGCACTAATCCCTTCCCATCACAGCTCCTGCCTCTCCTGGAGCAACTGATGACCTTGCCTAATAGGGCTGGGACTGGAGCTGGTGGCCTCCGTGGCTTGGTTAACGTGTAAATGCGCTGCTGCCTCTACTGGGCCTGCATCGCCAGTGCCCAGCCCCTCCTCTGGATTCACTGGAGAGTTCGTTCGCCCCCTCCCACCCCACAGGCCTTTCCCACTGTCCCATCCCTGCCATCTCTCTGTGTGCCATAAACCAGATGCCCAGGGCACCTCCTGTGGGGTTTCAGATGACACCAGAGGTGGGGATCTTGTGTGGAGAATGAAGAATCTTTGTTTACCATCATGAGAAGGGAGGGCACATAGGGTGAGCACCCTTCATGCGGACTAGACACTGAATCCTCCCAACCCCAATTGTTGCTACCAGCTCTACTTTACATATGGGCAAACTACAGCTCAGAGAGGCAGAGCGATTTACCTAGAGTCACACAGCAGGTAAGTGAGGGGCAAGGATCAGAGGCTAGGTCCACTTGAATCCACAGCCTGGGCATCTTCCACTGTCCTAAGGGGCCAGAGTTTCCGGGCATCAGGTCTGCGTATACGCAGAGTACACGCTGGGGAGGGGCTCTTGCCTCTTTCTAGGCAGACGTTCTCTGGTGTCTTGGAGACCGGCCTGGCCATGGCAGAGCTTCCACAGGCCCCAGGGCACAGGGTTATTCTAACCATAGGTGCTGAGTGTGTCTCTGGCCCTGGCTCACTCCCCAGCGACAGTTTGCTGAAGCTGCTAAGCCGGAGCCACGTGGGCTGAGCTCAGAGGCCCTGGAGCTCTCTTGGAGCTTCTGGCTGTTCGCCGGAAGGTGGCAGCTGTGATTTAGAGTTTAATTTATTGGGACGCTCCCTGGCTCAGCTCTGGCTCCACAGACACAGGCACATAAAGCTGTTAGCTGTGTTGGAGCTGAGGCCACAGAGAGAAAGCCTGTGGGGCACTTTCCATTCTCACCCCAAATCTGTAACCCAGACAGAGCAGGGCCTTTGGGCTAGTCTCCTTCGCTGCTCTTTGGCCCTTCCCTGCCCAGATCCCATACGTGGCTTCCTGTGTTTCACTTTCCAGCACCTTTCAGGTAGTTAGTCTTCCTCATGGTTTGTTTAGTGGGGTCCCTCTGGTGCCGCCTGTAGTCCCCCTCCCCTGGGGAGTGGCGGATCCCCTGAAGGAAACAGGGCGACTTGTCCCTTGATTCCTGGTTCAGACCTAAAGCGGAACAATCTCGGCCACACCCAGAAATGCCATGAACTTCCAGCGGGTCCTCCAGGTTCTGCTGCTGGTGTGGACTCTGTTGGACTGCCTGGCTTGGGAGAAAACACTACAGCCCAGCCCAGGGCTCAGCTGGAGCCAGGGAGGCCTATGATCCCATCCTGGCTGCTCATCACAGACCCTCTGGAGATACCTCTCTGAGCCTCAGTTTCCTCATTTGTAAAGTAAGGGCAATGTGTCACTTTCTAGGGATGCTGCAAAAATTAAAAGGAGTGACACATCCAGTGCAGGCCTGGCATACAAAGAACACTCGGTACATTTAAAGCTTTAGCTGCTGGCTGGGTGCAGTAGTGCACGCCTGGAATCCCAGCACTCTGGGAGGCCAAGGTGGGAGGATTGCTTGAAGCCAGGAGTTCAAGATCAGCCTGGGCAACATAGACCTTGTCTCTACTAAGAAAATAAATAAATACATAAATAAATAACAAAAAATTAGCCAGGCATGGTGGCACACGCCTGTGGTCCCAGCTACCCAGGGGAGGCCAAGGTGGAAGGATCGCTTGAGCCCAGGAGTTCAAGGTTGCAGTGAGCTATGACTGCACCACTACACTGCAGCCTGGGTGACAGAGTGAGACCCTTTAAAAATAACAACATAAAAAGAAAAAAATAAAACCTTTACTGCTGCTGATGACTGCTGCCCACTGGTAGAGTGTGGGGGACAGGGGTGGGGACAAGAACGGGGCTTAGTGGATGTTTGCAGCCTGAGTTGATCTTGTGAAAAGGAAACTACGACATGTGTTCTTCTCCACCAGGCTCGGAGCTTCAGGGCTGGACTGGGCTTCTGCTTCAGGGGAGCACTGGTTTGCAGTGTCTGGGTCTCAGTAGAGGAGAAAGGAAAAGGGGCTCTACTCTGGCTGGAGAATTCCCCTAGATCAGAGCCCAGACCTTGGCCTTTGGCCTATCCCCTTTGATTCCACATTTCTTTGAGGCTGTGGCAACATGAAGAAGCACAGTATCATGCAGTAGACCAGGCCCCTGGGGGAGGGTGTGCTAGCTCTGTTTCATCGCAAGGGTGCAGGTCCGTTGTCATCTACAGGAGCTTCTTAGTTGGATTTATGCGAAAAAATATTGGAGGACCTTTGGGTTAAATTCATGTTGGCCAAGTAGCATCTGGGACTGAACCCGAAGGCAGAGGCCTCCCAAGGCAGGGCTGTGGTGTCTCTGAAGACAACACAACTGCATACTGTTGCCTGCCACCCTCAACAGAACCTTCTCTGGCTTTGTCACACCCTGGCTTTCTAAATTCACAGGGTGGCACTTGTGACAATGCCACAAAGAAGTGGTTGTCTGTATATTTTTCTAATCATCATTCTAAATTCCAGAGCTAAGATTCAATCTGTTGAGCTGACACTGACTATTCAGTGAAATCTGGAAGCTCCTCCTAAGTTGAGGCCCCTTGGAGTGTTCCCCATTGCACATCCATTTCCTCCATGGGTCCCAGACATTTCATCTGTTTATTCTTCCATTTCTCTGAGTGGTCCTTTGGTGCCAGGCCTTGTGCTGGGTGCTGGCAATACCAAGATGAAGGAGGCTACCTCACTGACCTTGAGGAGCTGGAAGGAAAGGCCTAGAACTTTGGTGCAGTGGGTGGCTTTGTGGTTTACTAGTTTACTACAAAGGTGGGAAACAGAGAGAGATAACCATATGACTTGAGAGGTGCCAAGAAGTTGGGAAGTTTGAGCTGGGCATTTTGGGATAACTGAGAATTCACCAGGTCAAGAATGGAAGGCCTTCCAGGCAGAAGGAAACACAGCAGCAAATGTTGATTTTGTCCCAAGGCTCACAGGGCAGGAGGGGAAATGGATGGATAGGGTGTAGGCTGAGATTGACTCACTCCCTGATGTAAAAACTAACTGAAAAGCTACAGGAATCAAGATGGTGGGGTGGTGTGCTAAAGACTGACATATAGGTCAATGGAATGAAATTAGGAGTTCAGAAATACACCCTTACATTTGTGGCCATTGATTTTTGACAAGAGTAGCAAGACAAATGAGCAAAGAAGTCTTTTCAACAAAGGTGCTGGGACAACTGGATATTCGCATGCAAAAGAATGAAACTGGACCCCTACCTCACATCATGTACAATAAGAGCAATGTAAGAGCAGAAACTATTAATCTCTTAGAAGAAAACACAAGTGCGAATCTTCATGATCTTGGGTTGGGCAATGGTTTCTGAGAATTGATACTCAAAGCACAAGAGACAAAAGAAAAAGAGAATAAGACTTCATCAAAATTAAATTTTGTTGTGCTTCAAAGGACACCATCAAGAAACTGAAAAGCCAGCTCACTGAATGGGAGAAAATATTTGCAACTCCTATTTCTGATAAGGGATTGGTATCCAGAACGTATAAAGAACTCTTACAACTCAGTAATAAAAAGACAAACCAATATTTTAAATGGGCAAAAAATCTGAATGGACATTTTTTCCCCCAAGGAGACTGACAAATGGCCAATAAGCTCGTGAAGAAATGATCAACATCATTGGTCATTAGGGGAATTCTAATCGAAACCACAATGAGATACCACTTCACACTCATTAGGATGGCTTCAAAAAAAAAAAAAAGGCAGCAATAAGTGTCGTGAGGTTGAGGAGAAATTGGAACCCTCGTACATTGCTAGTAGGGTTGTAAAGTGGTAAGCCCCTTTGGAAAACTGTCTGGCAGTTTCTCAAAATGTTAAGCATAGTTACCATGTGACCTAGGAATTCCACTTCTAGGCACATATCCAAAGAATTGAAAACATATGCCCACATACAAATTTATTTGTGAATGTTCACAGCAGCATTATTCAGTATTGCCAAAAAGTAGAAGCAACCCAAATGCCCATCAATTGCTGAATGAATAAACAAAATGTGATCTATCCATATAATGGAATACTATTCAGCCATTAAAACGCATGAAGTACTCACACAAGCTACAACATGATGAATCTTGAAGACGTTATGCAAAGCAAAAGAAACGAGTCACAAAAGGCAACATATTGCCTAATTCTATTTTTATGAAATGTACAGAACAGACAAATCCATAGAGACAGAAACAGATTAGCAGCTGCCAGGGGCTAGGGTAGGAGGATGGGGAATGATTGCTAATGGGCTAGGGCTTTTTTTTTTTAAGTGATGTAAATGCTCTAAAATTAGATTGCAGAAATGGTTGTACAACACTGTGAACATAGGAAGAACCACTGAATTGTACATTTACAAGGGTGAACATAAGGTATGCAAATTATACCTTAATAAAGCATCTGTTTGCCTTTAGTTAGGAGATGACGTGATCTGATCTGTCTTTTGGAATGATTACCTTGGCTGCTCGGTGGAGAGTGCAGGAGTGGAGGTGGGAGGCGGGGAAGGAGCCTCCCTGTGGGAGGCCACAGGGAGCCAAGAGAGAACAAAGCCAGTGTGCAGCAGAGATGGAAAAATGCATGCATTTCAGATCCACGTGGCAGATGGGCTGGATCCGACTTGAGAACCATTCAATTGCAGGTGTGCTCCTGCACAGCAGACCTGGCTCTGCAGGGTCCTACTAGAGCTTTCCTCCACCAGAGGAGACACAGGGGAGGCAAGAGCTGGGAGAAATGGGAGAAATGCAAATGGCTACACTTGTAGCAAAGCATAGATGATACCCCCCATGCACCAGGTGCTGTGCTAAGAGCTCCATGTGATCTCACTGAGTCCTTGCAACCCTATGAGGTTGATACTATTATGATTTGTTTCACAGAGAAGGGAACTTAGGCATGGAGAGGTTGTACAGCTTGCCCCAGTCCTCCCAGGTGGTAGAGCAGGAACCTAAAGCCAGGGAGTTGGACTGGCTGGAAAAGTGCTGGGAATGAGAGATGGCAGAGTGGGGTTAGGACTTGGCTCTCCATGGCAGAAGGTTCTGAGATGCCCAGGGTGGGAGAATGTAGGCTCAGCCCTCAGAGATGGATCGTCTCTTACAAAACAAGGACTCACACTGTAGTTCCCAGAGCTGCAGCAAACACCTGCCAGGCGGGACTGGACCATGGTGGTTGGAGAATTTGAGGGAAACTGAGAGGTGAGGGCCAGGCAGGGATGTAAATGCAAGGTAAAGTTCCAGCAATGGGTTAAGAGCAACCAAGGTGCTTCTGAAAGTCAACAGGGTGGGGGACTTGCTCTAGCAGATTTTAAGCCTTTTTATACATTTACAGTCTGCCTTCTGTATCTGCGGGTTCTGAGTCCATGGGTTCAACCAACCACAGATAGAAAATATTCAGAAAAAATTCCACAAATGTCCAAAAAGCAGAGCTTGAATTCACCACGCACCAAGTACTACATTGAAGCCATGCACGTGAAGTGACGTGTAGGTATTGTGTTGGCACTCTGAATCATCTAGAGATGATTTAAAGTATATGGGAGGGCCGGGCGCAGTGGCTCACACCTGTAATCCCAGCACTTTGGGAGGCCGAGGCGGGCAGATCACGAGGTCAGGAGATCGAGACCATCCTGGCTAACATGGTGAAACCCTATCTCTACTAAAAATACAAAAAATTAGCTGGGGGTGGTGGCTGGCACCTGTAGTCCCAGCTACTCGGGAGGCTGAGGAAGGAGAATGGCGTGAACCCGGGAGGCGGAGCTGGCAGTGAGCTGAGACCACACCACTGCACTCCAGCTTGGGTGACAGAGCGAGACTCAATCTCAAAAAAAAAAAAAAAAAACAAAAACACCAAACAAAAAAACTGTTAAATAGATAGTGTCAAGACAATAGGTTAGCCACTTGGAAAAATTGAAATTGCTTTGCTACTTTAAACTACAGGCATACATCAACTCCAGGGGTATTAAGGACTTACATGAAAAGGCACAATTAAAACTTTAGGGAAAAATACAATATTTTATGACCTTAGGTTAGAGAAGAATTTCTCAATAAGACCCCGAATTTCCAAAGATAAAATATTAGATGGGTAGATTTGACGGTATTAAAATCAAATACATCTGCACACCAAAAGACACCATAAAGATGAAAGACGAAACACAAACAGAAAGAAGATGTTGTAATACATACAACCAACAAAGGACTAGTATTCCAAATATATGTAAATAAAACCCTGTAAAACAGTGAGAACAAGAAAAACAACCCAATTTTTAAAAGGGCAAAATACATAAATAGACACTGCACAGAGGAGGAAACTTCAATGATCAATAAACTGAAAAGATGTGATACCTTGTTCATCACCAGGGAGATAAGAGTGAAAAACCAGAATGAGATATTGTTTAATACACACCAGATGAAAATCTGAAAGTCTGACAACTCCAATTTTGACAAGTGTGGGAAGCTTGTAGTGTTGGGGATTAATTTGTTGTAAACACTTTGGAAAACAATTTGGTTTCTGATAAAACTGAAAGATGCTCCTGATTGATGGCCCAAGAATGTCCTCTGAGTATGTCCTTGAGACAGAGAATATGCCATACAGTTCCCAAGAATGCTCACCGCGACATTATATGTAACGGCAAAAAGAAAAAAAAATCCTGAAGCATCCCCAATGTCCATCAACAAGAGTATGGACAAATACACCGTGGTAAATATATACAGTGAAAAATAAATAATTAGAACAGTACAGTCTTCCCTCTCAGCAACATGGATAAAACTCACTCACAAAGCCAAACTAACACATTTCTTATTTGGGGATTCATAAAACTAGAATACAAACAGGTGCAGGCAGGCACTGCAGCTGCCTTGCTGGTGTGGTCCTGGTGGATGGCACTGACATTCTTGCTGTGTGGGAACCAGAGGAAGCAGAAGTCCTCAGATTTCTTCCAATGCTGTCCAGCATATGGAGGACCTGACCTCAGCAGGAGGAAAAGGGAGAGGCTACATTGGCCATAGAAGGTGGTGCGAGTAATGGAAGCCAGAGCCTGGGTGTGCCTCAGTTTCTCTTCATCAAAAGGAATACTTAAAGATGTCATAACATTGCAAATAGCATGGAATGAGTCTTATAAGACGATGGGTATTCAAATGGTCCACTTACACGATGACTTCCCAGAGTAGCTTAGAGGACAGAAGTGATTTTTTCTTTGTCCTGGCTTGAGTAAGTACTAGCTGTGTGAGTTTGGGCAAGTTATCTAATGTCTCTGGGCCTCAAGTGCCTCATCTGTAAAATGGGGTTAATAACAGTACCCATGTCAGGATTGTTATGGAGAGTAAATGAGCTAATGCCTAGAAGGTGTTTACAATGGTCAGGCGCATGGTAAGCAATATATAGGCATCAGCTACTGCTTCTAGTGCTATTATTCTTTTTCTCTGAAAGGCCTGTCTTGCTCTGTCACCCAGGCTGGAGGGCAGAGGCGTGATCATAGCTCACTGAAGCTTCAAACTCCTGGGCTCCTTCAGGGCTCAAGCAATCCTCCTGCCCGAGCCTCCTGAGTAGCTGGAACTATAGGTGCACTCCACCGTGCCCAGCTACTTTTATTTTTATTTTGTAGAGATGGGGTCTCGCTATGCTGCCCAGGCTGTTCTCAAACCCCTGGGCTCAAGTGATCCTCCCACCTCTGCCTCCCCAAATGCTGGGACTGCTGGTGTGAGCCACTGTACCCAGTTCTGTAGTACTATCCCTCTTACGTTGTAATCATCATCTCTTATCCCCTGACAGATAGTGGGTCCTTAATAAAATGAACAGGAGAGTCTTGCTGTGTTAGAGCTAATCACTGCACACATCCACATAATATCACAGAGCAAATCATGCCTCCCTGAAACCCAGCAATCTGTTACAGGATGAGGGTGGAGCCCAAGTATAGACTTAGGGCTTGCTATGGGGTTGGAGAAGAGCACTGGTCTTGGAATAACTTCTAGAATCAGGTCTAGGATCCCAGCAGTAACCATAAGGGTGCCCCTTTCTCAGCTGCGGTTCCTGAGAGAGGCATGTCCAGCTTCCTACTTGGGTGGTTCCACCATGTGATAAGCACTTAGAGCTAGATGAGGTACAGTGCCCTCCACGGCCCCTGACCTACCACCGAGTGGTTGCTAAGGCCCATCCCATTGTGAATTCAACACCCTCTCATCGGGGTTCACAAACTGTCTTGTCTGGGGAAGGGCATTCCCTGGGCTCATGGAGTCCCTGGATCTGACTTGTATCTCCTGGGAACATCATCAAGGGAGATTCCTAGGGGAATGAGCCAACAAAGCTGGTGTGTCCCCAGCTCCAATCTTACTTCTGGGGTCTGGGGAGGGGGTGATTCAGGCAGCCAGCTACACTCGCTGAATCATGTCATGGTTTGGGTGGCATAAAGGTTGACAATGATTTCTAAAATCCTCGTCTTCCAGCTGTGATTCCATACTGACCAGACCACCAAGAACTGGTAATGCTGAGAATCTGTCATAAAAAGCCACAAGGCAGCCTCGATCTCAGCACCACCTTCACAAAACTGAACTAGATGTCTGTCTTCACCCCACTGCCCTGCATCTTGAAGCACGAATCCCAATTCTCTCTGGGGTCTGAGAATGATCCCTTTCCTTAACAGGGCTTTGAGCAGCACTCACAGTCATAGTGAGATGCATTTAATAGACTCAGTACTGGGGAACGTGGACCACAGACAGCATGGGTGGGAGTGTATGGGGAATGTCCCAGAAAAGGATGGATTTTTACTGAATTCTTGATCAACTGACCATTGAGTCATCTTAGACTAAGAGTACTTAGTGGACCCTGGAGAGCTAAAACTGCCTCAGAGAAGACTTCCATCCCCCAGAAACTGACCATCCAGCAGGAAGAGGGAGGGACAAACGCCAGGAGGAGATGACAACATTCATGAGCAAAATGGGCGCAACCAGCACATCCAGCCAGGAAAGCCCAGCACTGACTCTGATCCTAGAACCCACACAACCCCACAGAGCCTGGGCCCGGTGTCTGGCATTATCTCCCGAAAGAGTCAGAAGTAGAATTGCAGGTTTCTCTCTCTCAGGCTGTCTGTAAAGGGCAGCGAGACAAAGGATCTCTGTGTAGTCTTCCCTCTCAGCCTGACCAGAGTCCCAGGAGGACAGCGGAGCTCTCATCCACCACGTGGGTGAGGAATCCAGGTCCCAGAGAGGCTGGTGGACTTGTGCAGAGTGACAGCGGGTTGGTGGGGACCAGATGGTCTGACTCTGGAGATGCGATCTCCCCCTGCCTCGACTGCTACACTAAGGGGTCAACCCTCCTAATGGGTCTCCTGGGGCACTTCCAGAACTTGGTGCGGAAGATCCACTGTAGTGATTCTATAGACATGTGTTAGATGGAAGGAAGGAAATGGGAAAGGAAAGGAAGGGAATATAAGGGAAGGATAAATGGCCGAAGAGCTGAATCTTCAACCCTAACTACATGCGCAGGAAGCAATCGCCATGCCTCCTCGTCCAGGCGTCTGTGCTCCTCACAACTTCCTCCTGTGACTCAGGACCCACCTGCCTGGAGAGCTTGACTGTCAAGAGAGCAGCTCTACGCTAAACAGGGGACCTGGGGCTGGGGAGCTGTATGCATCCCGGAGCAGCCCCTAGATAGAGCGCATATAGGAATTTTCTGATTCCTGACTTAGAAACCCATCCTTCCCGCTCCTCTATGGAGTTTTTTCCTTTGCGGGAGCAAGGCCTGTGCTGTGTTTGTCCATCTTCAGCTTAGCTCTCCCCACTCCTGCCCCGCCCCCGCCCTGGTGCATCCCAAGCACTCTCAGCTCCTCACAGTTGCCCTTTACAGGCTGCTCTGAGTGGCAAGCAAAAGGCAATTAACTACAGAGCTATTTATTGCACACACCCTTTGCAGTAAATCACAGGGCTGAAATTGCCACCCACTCTCGTGGCAGTCCTTGTTTATGGCCTGCCAATGGAGGTGGGGGGGGGGGCGGTGACAGAAACTAAGGATGGCCTCTAAGACTGGTGCTGGGTCTGCAAAGCAGGGTATGGCAGCAGCTGCCACTTCAGGGCAGGGAAGAGAATCCATCCAGAGTGCACTGAAGCACAGATCAGTGAGCAGGAGAGCAAAGTCCTGCTCCATAAGCCCCCTGGGATGAGCTGGGGTCAGCAGTGGGGACTGCAGCGACATTCCCAACAGGGTTCACGTCCTCCTCAGGGGTAGCCCAAGAACTTTCACCAGATCCTTGAAGGAAGAGAAACAGTAATGCCAGAGATGGCCTTGTCTCCAGGGTGGAGCAACAAGGTTGGGGGGACAGTTTTGCATCCTAGTGCTGTGCTGGCTTATGGAAGGTCAGAGCTGAAAGTGACCTCAGGGAATTATCCAATCCAATCTCACTGTTAAAAGACATAGAAACCAAGTCCCCAAAAGTTGGAGGAACTTGATCAAGGTCACACAGAGTCAGCAGCACAGCAGGGCTCGGGCACCTGCCTCCCTTCCCAGAGTCCTTGCCGTTGCACCTTGCTGAGAGTTTTTGGTTGTGCAATTGTGTGTAGGTGCACACATGCATGCAATTGTGTATTTTGTCTTCTGTGGGGGAGATTATAATTGCTGTTTCTCATGCATCACAGCCTTCTAAAGTTAAAGAAATTGGAAATTTTGGGAAGGTAATCTATTGCCTAAGAGTCACTTTGAGTTTTCAAGGATGTCATGTTTAAGTGAGAAGCGTCCATGTTGAGATGACCTGGAGGCCACAATCTTGAGCTCTGAACAGACAGAAAGGCCAGTTATATGTGTGTGTGTGTGTGTGTGTGTGTGTGTGTGTGTGTGTGTGTGTGTGTGTGTGCATGGCAGCCCAAGCTTAGGCTCTGATAGAAACAGGACTTGGCTGTAATCAATCTCAGCCCATCTCAGCCAGGTCAAAGAGAGGGCGGAGAGAGGGTGGGCAGGTACCAGGAGACCGTCCATCTTCCACCCACCTCTAATATCCTAGCAGGAGAGAGGGGGCAAAGCCAATCATCTGGCAAAAAGAAGCATCCCTTTATCTCTGGGTCAAAAGATTCAGCTTAAAGATTAATAAATTCTGATCTGAGAGTGAAGTAGAAAAATTGATTCTATAACTAGGCAGGGTTTTGGCACCTTTCTGGTTGAAAGAGGTCCTGCTACCTGTCTTTTCCTGGCTTGTGATGGTCATTCACCCCTCACCCTGCCCAATGCCCCACTCCAGCTGTTCTCACAGAGAGAGGTCAGCAATGGCTGTGAATAATCAGCTCCAGGTGCGGGTCCCTGATTCCCTGCAGCATTGACACCTCCATCCTGGGCACCTGGCACCATTGCTTCCAGAGCACCGCCCTCCTGTGGTCCTCATTCCTCTCTCACCATCCCTTTCGTTTCCTTCATGGCAGCCTCTGTGTCCTCTCATCCATGGAATGCCTCTGTCCTCTAAGGCCCTCTTGTCACCCAAACCCATTCTCCCTGGGTGTCCCCTCCACTCTTGTGGTCACTTGTCTTGGAGCTGATGACCCCTGTTATGGCCTGAACTGTGCCTCCTCCAAAGTCCTACATTGAGTTCCTAACCCCTGGGACCTCAGAATGTGACTGTCTTTGGAGACTGTGTCTTTAAAGAGGTGATTAGGGTTCAGTGAGGTCATATGAAGGGGCCCTAAGCCAATGTGATTGGTGTCCTTATAAGAACAGGAGATTAGGAACACAGGCACACAGAGAGATGACTATGTGAGGACACAGGGAGAAAGTGGCCATGTGCAAGCCAAGGAGAGAGGCTCAGGAGAAACCAAACCTGCCAGCACCTTGACCTTGAACTTCTCACCTCCAGAACCACAAAGGAATAAATATCTGCTGTTGAAGCTGCCCAGCCTGTGGTATTTGCTATGGCCTCTCTAGCTGGTGAATATGACATCTCAATCTGTACCTCCAGCCCCTGAGTTCCTGAATTTTAAAGCAGCTGCCCTGACACCTCCACTTGAGACTCCTGGAATTCAAGTTCCCAAAGGAAGCAATCACCTTGTTCCCCCTGCCGAGCCTCCTGGATTCTCTACTGATGGTGGCCCCATCATCCTTGACTCTTCCTTCCTGCCACCTCACCACACACTCAGTTGCCGAGTCCTGTTGGTTCCTCATCCTAAATATCTCTTGAACATGGACCCTGAGAAAATGGACTTGGCTCTGTATTCCAGCCCCCTGGATCCTCTCTAGGCCACGCCCACTCTGCCCAGCCTCGTCCACACCTCCTTCCCATGTTCCGGACTTGAGGCATGGTCTTTGCCTCGGCCGTCTCTGCCAGGCTTGAATTATTTCTTTGGTTCCTGGGTAGGCCCTCTGCACTGGATACTGCCTTCAACTTCAAGCCCCAAGGGCAGGCTGGCTCCTCTGCTGGTCCTGGAGGCCCAGCTCTAAGGCTGCCGTTCCTCCACGAGTCCACGCGCAGTGCTTAACCTCAGCGCACAGACCAAGACGGGCTGCTCTGGGACCCCTCGCTGCATGCTATTTCCATAATTTCCTGTATGTTAGAAACCGTTTAACTGAGAAAGGCTGGTGTACTTGGTTCAGAGACAGCAGGAATGAGCCAAGCAAAGGACCTGTTATCACTTCTGCAGCCAGTCCAGTCCAGGCCAGAAGGACCCTGAGGGGCAGAGATTATGGCAGGAGCTGCTGAGGGGAAGAGATGCAGGCTGTCCTGGAGGGGGCTGTTGAAGAGAAGAAAGGGTCACTGGGCTGCCCAGCACAGGCCTGACAAAGGTCCCTCCCTGGGTTGCACCTCTGTGGGAGTCCTTGCCACATTCTGCTGCGTAGCCAGGAGGGAGCATTCACTCCTGACAGAGAGGGGAAAGGCCAGGATCAACAGAGGCATGAGAGCTGGAGGAAAATCTCTTCTATTTTCATGGTGGGAGCTCAGAATGGTATTTCATGGCGCTCAAGGTGAGCCCATGGGTCATATGAGCCCCAAATGCCGAATCCACAATCCCTCTCAATCAGCATGCCTGGCACTGGGCAGAATATGAAAATGCCTTTTAAACCCTGTTTGGTGTGAACAAGTGGCCTTGGTGAACCCCTTAGCACTGCTCTGAGGGACTGTGGCTGGTTGAAGCACACCCAAGGTCACCCCAAAAAGCTCAGAGTCTGGGATGGCTCCAGGTGGAGCCATGTGGGCCAGTGAACATCCAGCTTCCCTTCCTCATTCCAGTGTCCTCCTCCCTGCCCCTTTCCTCACGGGGCTCCTTGGCTCAGGCATGCCTTTTCACAGCCCAGCAATTCTACGGAATGCCGTTGTCCTGAACTTGCCCCACTCTCTTGGGCTAAGAAATCAGGCATCTCATTTGCTAAATGATTTCTGCAGGCCCAGCATTGGCACCTCAGGGATCCATGCTGTACCCCGGGAACTGTGGAATCACTTCTTCAATCACCAGTTGGGAGTTCTGGGTAAAGATTTTCCCCAAACTCAGGCCTCTGAGGATGGGGCTTCTGGAGTGAAGGTCTTTGCTCCAAGTCTTAAAGTATTAGAAATTCCAGCGGGAAGGATTTTAGACTGGGGGCTAGAAAACAAGTTTCTGTTTATCACCTACCGAGTGCCATGGGGGGCATGTTTGAACACCAAACTAGATGCTTTACGTGTATTATCTGGCTTAATCCTCAGATTCAATACTTTAAGGTAGACATTATTAACACTCTCGGCAGATGAGGAAACTAAGGCTCAGCAGGATTAAATGACTGGCACACGCTCACAGCTTAGGAGTTGCAGAGCCAGCATTCAAGATCGGGTTCATTTGATTTCAAAGCCCGTGATCTTCATCATGTTGAGTCAGTACTGCTCACATTATTGCCAACTCCATCTGCACAGAGAATCTGCTCATATTGAATCCTTATTCAATATGACTAGTGAAGAGCCCAAACTTCAAGGAACTTGAAACCATAGATTTGAGTTCTATAGCTTAGTGAATACGAAGAATGGATCTAGGATTCCAGGCACTTCAGGTATGCTGCATACCACCCACCCATCCATCCATCTCTTCATCTATCTATCTATCCATCCATCATCCATTCTCCCATCTCTTCATCCATCCATCTATCCCTTCATCCCTTCATCCATCCAACCAACCATCCATCATCCATCCTTCCCTTTATCCATCCATCCATCCCTTCATCCATCCCTCCAACCATCCATCCATCCATCTCATCCATCCATCCATCCATCTTTGTCCATCCTTCATCCCTTCATCCATCCAACCATCCATCCATTATCCATCCATCCATCCATCTATCCATCCATCCCTTCATGCATCCCTCCAACCAACCAACCAACCATTCATCCATCCATCCATCCATCCATCCATCCATCCATCCATCCATCCATCCATTCATCCATTAATCCATCCATCCATCCCTTCATCCATTCAACCATCCATCCGTCCCTTCATCCATCCCTTTATCTATCCCTCTACCCATCTAGTCCTTCATCCATCCATCCATCCATGTAACCATCCATCCATTTGTCCATACAACACTGTTTTTCATTCATTCAAAAAGCACTGCTTTAAATTAAAAGCCCCCTGTTATCCAGATCCAAATACCCTGCATATAACCTTAAACAGCCAAATAAGCCTGAAAATGACTCCACCCACCTTGCTGTGAAGAAACCATTATAAAGGGAATCCCAGGCATATCCTCTGGGGCTCAGTGCAGCTGAGGGTTAACACCCTCCCAGGAGCGGCAGCTCACACCAGCCCCATGTCTCCTGTGGCAAGTCTCTACTCAACCCCTTTTCCTGCCCATACCTCTGCTACCTCCTGCAGTTCCTCCAGGTTCACTGACCTGCTCAGAAAGGTCCTGGCCACAGTGTCCCTACGGCCAAGGAAAGGGTGGTGAGGTCATCTCCCTTGCCCCAGTTCAGGGGGCCTGAAGAGCCAGGGTCTACTGTCACAACCTGAGGGGTCTCATTGTCATGGGAAAGAGGAGTAGAGATGGGGAAAGGGAGGCTATGCTTAAGTGGGCATCAGTTCCCCACAGGGAGTGGGCCCAACACTGCATGAGGGGACCTGGGTTGTCCTCCCAGAACCGCTGCCCATGCATCCCGTGGGCCTCACAGTCAGGATGCAGCAAAGCCTCCTCTGCCCAGGGCAGCTCTAAGAGGAGACTAGGCTTCAAGGAGCCATGGGTTCCTGGGGGAATGGCCTTGGGAAGACAAAATGAGGATGTGTGTGCATCTGGGGTCAGGCCAGCCCAGGAGCCAGGGTCCCAGGCACTTCTCTGCCTATTGCTCTTCCTGGGCAACGTGTTGGCCAAGCTGTCCCTCCCCTCATCCACGGACCCATCCACCTGGGGAACTGGATCCTCCCATTCAGCCACACCCAGCCAGATGCCTTTGGGTTTCTGCAAAGACCAGGGTGCCCAGTGGAAATCTGATGACTGACTTCTACACCTTCCCCTGGCATCTCCAGAGGAAACCTCTCTTGATGCTGTTTAAGCACTTCACACTCCGCTACCTGCTAATTTTGATGGAAATTGCTTTTGATATGTGCAGTTGGTGGCCAGGAGCTTGGGGTGAGAGAACACATAAAGCTGAACTAATTCTCATTAACAGTGAGCAAAGACCAGAGATAGGAAATTGGCAGAAATGGGGCACCTGGGGAGCGGGGTGAGGGCATCAGAATGAGTTTTACAAAAGCTAGCTTTTGTCTAAGATCCAGAGAAGCAAACGAGGGCTGGCCTGCAAAACACTTCCACAGGATCCAGGAACCAATGCACAACAGGCACTGTCTTTGCTAGCTGTATGACCTCGGGTGTGTTATTCAGCCTCTCTGTTTCCTCGTTTATAAAATGGGGATAATAGTTATAACTATTGAGGTGAGGATAAAATAAGGGAATATCAGGGTAAGTTGTGAAAAAAAAACAGCGGCCCCTTCCACTGGTTTCCAGGCCTGCTCAGCTGTGCTCCTGAGAAAAGCCGGAAACTCTTGTGTGCATTTTGATCTGTGGCCACTCAATGACTTTCTTTTTCTTTTATTTTTTTATGATTTTTTTATTTTTTGAGACGGAGTTTTGCTCTTGCTGCCCAGGCTAGAGTGCAGTGGTGAGATCTCGGCTCACTGCAACCACCGTCTCCTGGGTTCAAGCTATTCTCCTGCCTCAGGCTCCCGAGTAGCTAGGATTACCGGTGCCCGCCACCATACTCGGCTAATATTTTGTATTTTTAGTAGAGTCGGGGTTTCATCACGTTGGCCAGACTGGCTTCGAACTTCTGACTGCAGGTGATCCGCCCGCCTCGGCCTCCCAAAGTGCTGGGATTACAGGTGAGCCACCGCACCCAGCCTCAATCACATTCATACTTTGCTGATCATTTTGTAGAAACTGAGGCAACTGGTCTGACATGAGTCCTGGATAGTGGACTAGGACTGGGGCCAAGTCTTGAGGAAGGGGGTGGCTCTCATGTCATCCTTCACCCTCAGTTACCACTGGGCTCCCTCGGGCAGTGAACCCAGCTTTGGGGAGGCAATGAGAATGTCCATGCTGGGCTCTGGGGAATCAGGACCCACACATCCCTCTATGCTTTGCTGCAAAGCTTCTTACCTGGGAGGGCGCAAGAATGATGGATGCAAATGGCCTCGGTCCTTCCCCTTCTGCAGCCCCATCCCCTCAGATGCTCCCATCTTACTTGGTGATGTTTTGAGGATTTTGTGGTGAAAAGAGGGAGGAGGAGAAGGGCAAGGAGCAACCAGGGTGTGTATGTGATGCCCAACAGAAAGCAGAGTGAGTTTTAAGGAGCAGTCACTGGGTATTAGGTTTCCCTTCACAGAATTCAAGAAATACAAATAAAAACAAAGTGTGTCTCCTAGAAATTGCTTTTGGGCTGTTTTTATTTATTTACTAGAGACAGGGTCTCACTCCGTCACCCAGGCTGGAGTGCAGTGGTGTGATCTCAGCTCATTGCACTCACTCTCCTGGGCTCAAGTGATCCTCTCACCTCAGCCTCCCAAGTAGCTGAGACTACAGGCATGTGCCACCACACCTGGCTAATATTTAAATTTTTTTTTTTTTTTGTAGAGACGGGATTTTGCCATATTGGCCAGGCTGATCTCAAACTCCTGGGCTCAAGTGATCTGCCCACCTCAGCCTCCCAAATCCTGGGATTACATGCGTGAGCCATCATGCCCAGCCTTGGGCTGTTTGCTTTTGGTCTCAGTGCTGCTCTGAGCCTGGACTACCTGGGGTCAAACTCCTAGAAGTCAGTCAAACAGTGTTTGCTTGGCTGCTTGCCTTCATCAGAACCCCTGCAGAAGGCAGGGTGTGCTTAGTTGAGAGGAAACGTATGCAGAGCCAAGAGGAAATTTGTGTAGTCGAGAGGAAACTAAGATGACCCATGTGGTCTAACCCCTGGCAATGCTGAAGCTTCTAAGACAGCACCAAGTGTGGGCTCTGGAAAAGGCCTTGTCTTACAAGCAAAGCCATCACAAACATTTATTGGGCACTAACTGTATACACTCTTCTAAGTCCCTCACATGCACGGCTATCATGAGCATTCCCATTTTCCAGGTAAGTAAACTGAGGTAGTCAGAGGTAAAGAGACCTGCCCCAGGTTACACAGACAATAGTGGTGGAGCCCCAGTGCTTAGCCACGATGCTCCAGGGGCCAGAGCCACATGGCCCCTAGTGCAAATGGGCTCACGCAGGAGAAAGAAAGCACAGCTGAGTGTGTGCACCACTGCACCGGCACAGGAGTGTCTTGTACATCCCCGATAAATGAGCAGCCAGCCTCTGTAAGCACCCCAGCAGCCTGCTCCAGGCAGGCCCAGCCTGGCAGAGAGGAAGCCCCTCCTAATACTGAAAGCTCAAGGTGACTGCCCTCCAAAGGGTGGCTCCTGACACAGGCATCCTCTGAATTGTCCTCTGGTCGGCCACACATGTAACATGTGCTATCTAAGTTCCTCTTCAATGAGTTGAGGATTACTCTCCCCATTGGGGGTGATGCTTTTTTACAAGGATGTCCAGAGAAGCTAAGCAACCAAATGTGCATTCCACACCCAGTGAGTGGTGGAGCCAGGCTTTGAACCCAGGGCCGAGTCTCAGACCTGTGCTCTTAACTGGTTCCCCAAATGGTCTCTTGTGAAGTGTAAGAAATGCTTTTTAATGACTGTAAAGTAGGGGTTCCAGGTCCACAAGCACTGGGCTCCTATCCTGACCCCTCCCTGCACCTGCTAACCTGGACAGCCCCATCCCCTGCACAGCTCTGGCTCAGATCTTCAGTGGAGATGGCACCCCTTCCCTGCACCCCATCCCTGCCCATCCCTTCCCACAGGGTGGCAGTGAGGCTCCTAAGAGGCAAAGGTGGGAGGGCACTGTGCAACTGTCAGAGCACCAACATGCAGGAGGGCCCCTTCCTCATCGTGACTGTCAGCCAGAGAAGGCAGTGACACACCTGGAGGGCACCTGTTGCATCTCTGCCAAAGGGGGCCAGCTGGGCTGGGTGTGAGGCCCCCACAGAGCTGAGCCAGCAATGCAGGGGAAGCAGGTGGAGTCACCTGGCTGGCCGGGGTGCCAGGCCCGATTCCCATGTTTTGCATTCCAGACCCAACGACGCCAGCTACAGTCACATCTACCACCATGCCCAGGCTGGGCTCAGCAAGAAGAAGCAAAAAGGACACGAGGCCAGTTAGGCTTCCCGGGGCAGCAGCCACACTCCCAGGCACAACAGATTGAGGTGCGAGACCTCTCAGGGCAGAAAAGTTTATTCAGTGCTGTCTGGGTTCTCATCCCAAATCTGCCATGACTTAGCTTGTGTGACGTGGCCTGCCTGTCTTCTCTCAGGGTCTCAGTTTCCTCATCTAAGTGGCCTGTTAGATGAGCCAGTGGTGACATGGTTCAGGGCTGAGGGGAGGCCTGCCTTCCTGGCTTTGGGGGTCTCTGCAGCCCACAACACCCCTTTCTTCCTTTCCTCCAACCTCCATCCGCCAACAATAAATACCCTCTCCACCAATCAAAGGCCAAAATGCTCCTGCTAAGACTTCTCTTAGGTACCCAGCCTACCAAGGCCTGCAACGTCCTCGTGGAACCAGCCTGGTTCAAATCTCACAAATAAACATCCCAGAAAGGTTTGGGGAGGTGAGAAAGGAGGAGGAGGAGGCCCTGTCACCTCTCCTGCTCAGAAACCTTCAGCGGCTCCAGGAGAAAGGCCTCATCCCTCAGCCTGGCGTTCCAGGCCCTAGAAGGAATAACAGGAGGCTTCCATGTACACGGGAGGACAAGATCATGAAAGGAACGCAGTACCCCTTGGGAGGCGTGCACCATGGGGGCGGGAATTAGAAAGACCTGCTGATCTCAAGGTCAAGGACGAAGAGCGGATCAGGAGTTTAAAAAATCTTACTTTCCAGGAACTTTCTGAGTCATCTCAGCCCTAACTTAAAGGAAAAGGAAACAGATATTTTCCGAAGACCTCCAAGGGCTCAGGTGCCTGGAGCTTCACAAGCTGTGAGACAGCTTCCCGAGAGCCCAGCTGTCCTCAGCTCACACACAGTGCTGTCACAGGTAAAAGATGGGAGGGCAGGGATGTGGCAGGTTCCTCCAGTGCAGATCGAGGGCCCTTGAGGGAGGCTGGAGGACACCAGAGGCTCCACATCTCCCACTTTGAACCCAATGTGACAATGATTAGGAAATCTCACCTCATGCCTTCCCAGAGAGAGAAGATGGGACCTGGGGCTGCTCTGGCTGAATGGGGAGAGGGTGAAGGACACACAAGCCTCCTCTAGCCTTCTCTTACCCACCCGCTCACCCTCCTGGCTACTCTCATCTATTTGTCCACATTGGTGGGGTTAGTGGGTGATAATGCCTCTTCTGAAAATGCCAGAATGTGAAAAGAAGATCTCAGATATTTCTCAAAAAGAGACACACACTGCCAATAAATATACAAAAAATGCTCAACATCACTAATCATCAGAAAAATGCAAATCAAAACTACAGTGAGAATGGCTATTACAGGAAAAGCCAGTAATACTCCAGTGAGAATGGCTATTACAGGAAAAGCCAGTAATACTCCAGTTAGAATGGCTATTACTAAAAAGTCCTGGCTGGGTGTGGTGGCTCACACCTGTAATTTCAGCACTTTGGGAGGCCAAGGCGGGTGGATCAGTTGGTCAGGAGTCTGAGACTAGCCTGGCCAACATGGCAAAAACCTGTCTCCACTAAAAATACAAAAATTAGCCGGGTGTGGTGGCGCACATATGTAGTCCCAACTACTTAGGAGGCTGAGGCAAGAGAATCACTTGAACCCAGGAGGAAGAGGTCGCAACAAGCCGAGATCACACCACTGCACTCCAGCCTAGGTGACAGAGTGAGACTATCTCAAAAAAATAAAAACAAAAATAAAATAAAAGTAAAAAGTCCCAAACAGCAAATGTTGACAAGGATGCAGAGAAAAGGGAACACTTATGCACTGCTGGTAGGAATGTAAATTAGTATAACCTCTATGGAACACTGTATCAAGAGTTCTTCAAGAACTAAAAATAGAACTACCATTCGACCCAGCAATCCTACTACTGGGTATTACCTAAGGGTAAAGAAGTCAGTATATTAAAAAGACACCTGCACTTGTATATTCATTGCAGCATAATTCACAACTGCACAGTCATGGAACCAACCTAAGTGTCTATCAATGGTTGACTGGATAAAGTAAATGTGGTACATATACACCATGGAATACTATGCAGCTATAAATAAGAATAAAATCATGCCCTTTGCAGCAACATGGATGCAGCTGGAGGCCATCATCTTTTAAAGGCAAAAAAGGGGGACAGGGAGTGGACTGATACAAAATTGTTTGTCAGGATTTCTCTTTGCTTTACAGAAATAACGCTGATTAGTTCGCTAATAGCTACACATTGTTAAGCTATAGGGTATGGGTCAGAGTGTCCAGTGTGGCAGTGTTAGGTTAATTTATAGGTACTTGTGGCAGAAGCAAGCAGCTGCAAGAGATGGAGACAGAGCTCAAAGCCAGAGGAGGGCATGATTGCTGTATCGTTTTAATGTCTCTTTGGGCCTGGTCATTAAAAGGATTGTGTTCCTCAGATAAAAGTTATTTTCTTTTCTAACTCCTCACTTCCTTATCAAACCCTGTCCTCACAATTTCAAGGAAAGTACATCCTCCTCTCCACCCACAAATTCCCCTTTCAGCTATAGTCCAGTCCAAGCACTCCTCTTTTCGTGACTACATTTTGAGCCTAGTGTTGGGGGGTGTGAGTGGGCCTGGTCTATTCCACAGCCCTGGGACCCTTGTGGACTTTCTGCCCTCCTCCCCTGAAATTTCCAGAGCCTGGATCCATGCAGGAAGTTTCCTTTCTTCCCCCGGCATTACTGCCCTTGGATGGAATGCTTCTACACCCACCCTAAGCCAAGCACATCAATTTTATAAACTGCCTTTATTGAAAAAAATAAAATTACATGAGAATATGAAACTCAGCAAAAATCGTGTGAATCAGTTCATTCGATCTGTGTTGCCACCGTCCCATGATTGTGATCGAGGGGTTATTTATTTCCTCTTGTCTGAAGGACTCAGCCTGTTCTGGACTTGCTGAGTCTTAGCTTTTACAAACATTTCTTGGCAAGGAAAATGAATGTTGCTGCCTTAGTGGTCACCGAAGGGCTTGTTTTTAGATCTTTCCCCCTCCCAGACTTGTTAATCATTGAGAACGCACTCCTTAATACACCATTTGTACCTGGGAACCTAACGCATTTCTGTGAAACACCCGTGTCCTTACCGTGGACATCGTGAAGGGTGTTTAACTATTTCTGGTCTGCAGGTCTCCCTTCCTTGCCTCATTCTGCCAGCACATTCTCTTTAAAATACAACGTAGGGCATAACATTCCTTCAGCACATGTGAGACAAAGTAGACGAGGCTGCCTAATGTACCCAGATTTCTTTTTCCATCTGAATCCAAGATAACTGATAAAGAGGATGAATACATATTTATACCTTAATACATTCAAATGAAAATGAATACCACTGTTGGGGCTTTCTCAGGAATTCGCTTACTCTGAGTTGCGTAAATAAAAAGTTGTTTCTGTCGGGCCAGGCACGGTGGCTTACACCTGTAATCCCAGCATTTTGGGAGGCCGAGGCGGGTGCATCACCTGAGGTTAGGAGTTCGAGACCAGCCTGGCTAACACGGTTGAAATCCCGTCTCTACTAAAAATACAAAAATTAGCTGGGCATGGTGGTGGGCACCTGTAATCCCAGCTACTTGGGAGGCTGAGGCAGGAGAATTGCTTGAACCCAGGAGGTGGAGGTTGCAGTGAGCCGAGATTGTGCCACTGCACTCCAGCCTGGGCAACAGAGACACTGTCTCAAAAAAAAAAAAAAAAAAAAGTTTCTGTCTTTGAAACTCTGACATAAGCCCACATAGTCACATTGGAAGGGCCTTAAAGCATGGGCTATTGGACCTTCTCCTGCCCTTCTGTCTCTGGTCCTCTTTCTTCCCTGAAACGGGGTCACAGAAACTAGAATTCCTCTTCCCCCGAGGCGGCCATACTCTAGATCTCCTCTCCCCGAAAGCAAGCCATAAAACTTAGATCACTTTCTCCCCTCTCCCTCGAAGACCCTCATTCCAGAGGGGTCCTGCCCTATACCTGGGAGGAAGGAATGCTATACGGAAAGGCCAAGAAGAATCTGAACCCACAGGCCTTGCTGGGTTCCCCCTTAGTCTATTACAATGAGGTCATAGCCTTTCATCCAATCACTTTTCCACTGGACTGTCCATTCTTCATAGAACGTAAGCATGAAAATAGACAGTTTTCCTGGGTCTTCGTTTCTGAAGTCTCCCTTGTCGTGTAAAATTGTGATTAAATAAATGTGGTAGGCTTTTCCCTTGTTTACTGTCTTTTGCTATAGAAGAATCAGCCGTGACCCTTATGTTGGGTGAGAAGAAGTATCATACCTTCCACCCCTACACAGTCTAACCCACAGAATGGGAGAGTATATTTGTAAATCATATATCTTATAAGGGATAAATATCCAGAATATGCAAGATTTAACATTCAACAACACCACAAAACAACCCAACAAAAAATGGGCAAAGGACTTGAATGGACATTTCAAAGATATATATAGATGATCAATAAGCACATGAAAGATATTCAACATCACTAATAATTAGGGAAATTCAAATAAAACCATCATGGGATATCACATGGCCATTCTATATATTAAAAAAACAGAAAATGGAAACCAGCTATGGAAAACCATCTGGTGGTTCTTCAAAATATTAAACACAGAAATTACAATATAATCTAGCCATTCCATTTTTTGATATATACCCAAAAGGACTGAATTCAGAGCCCTAAAGAGATATGTGTACACTGATGCTCAGAGTATTATTCATAATAGCCAAAATATGGAAGCCAACCAAGTGCCCATTGCTGAATGAGTAGGTAAACAAAACGTGGTCTATACATACAATGGAATATTATTTGGCCTTAGAAAGAAAATTCCAACACATGCGACAACATGAATGAACCTCGAGGCCATTAGGCTATTTATTTATTTATAGAGATGGAATTTCCCTCTTGTCGCCCAGGCTGGAGTGCAATGGCGTGATCTCGGTTCACTGCAACCTCTGCCTCTGGGTTCAAGCGATTCTTCTGCCTCAGCCTCCCGAGTAGCGGAGATTACAGGTGCTCACCACCACATCTAGCTAATTTTTGTATTTTTAGTAGAGATGGGGTTTTGCCATATTAGCTGGGCTGGTCTCGAACCTCTGACCTCAGGTGATCTGCCCACCTCGGCCTCCCAAAGTGCTGGGATTACAGGTGTGAGCCACCATGCCCGACCAAATTTTAATTATTTTAACTTGAAACTAATGCATTTGTCCATTCATCCATTTATGCATTTACTCTCCAATTTATTCAGCAAACGTCTAATGAGCATTTTCAATATGCCAGGCCAGTGCTGGGTTGGGTTTCAGGACGAATTACTTAAGACAGGCAGCCTTCGATCTCAGGGCCTTCACAGTCTAACAGGGAGACAGACAGTTACACATTTGGGTGCTGGAGTTGACACTCTACAATTACTCAGGCAAGAAAGTATTTTATCATTTGTGGCCAGATGGAGTCCTTTGAACAGTGAGGCATAATATTTGTCACCCAATTCCTGTTGGAAAAAACCCTTTGAGCCTCTGATATTTTAACCATTGTTTGCTTTTAATTTGTGTTGATGGTAATGTGGCTGTGAATGATATGGAAACTGGCGGACAGTCATGTCAAGGTCTAAAACCATGGGTTCCCTATACCCCAAGACAGACAGAAATAGCTTTTTGTCCTGTCTAGTCTAATAGACTCACTTTTTAGAAGACGGGTCTCCTGGAAACCTTGGATGTTGCTAATTGACAGCCACTAAGTGGTCCTTCCTTGACAGAATATGTGAATGATCTCAGCCTCCTCCCGGGAGCAGCACAACCCACTGCTGGAGAGTGTGAGAGAGAATATGAAGACTGCTGCACCTCTTTTCAAAGCGCCAATTTCTTTTAGCAGAGGGGAATATACTTGTAATCTATTCCCTTTGTAATCATGACATAAAAATAACATATTTTTACTATTCAGCCACAAAAAAAAGAATGAAATCTTGTCTCTCGCAGCAACACGGATGGAAATGGAGAGCATTCTGTTAAGTGAGATAAGCCAGGAACAGAAAGTGAAACACCACATGTTCTCACTCATATGCAGAAGCTAAAAAAAAGTTCATTTCCTAGAAGTAAAAAGTAGAACGGAGGATAGGAGGCTGGGAAGCGTTGGGGGAAGAGGTGGGGGATGGGGGGGATTTGTTAAGGAATGTCAAATTCCAGCTAGGTGGGAGGAGTAAGTCCTAGCGTTGTATAGCACTGAGCGGTGACTACAGTCAACAATGATATATCGTTTTAAATAGGCAGAAGGAGGTTATTAAATGTCCTCAATACAAAAGTGATAAATGTTTGAGATGACAGGTGTAATTACCCTGATCTGATTGCTACACATTGTATGTACCAAAACATCACTATGTACCTCATGAATATGTACAACTAGTATGTTAATTAAAAAATTAAATTCAATCCCAAAATATAGCATTTTATAATTAAATCATTTTGGACACACTCCTTGCCATTTGTACTTAAAATGGCATCTGAAAATTCCCTGCTTGTTCCAGGGAATGCCCTGATACCACCACTGCGACAGTTGACATGTGGCCCAAAGGTCCTCAAAGCAGACCAGGAAACATAGCCCTGGACATTCTGCTATCTTCTTGAAAAACCTAAAGACCTCTTCCAGTCCACTGTCATTTATGGCCCTTGATACGGTTTGGATTTCTGTCCCCACCCAAATCTCACGTCAAATTGTAATCCACGATGTTGGAAGAGGGGCCTGGTGGGCGGCGACTAGATCATGGGGGCGGATTTCCCACTTGCTGTTCTCATGATGGTGAGTTCCCATGAGATCTGGTTGTTTATAAAAGTGTGTAGCACCTCCCCCTTCTCTCTCTCCCTTCTGTTCTAGACACGTAGGATGTGCCTGCTTCCCCTTCACCGTCTGCCATGATTGTAAGTTTTCTGGAGCCTCCCCAGCCATGCTTTCTGTAAAGCCTGCAGAACCGTGAGCCAATTAAACCTCTTTTCTTTATAAAGTAGCCAGTCTCCGGTAGTTCGTTATGGCAATGGGAGAACAGACCGATACAGCCCTCAATCTTGTATAAGCGGTTATATTTTTCTGGCAGTGCTATGGACTGGAGTTATTCAACTCTTATTTGCCAAAGGAGCAGAATTTCTGAGGCCTTTTTGATGGCTGATGGAGATGACTGGATAGAACATTAAAAGCGAGACTTTCAGGAAGACAGGTTTGCTGTTTGTGCTCCTTCTGGTAAAGGACGCTTTTAGGTTTTGATTATTTCCTTTCCCCCAACTGCTCCCTTACAAATGAGCTTGAATACACCCAGTTAGGAAAATAATGTGATCTGGTGTAAGCCTTTCCCCCAGGCCTCATGATTGCCTTTAAATGAGCCCTTTAATTCTCAGATGCAAAAGGATTGAGATGGTGGTGGTGTGGCTGGAAATGGAAAGCCCTTAGAGGTCTTGTCCTAAGACAAACTGGAAATCTTATAGCTGATACTTCTATAGCACTTCCTCCATGCCAAGCAGTGTTCTAGAACTCTGTGCATATTAACATACTTGATACAACCACCCATGTGTTAGGTCCTACTAACGTCCCCTTTTTTATAGATGAAGGAACTGGGGCACAGATATCCTTTTTCAAGGTCACACGGCAAGTATGCAGCAGACCGGAGGCCTGACCTAGGTGGTCTGGCTCCAGATTTAGAAAGAACATTTTTTTTTTTTTTGAGACGGAGTCTCGCTCTGTTGCCCAGGCTGGAGTGCAATGGTGCGAGGAGAACATTTTTTTGTAGAAAAAGCTCAGCCTTAGGAGCCAGAGAGCCTGCTTCTGAATCCAGGCTCTGCCCCCATCTATCCAAGCAGGCCTGGGCAAATTATCTGAACCTCAGTTGCCCTCTCTGTTAAATGGGAGGGACTCTCTGGAAGGATCAGAGGTGGTGCATGGAAGACTCCAGTTGCACTAGGGCAGTGAAGAAATGCCAGCAGCCTCCATTTCAAACCTCCACTGGCTTTCTCCCCATACACAGATACTCAGGCCCTTGTGGCCTGGCCAACTCATGCCCGTCATCATGCCGAACTCAGCTTGGAGGGACTGCTTCCTCTCGCAAGTGCAGTGAGGCCGTTGTGTGTGTATCTGTGAGCCCGATAACCATGCAAGGGAGGCAGGGAGAAAGGGCTCGGGACCAAGCCTATGGGCTTAGAGGAGGTGGCAGGAGGAACATTCCAGGCAAAGAATGGGTAAGTCGGGCAGAGGGTCAAGGAGGATCAGCACCTGCAAGTGTGCTGCTGGAGGGCGGTCAGGAATTGGAGGGTGATGGGGCCAGGCTGGGGGTGGGCAGGGGCAGTCGGGGAGGCCCTGCAAGGTTCAGGATCCAACCATGTGGGCGGCAAGACCCGTGAGGAGGCTGCTGCTCCAGGACTCTGGGGCCAGAAGCAGGGCGGGGAGAGACCACTGCAGGAGACACATCAGTGAGACGGGCCCCTAACTGGATGTGACAGGAGGGAGGAGAGGGTAGAGGGGAAGATAGGGAGGAGGGGGCAGAGGGGAAGATGGGCTGGATCTGCCTGAGCCTCATGGCAGCTGCTGCTATTTAACCTTAAACTGATTACAATTCAATGAAATTTAAAATTCACTTCCTCAGCCTCACTAGCACATTTCAAATGCTCCAGGTGCGCATTTGTGCCTGAGCAAACTCTGCTAGGGAAGCCGGGAGAAAGGCAGGTGGCTACCTGTGGCCAGTGACTGCTCTAGGGGACAGAGCACAAGAGACCACTGCCATCCCCCTAGGATTGTCTCCTGGCCAGCACGGCCTAGATCATGCAGCACCTTGGAGCCCAGAACAGGGCTCAAAAGCAGAGGGAAAGGGTTCATCCCCACGCCATGCATTCTCCCTGAACAGTCACTCCACCTCTCCAAGAACAAAGACAGCCAGCAGCATAGTCATCTTAGCTTTATTGAGTAAGGCATCCCAATCTCTACTAAGATTCTTCTAAATGAACGGCTGATTTTTCTGCCAAACTATGGATTGGTTAGTCAAAGAGAAATCACCACCTGGCCGCCCCATTCTGTCCCCCCCTGAGGACACTAAGGGTTCTTAGAGATAAAGGGACGATGAATTAATGCCTGGAGAACTAATCACACCTGATTTTTCTGGGATCTAAAATAATGTCAAATATGATTCACTTTATGTAAAGAAAATCTTTTTTTTCTGCAAACCCCTTCAGAACAATGCTGCCATCATTGAGAGATGTGTGTAAGGCCACCTCTGTGTACTAAGAATGGTGCCCCGGCAGGCGGAAGGACGGCGCACCTGCTAAGTATGGGCGCACGCTGCATTCTACATCTTTGAGACCACCGGTGGGTTCCGGGCATCAGAATCCAGCCACTTAATGAGGATCTGATTCACCTCGGTGGGCCTGGGGGAAAGGGAGAAGTGAAAGAAAAAAAAAAGCCATTCACACTTGTCTGTGCCTACCCAGCCAACTCGAAGGCAGAGGTGAGTGACATGAGTGGCTAAGCCAGGCCAAAGCCACCACAATGAAACGAGGAAAGCATTTATGGAAGGTGAACAGGGGGCCCTACTCTCCCCGACCCCAGGAGCCCCCAACCTCCTTACTTGTCCATCTGTGTCCAGTGCCCACAGTCCTCAATGTGTCCCCTTTTCAGGTGGGGAATCTGAAAGGAAACCCCATGCAGAAAGGTAAATGGAAGAAGGCGGATGGGTGTGTCTCTGGCTAGTGCAAAGGGCAATGGACACCTTCTCTCTGCTCCCTGCCGGCCACCCTGCCCAAACCCTGCATGATTTAGGAAGGGAATAATGAGTCAATGAGACCCCACATCCATGCAGGGGAAAGGAAGGTACAGTCATGGCTGCTGCTTGCAAGGGGGGGACAGTGATGTTACTAATGAAGTGCTTCAATCATGGTCCCATCCACATGACAAGGTGTATCTTCCGCTGCCATCTTCCCTCTGAGCACCCGTGCCCTCTCCCGGGGTGCACTGATGACCCCTGTACAGGGCCATTCCCTCACCCAGTCCTCCATGTGCTTGGACATCTGAGGAACGAGCACGAAGTCCTTCTCCGCCGTGACCATCAGGGCCGGAATCAGGATCTGGGGAGAGAATAGGAAACAGGAGTGGCCAGCACTCCACAAAGGAAGCCCTCCCTCCTCCCCTGAAAGACCCCTGTCCGCTGCCCTGCTGTGGTCCTGATGTTGTATCTGCCAAACTTTGCACAACAGACTAGTGGTTATTATTGGAGATCTTTAAAATGACAGCTTCAGCAGTGCAGAGGCTAACATGGGTCTTGTGTGTGCAGACGTGTGTGAGTGAGAACGTGTGCTGAACTGCATGTAACTGGGAGAACTGAATTGACGGCACCAAGAGGGCAGAAGACACCCTTGAATGAAGATCAAGATTCCTCTTCTCTGAATTAAACAGATGCTTAAAAGGGGCGGCCAAGGTTTCAGAGAGAATGGGGGCAGCCACAATAGTTATCAATGTGACATGAATGGCAGCAAAGTAACTTCCAACTGCTGGCAAATGAGTTGAACGCAGGGAGGCATGCACAGGAAGGCCAGGAAAGCCTCTGTGTTTTTTTCGTTGTTCTCGCTCCACCATTACCCTAATTTCCAAGTAGCTTTGACCCATTCCTGGTTGAGGAACTTGCACTATTTTCATTTACACACAGAGTGATGGGTGTCTCTCCACATCCCTCCCTCCCCCCACAACCAGGAGCCAGGAGAAGATAAAAAATGATTTTGTGTCTAAAACGAACCCTGAGGCTTCTGAGGTTTGTAAACTCTAGAATGTTCTAAGCTAAAATGTGAACTGGGCAGGGGGTGGCGGGGGGCGGAGGGCGGGATGGGAGGAGGTGGGGGAGGAGAGAGGAAGATCCAGCCTGAAACTGCAGAAAAGAGGCTGGGCGCAGTGGCTCACGCCTATCATCCCAGCACTTTGGGAGGCCGAGGTGGGTGGATCTCCTGAGCTCAAGAGTTTGAGACCACACTGCGCAATATGGTGAAGCCCCGTCTCTACTAAAACACAAAAAATTAGCTGGGTGTGGTGGCGCACTCCTGTAATTCTAGCTGCTTGGGAGGCTGAGGCAGGAGAATCGCTTGAATCCAGGGGGCAGAGGTTGCAGTGAGCTCAGATCATGCCATTGCACTCTAGACTGGGCAACTGAGCAAGACTGTCTCCAAAAAAACAAAACAAAACTAAAAACTGCAGAAGAGGAGGGTTTCTGACCTTAGCACCATTGGGATTCACCATTCCAGTGCCTTTGTCAATATTTTCCTCCAGGCTTTGAGAGATTTTGTCTGTCCAACTGCAGTTTGGTCATTTTCATCAATCATATGATGACAAGGAATGCTAATGGAGCTACTAGGTTCCCAGTACTGCTTGTAACAGGTCACGTGCCTTCACCCATTTCATCCTTACACGGCTCTATGAGGGAGGCACTGTTCTTGCCACTTCCATATTGCAGAAGAACCAACAGTGGATCAGAGGGGTTAAGTACCTTTTTAAGTACCTTTCCCAGGGTCACACAGGGATTAGACTCAGCCCATGTGCTTCCCAGCCTGCTCTTAACCACGATGTTATATACTCTAGTGCCTCAAGACCTAATTTCGGGAGGTCAAGACCTGGTCTGTTTAAGCATTATGGTATCCCAGGGTCTGGCAGGAAGCCTGGCACGTAGCAGTGTGTTCACTTACAGAGTGAACCAACAAGGTAACCATGGCTACTGAGTGAGCTGATGAAGGCCTGGCTACCTCTGCAGTCACACTGGGGAACAGATTTCCCTTAGATTTTTTAACATTTTGAATGTAAACTGGGAACCTCCATTACTCCTTCTGCAGACCCAGAGATTGGAAACTCATCTTCTGCTTGACAAATGAGGAAACTGAGGCTCAGAGATTGACTTGTGCAAGATGACACAACCAGAGGCTAAAGTCACGTCTCTGAGAGCACCTAACGCTCCTCCGGGCTGGGGGCTTCAGTATCCATGTCGCTTCTGGGAGGTGCCCCGGGCCATCTGCAGCCCTGCCTTGGGGTATCA
Source organism: Hylobates moloch (assembly GCF_009828535.3). Lineage (NCBI taxonomy): Eukaryota > Metazoa > Chordata > Mammalia > Primates > Hylobatidae > Hylobates > Hylobates moloch. The sequence goes on along the minus strand of NW_026652297.1, from coordinate 32,244,881 downwards.
CCAGGGGACCTGGGGATTCCGGATGGATGCTGCAGTTCCCTGGACACACCCCAGCTCCATCCCCAACGTCACCCTCTACCATCCCAAGGGAAGCACCAGCAAGAAAGATCCTAGGGAAACCCCCGAAGGGAGTCACTTCCCAAACCCCAAAGAGAAAGGAGGTGGCTGGCAGGTCTGTCCACGACCAGCTCTGGCCCAGGTCATATCAGCTCAGGCCAATGGGAAGCCCCGCGGGTGGGTCCTGGGGTGCGGAGGAGATTACATTGAACCTGGCACTCACCTTCCGTCCCAAGCTTTTGCAGGCCCACTTCCAGTTCCTTTCCATGTTTCGGTACCAGTTTAGAGGACCTCTGGGGAGAGATCAGAAAGTAAAAAGAGGGAGGCGGTAAGTAGACGGCTCTGCTACAGACACCAACAGAAACCTGCTCTGCATAGCCAGTCATCCTGGGAAGAGCAAAGCCTCCTGCAGGGGCAAGAGAATAGAGCCCAGGACCCACGACTTGCCGTCGGGCGCAGTTGCCAAGCTCTAGCAGCAAGGCCTTGTGCAAGGACACAGGACTCCACTGAGTGAGCTGGCAGCCTCTGGGTGGTCTTTTGGGACACATAGAAGCCGGCCCTACAGGACCCTCCAGGGAATGTCATCGTGTCACCTTGGAGGCTGGGGAGGTTGCTGATGGTGGGGAACTTGGTTTAGCAGCCTCACCATCCAGAGGCCACTCGTCTGCCCCAGGGAGCCCACTTGAGAGGGACATTGGGAGGTGGAGCAAAGATGCCCCCTCCTAATATGACATCGGGAAGTAGGGCAAATGCACCAAAATGTATGCACTTTTTGAGTTTATGTGGATTTTTATGTTTTTCTGAAGAAAGAGCCCAGAGTTGCCATCTGATTCTCCGAGGAGCCATGACTGAAAAGTAGTTAAAACCCTATGCCCTTTGGGGACCCCATAAGCATAAGGAAGAACAAGCTGACCTGTCCCAAACTAGAGCAGGCTGAGCACCATAAAGTAGTGAGCCTCCCGACACTGGAGGCATTGAAGGAGAGGCTGGCCTGGCACTAATGAGGGCTGTGGTGGAGGAGAACTGGGCCTCACCCTCCACCCTGAGGGCTGAAGATCCCTATCTGTCGATCATCTCTCATCTGTGTCTGGGCCCTGTGCTGTCTTTACCTGAAACCAGACTTCTTGAACTGCTGCACGTAGAACTGGATTTCCTCCTCAGTGACCATCCTGCTGAGGCTGGGCTCTTTTGGGCTCCTTACAAAAAGTCCTCCTGCAAAAAAAGCCACTTGTTGACTTTCCCATCCCCGGGCCAGGTGTCTGCATTTTAAGGCGGGCACCTCATTGCCTCTCGCAGACCATCTGAACTTGCACAAGGCCTTGTGAGCGCCTCCATCTTTTGTTCCCTTATCCTTTGCCAGATCGAGCCCATCTCCTCGAAAGCTCAAAGCTGTGATCTCACAGTCACACTGGAGCCTGATGTTCCCTCCCACCTAGCCACGACTTCACGGGCTATTATCACAGCTCCTGGACCAACCACAGTCGCCGGCTTTTTCAGGCACACAGCAGCTATATCCCAGACCCTGCCAGCCCCCAGCTCCTGCTCTCCCCTTGTCTAAACCTTTCCCAGCCAGCTTAACTGTGGCCCTTTGGAGATATCGCCAGAGATTCTTGGAATTTTCATAAGGATTTGCTCTGTTTTTCCTCTTAGGCAGGAAGAGAACCCAGGCCAGGTGGCTGCGTCCTGTCACCTCCCGCGTGCCGCACAGACCCTCTGTGGTATCCCACTGTGGACCCCTATCTTGTCTTCAGGGTGCTGCACAGTCCCCCCAGAGGATGGCCTGTGATGACCCCTGGCAGTCCAGGGACCACTGCAATTTCACAGGGCACAGCCTCAATGCTGGTGCCTGAACAGGGCTCGTCAGCATTTTCAGATTCACGAAGACCCGGAGGCACAGGAACTGGTCATTCCAGGCTTTTGTGAGACACATCAAAGGGGTATGTGACGAGGATGACACCCTGTGATGAAGCCACCCTGAGCCTCCCCGCCAGGCGGGTACTCCAGACTCACTGTACCTCAGGGCCCCTCTGCGAGCATCCCAGCTGCTCTGCCTCCCGTGAGACCGTGGGCTCACTGAGGGTGGCCACCCTGCTTCGTGTGTCTGGGTAGCTGAGCATGCAGCCCCGGCCTCATACTCAGCGTGTGCTCACAGCATTTGAGGAATGAATGAATGGGTGAATGAATGAGTGACAGACGGTGTGAAGGAGTAAGGGAATGTGGGTATGGGGGAGGGAAGGGAGATGTTCTTTGAGCAGTGACAAGAGCATGGCCTGCAGGGTCAGAGGAGTTTAACCCCAGCTCAGCGACTTCAGACAAGTTACTTAACCCTCTGAGACCTGTTTTCCTCTTTGGAAATTAAAAATAGTAGCATTTTTCGGAATGCTTCGAGGATCACAAATAATTTATCTAAAGGGGGTTAGTCCAGAGTTTTATACAGATGGTCAGCACGTGCCCAAACAAGTGACAGTGGTCATCATTATTCATAAAAATACAAGTGAATGATGTCAAGGCCACAGTGCTGCAGCAAAAATAAGGTCTTGTGGGAAGAGTGCTGGATCTAGGGGCCATGGGGATGAGCTCAAATCAAATCTCAACTCTGACCCTTCACTCATACCCAACCCAGGAGGGAGACAAGGATGAGCTCCACGTGGGGGAACTGGAAACATGGCGCCTGGATGGAGAGGGGCCAGTGGACTGCAAATGGAGGAGACCTGGGCAGGGGCCCCACCCCCACTCTGCCTGCATACACCAGGTGACCCCCATAGAGGTAAGCTCTCAATCCTGGGGTCCTTATCAGTAGAGGGTGGACTTTGCCCTGGACAAGCTCTAAGACTCCTCCAAGCTCTTACTGTTTAAGATCTTGAAGCCACAGCTCCCTAGAGGGTAGGAACTCCAGGCTGTGTGCTCAGGCCTGGGGTTACAGTCAGCCCTATGCATGCCGAGGGTACCCTGGTTGGGCAACTTAAAGTTCAGAGCTGGAGAGCTCAGGGCTTCTGCCCATAGCAGTCAGAGACAGAAACATCCCCTTAACATTCATCTGGTTCCGGATATGGCTCTCCCAAGCATGTCTCTTACCCGCTTCACAGACTTTATGCATGGATAAAACAGTCTGAAGGAAGAAAAGAAAAGAGTTACAAATGATGTCATGGGTGATACAAAGGAAATATGCTCATCTGAAAACCCTGTTGCAACAAATGACCTCTGAGTACCATGCAGACTGTAACAAACATGTGGAACTCCCAAGACAGCCAGGGACCCCCTCACAGGAGTCAAGTAAAGAGGGAGCTCACAACCAAAGCTCTGGGCTGAGACTGCCCCAGGGCTCTTGCAGACCTTGGTAATATGAAGACCTAGGTTTATCAGCCAATGGGAACAAGAAAAGAGACCTTGGCCTATGATGAGAAGTTGGAGATGTGATATTCCATGCCCCTCCATGGTAAATCCAGTAAATCTGGGGTCTCTGACATGCTATACCCTCAGTGAAAAAATTGATTAGAAAAAAAATCCCCTCATGATGATAAAGATGTTAAAGGAGTTTGTCTGTTTCAGCTTGGTACTAAGAGGAAACCAAAAGACACCCCCTTGGGAATTCATAGCTCTAGGCCTGCCTTCCCAAGTGCTTGGATTTGAGTTTGCATTCTCTGCATGATCTGGAAACCCCCAAGGTGTGAAGTAAACAAGAACAACAACAACAATAACAATAAAGTGAGCCTGGGTTGGTAATGCCACCAGGATGCCTGGCAGAAGAAATCCTTAACCACTCAAGGGGTCATTTCCTCAAGCCCAATTGAAGCAGATGGGTACAGATTGAGTACTGCTGAAGATGAGCTTATAAACCAAAATTACAAAACCCACACTCACACAACAAGGCTCCACAGCAAGAGGCAAAAAATGCAGCAAACAGTAAAATACGACTCTCCAAAAACATCAAATAATAGAGCTTGCAAGAGGGAGAGAGAGAAAAAAGAGAGAATTAGAAATGAATATAATTAAAATAATTGAAAACATAAAAGGAACTGAAAAATAAGAACACAAGACTCTATCAAAAGAGATCAGAATGATTTGAAAAAGAATCAAACAAAACTTTCACAAATTAAAAAAAAACTATTTATTGAAATTAAAACTTCAAAGACGGGTTAAACTGCAGATCAGACACTGCAGTGTCCAGGACAATTAATTGGCTAAGACAATTAACGTACAGGAGGTTAGACCCGAGGCTGACTCACAAGCAATGACAGAAGTTTCTAAAAGAAAATAACCTAAAATTCTATACTCAGATAAATGATTCTTCAAGATTAAAATTAAGATGTCTTCAGGCACCAAAATCTGAATTTACCACCAACAGACTCTTATTGAGAGAACTACTAAAGGGGATGCTTCAAGAAGAAAGAAACTGAACTCAGTGCAAATGAGTGAGATGCAAGAAGTGATCAGTAAAGAAAGTGGAAAATATGGGACAGTTTGAGCAGGCACTGACTGTATATAAAACAACAATAGTGATGATGACTCCTAACACATAAGACAGGAGGGTGCAGGTCACATAAGACAGGAGGGTGCAGGTTACAGAGTTAAAGGTTTCTAAACTCCTCTGCTTCAAGAAGAGGGTTGGGGACATCAATTAATTTTGGACTTGGGTAAGCCAATTATGCATGTTAAAATGGTAATGGTAATAGCATAATTTCCCAACCATCATTATTATAATCGTTCTCTGACCTTGTGTGTCAGTGAGGATGTAAATTTTCCCATTAAGGACGGACCAGTAGAGTGGGGACCTCAATTACCCTGACTACAGAAATGAAAGAAAAGGAGGCCAGATTGCTACTCCTGGTCCCTGCCACACACTAGGTACCCTACTTCCTCCACAACTGCCCCCTTCTGTTCTTCTGCCCCCGTCCCCACCCCTCACCTCATCGCTTGCTCTGAAGAGGCTTTTGAAAGTCCGACTCAGGTTCTGTTCCAGTTCAGCCTCAGCCACTCCCTAAAACAATCAAGAAAGCAAAATGAAGGACCCCCTAGAAATCGTGGAAACTGTACCCCTCCTTCATCTGACTGAAAGCAAGAAGCCCCCTACCTGTGCCCCATCCAGCCCAAGTTTCATCAGAATAGCATCCATTTGAATTTTCATCATAAAACATGTTTTTAAAAAAGGTTAGCATAAAATACAGGATGCTAACCGTAGTTCCCCACAGGGGGCAGGTTTATAGATGCCACTTTCTTTGTGTTTTTCAATATTCCTATAATGAGAAGGTACTACTTATAATAATCTCTTGAAAGGAACTGGGAGGGGGCTGGTAGAGGAATGGGTTGGAGGCTGACTGGTGCTAAGGAGAGGGGCTCCAAGGATTCTGAGAAACCAAGCAGAAAAGCCAAAAACTATACGCCAAATGCTCTTCCATTCAGGCATCTAAATTTCGCTATATTGAGGCCAGGAGTTTAAGACCAGCCTGGGCAACATAGCGAGACCCTATCTTTACAAAGAAACTTAAACAATTTTTTTTTTTTGCTGTAGAAACTTCAAAACCAACTCCTTTGATTTGGGTCTTAATTGTTACAGACCATTAGATTGCCAATGGATTGTATTCCACAGACAGGGCAGCAAGGTTTCCACTGTTAAAGAGCTGGGACACATAGCCTTCCTGGTGACAAATGACCAGGTCCTTCCATTTCTTGAGAGCAGTATGGCGTTTAATTAGCTAGTCGACACACAGTTCTCTGGCTGTTGCCAGGTCTCTGGCTTGTGTATGGTGGGAATTCTCTGGCCTGAACTTGCTTCATTAGCTCCACAGACACTGAGCTCCTTCTCTGGCAAACTGGACCAACAGATGCCAATGTACAAAATAGGCTCCAGAACCTTCCTGGTGGACCAGAGGATGGGGGAGGGGCTTGGATGAGGACTAAAGTGAAGTGTCCAGGTCACTGAATGTCGTGTGCTGAGGGCTGGGGAGGAGATTCCTACTGGAGACTCAGGGTGTGGAGTCTTCCTCTCCCGCTTCCCCTCTCCTTCCTACCCCAACCCCCTCCAGGAGCACTTCAGCAAAGCAGACACCAAGAACAGGGGCATGGCTGGAAGGTGACAAGAGATCTATCCATGGATCCTACTCTCCTAGTGGGGGTAGCCTGATTCATGGCTTTTTGGAGCATAAGAGGACAATTTTAATTCAAGCTGTCGTTTCCAGAATTTGAAAGACGGTGGACCTGAAAGCTGTTCCAGACGTAGTTTAGGAGAAAACAGCTGTACTGGAGGCAGAGATCCACTAGGAGCAACCACTCAGAAATAATAAAAATCTTGGCCAGGCACAGTGGTTCACGCTGTAATCCCAGCGCTTTGGGAGGCTGAGGCAGGCAGATCACCTGAGGTCAGGAGTTCGAGACTGGCCTGGCCAATATGGTAAAACCACATCTCTACCAAAAATACAAAATTAGCCGGGCACGGTGGTGCATGCCTGTAATCCCAGCTACTCAGAGGCTGAGGCAGGAGAATCACTTGGACCCGGGAGGCAGAGGTCACGGTAAGCCAAGGTCTCACAATTGCACTCTAGCCTGGGCAAAAAGAGCGAAACTCCATCTCAAAATAAATAAAATAAAATAAAATAAAATAAAATAAAATATTTCTGCAACACAGCTGCTGCTGAGGGACTAGTGCTACCGGAGGGAATTGAGTTAAGTGTGGCGATGCCAACTGAATCTCCTCTCCTTCCCTCTAACCACCCACCTGCATGCACCCAAACATCAGCTGAACTGTTCTGCAGGTGTTTTCTGAGCGGGCTTCCTACTTGCTGGCCTCCCTGGTTTAACACATTGTGACCTTCGCCAAGAGCATGGACTTCTATCAGTTTGGCCTTCAACACCGGACCGGAACACTGCCTTCTCTGTGAGGTTCCACCTTTCCCACCACCAAGGGGTAACTCTGCTTTTCTTGGATGCTGCAGAGCCTTGAGTGTGCTCTCCTGGGATCCCCTTAGTGGTGGGGACTCATCCTGTTCTCAGCAGCATCTGTGGCTGCCTTTGAGATAGAGTCAGAGGAGAGGAAGATCCTAAAGCCACATCCACAAAGCTTTCATTGCAGCGACCTGCAGTCCTCAGTGCTTGCACACGTTGAGAGGTTACTTTTTTAATTTTTACTTTTTTTAGATGGAGTCTTGCTCTGTTGCCCAGGCTGGGGTGCAGTGGCACAATCTCGGCTCACTGCCAAGATGGGTTCAAGAGATTCTCTTGCCTCAGCCTCCCAGGTAGCTGGGATTACAGGGGCCCACTATCACACCCGGCTAATTTTTTGTATTTTTAGTAGAGACAGGGTTTCATCATGTTGGTTGGGCTAGTCTCGAACTTCTGACCTGAAGTGATCCACCTGCCTCGGCCTCCCAAAGTGCTGGGATTACAGGCATGAGCCACCATGCCCGGTGAGACATTTCTCTTTTTTGTTCTGCTCATCACTCCTCACGAGAGCTCTGGATCTGTGCAGCAGCAGCACAGAAGAAATGGAGACATTGATCATCCGGCGGTGCTGGATCTAGAGTTGGAGATTTTCTGATGAAAGCCATGTCTGCCTGTTAATGACAGTTCCCTCCGTTTTGTAAGATTCAATTATAATGGTGCCAGTAGCGGCCTTCTACAACATGATGATGAATGCCCACAGCAAGAAACAGCCATGGGAAGAAGCACATTTAAGTAATGGATGGAAGCCCTGGTCAGCTCTGTGTGTGTGGCTGTCGGTCATCATTCTTGTTTACTGAGAGCAGTCCTTATCCCAGAAACAGCTGCTGTTCATGAGCCCAGGGGTGCATTTCAGTGTTTGAAAGAACTCATGGAAGCCTGGACAGGGCTTTGCCTCAAATGACCCTTAAAAGGGCAAACGATGTCAAAAAGTCAGTAAAGAAAATCAAAGAGAGTCTGGGTGTGGTGGCACAAGCCTGTTATCCCAGCACTTTGGGAGGTCCAGGCAGGAGGACTGCTTGAGGCCAGGAGTTCAAGACCAGCCTGAACAACAATAGAGACCGTGTCTCTACAAAAAATATTTTAAAAATCAGCTGGGCATGGTGGTGCGTGCCTGTGGTCCCAGCTACTAGGGAGAGTAAAGCAGGAGGACTGATTGAGCCCAGGAAGTCAAGAATGCAGTGAGCTATGATTGTGCCACTGCACTTCAACCTGGGCAACAGAGTGACACCCTGTCTCTTAAAAAAAATCAGAGAGAAAAAAGGTAAATAAATCTGTTCACTCACATAAAAGTGCAGCAGAGCAACAGAAAGAATAGGATGAAGCTGGGAGCCAGAAAGGAGAGAAGATAACATTTGTCCTCTGCTTATGCACTTAGCTGAGACCTTCCAACTCTCTTTCACCTACAAAAGATAAGGCTGTATCTTTAAATCCTACAGACCAATGACAAATTTCCTGTCTACCCTGGATAGGGGCTCCTCCTTTTGTGTTCCTGTACATAGAAGTTAAAGGATGGACTTTAGAATCCAATAAACACAGCTTCAAGCCCAAGTACAGATAGTTACTAGCTGGGGAACTTCTTTCCCTACAGCCTCAGTTTCCTCATCTGTAAAATGGGGATTTTGTAAGGATTAAATGAGATAATGCCCATTTCTTACAGTGCCTGACACGCAAGAGGCATGCCAATAAATATTAATATCATTATCTCCATTATTATTATTATTTGTTTAGAGAGAGGGTCTTGCTCTGTTGCCCAGGCTGGAGCGCAGTAGTGCAATCACGGGCTTACTACAACCTCAAACTCCTGGACTCAAGTGATCCTCTTGCTTCAGTCTTCTGAGGAGCTGGGATTACATGTGCGTACCACCATGCCTGGCTAACTTTTAAAACATTTTTGTAGAGATGGGGTCTGGCTATGTTGCCCAGGCTGGTCTCAAACTCCTGGCCAAGTGATCCTCCCACCTTGGCCTCCCAAAGTGCTGGAATTATAGGCGTGAGCCACTGCACCTGGCTGATTTTTTAAAATTTTAAATTAATATCTAATTAGGGCTCTTTAAATGATATCATCTTGGCTTTAGATTGGGCCCTAGATCTAATGACCTGTGTCCTTATGAGAGAAAGAGGGAAATTGAGACATACAGAGACACAGAAGGGAGGATGCCACATGAAGATGGAGGCAGGGACAGGAGTGATGCGTCTACAAGCTGAGGAACACCAGGAATTGCCAGCAACCACCAGGGGCTGGGAGACAGGCATGAAACGGACTCTCTCTTGGGAGCCCCCAGAAGGGACCAACCCTGCCGAGACCCTGATATTGGACATCTAGCCTCAAGAACTGTCGAGAATTCACTTCTGTGGTTCTAACTCACCCAGCTTGTGGTACTTTGTTACGGCAGCCCTGGGAGTGGGAACACAAAAGGAGGAGCCCCTATCCAGAGCAGACAGGAAATTTGTCATTGGTCTGTAGGATTTAAAGATACGGTCTTACCTTTGTAGATTAAAGAGTCAGGAGGTCTCAGCTAAGCACATAAGCAGAGGACAAATGTTATCTTCTGTTATTTTCCTCCCATTTCTGGCCCCCAGCTTATACTAAAGCATGTCTCCAGGGAGTATCTTGATGTGGGAGCTGAGGGGAGAGGGTGAGGAGGGAAAGGGGCCAGGATCTTCACTACCCTGGGCTCAGGGGGGCCAGGCACCGCCCCCAGGAGCAACAGGCAGCAGGTGTGCCAACCGCAGGGTGGGGGTCTGGAGGGTCCCAGGATCCAAAGTGCCCTGGACTTCCCTCATCCTCTCAATTTACTTCCCATGTGCATATTCAGCGCACTGTCAGGAGCCCCCAGAAATGCAGGACGCCACAGAGAAGATGGAGTTTTGTCTAGACTTTCCACTCAGCGCTGGTAGGGGCAGCACTGTCAGTCACCTAATTTGCCATGGAGGTGCCCCCACATTGGTGGGGGGCACAGGATTGCCTCCTGTGCTCAGCCCTCCAAACAGGGAGAGCTCCCCTCCACCATCCCAGGAGTCTCTCCTCTTTAATCTTCTGTTGTGTCCTTTCCAAGGTAGAGAACAGGTCTGCTGAGAGGCTGCACTTAACTGTGGCTATTGTTTTGTGGGTGAGACAATGGAGGCAGCTGTTGAAGCCAAACTGCAGGTCCACGAAGCCCCCACTCATCCCTCCCGCCCTTTACAATTAACGCCAAAGGACACCATCCAGGAGGGGAGGTGAAGCCTCCGCTGGTCACCGGGCTGGGCCAGCAACTCTGTTTCATGCTCCGTCTACCTTGACAAAAATGACTCCAATTCCTCTGGAAGTCTGCGCCAGTATTCTCCAAGACAGGCCAGGAGAAACAGTGGGGTAGTTGTCCCTGAGGTCAAAAATGCCAGTGGCTGGAAGCATCCGAAATCTGGGCAGAGAGCAAACTGTTGGCCTTTGAGACTCTGTGGCGTGGCTGGTCAGATGAGAGAGAGGTGGACAGCAAAGACTTAGGGGGCTCTACAGGGACCCAGGGCACTGGGGGCTGCCTGCCACATGCTGACGGTGCCAGCTCTTTCTGTCCATAACAGCACTGAGCTGGGCAGCCCATTTCACAGAGGAAGATGCTCAGGTCAGGAGCCGTAAGTGCCTCGTTGAAGGTCAGGCAGATTATAAATGAGAACATTGGACACCAAACCCTGCCATATTTGGTTCTTTTCACCACAACCTAACACAACACTGCTAATTTAAGACAATGAAAATAACCCTGCCAAGGGTTTCCTCCATAAAGGGCATAAAAATTAAAGTAACGGCCGGGCATGATGGTTCACGCCTGTAATCCCAGCACTTCGGGAGGCCGAGACGGGCAAATCAACTGAGGTTGGGAGTTCGAGACAAGCCTGACCAACATGGAGAAACCACTTCTCTACTAAAAATACAAAATTAGCCATGTGTGGCGGTGCATGCCTGTAATCCCAGCTACTTGGGAGGTTAAGGCAGGAGAATCACTTGAACCCGGGAGATGGAGGTTGTGGTGAGCTGAGATCATGCCATTGCACTCCAGCCTGGGCAACAAGAGCAAAACTCCACCTCAAAAAAAAAAAAAAAAAAAGTTGAAGTAACAATAGCTTGGTGCGTAAGGTAGCAAACAGTGGCACTTTCTTTTAAACTATATTATTCAGCTGTGAAAAATAATCAAAATAATGTCCCTCAACAGAGGATTACATAATCCATAGTCTACCTGTTACAAAACCCCATGTAGCCATTAAAAAGAATGAAATAAATCTATATGTGCTGACAAAAAAATCTGTGCAATATGTATTAAATGAAAAAGCAGCATGGTTCCATTTATATGAGAAATTATATATGTGTGTGTGCTCATACACACATATATTTGCTTAAAAATATTCAAAAATAGTTTTAAAATATTTCAAAAAATGTCTGGGAAATACCAGACTATTCGTAGTAGCTACTAGTAGCTTGTCGGTGGGCAAAGGGGGATTCAGCTTTTTACTTTACACAACTCAGGACTTTTTTTAATAGCAAGCATGAATTACTTCATAATTTCAAAACAAAAACAAAACCTAAAAAACAAACTCTGTAACTAATCACCAGCTGTCCCCATGGCCTGAAGGAGCTACTGTGTTCTAGAGATTAAGAAAGACTCAACATTTAGGCTGGCATGGCGGCTCTCACACCTGTAATCCCAGCAGTCTGAGAGGCTGAGGTGGGAGGATCACTTGATGCCAGGACGTGGAGACCAGCCTGGGCAACACAGCAGAAAAAAAAAAAAGAGAGAGAAAGAGAGAGAGAGAGACTCAATGTTTTGAGGAGAAAGAAAATCATTGGATGATTTTCAGCCAGGTAAAACTTCTTGCCTATAATTTTTCTTTTCCTACATTTTCTCTCTGATCCTTAGTTTCTCATCTGGTTAAATACTTAAGCAAAAGGCCTTTTTTCTTCTTCTTTTTTTTTTTTTTTGCTCAGGCTGGAGTGCAGTAGTGCAACCTCCATCTCCCAGTTTCAAGAGATTCTCCTGCCTCAGCCTCCCGAGCAGCTGGGATTACAGGCATGCACCATCACACCCAGCTATCTTTTGTATTTTCAGTACAGATGAGGTTTCACCATGTTGGCCAGGCTGGTCTCGAACTCCTGACCTCAGGTGATCCGCCTGTCTGCTGAGATTACAGATGTGAGTCACCACGCCCAGCCCAAAAGAGCATTTTTTTTGCCTGAAATCTGCCTCTAGCTTGCCATGTTCCCAGACACACACACAGGTGCCTGCCACCCAGTCTTCCTCAAAGAAATAAAAATACACATGCACGGTTTAAGGACAAGTGAAGAGGACCAGTGTCGTGAGGTGGGAGAGGGCAGGGTTCACAGGATATCCTAGGTACGTTCTGGTATGGGGGGGCATAAGGGGGTGTGAGTATCCCCCAGGCCAAGTGAGGACTTTGGGAATCCTCAGAATTAAAACATGGAACAGCTCAGCTGAAATGACCCAGCCGATTCCACTGGCCTTCGCTGCCAGAGCTGCCTAGTCTTCATGCTTTCTCACTCTACACATGGAAAGCTGTCACCTCTTCTCCGAGAAGGAAAGAAAAGCAAGCCTTGTTTGCTTCCAGCAGACTTGGCAGATTCCCAGGCCAAGATTCAGCACGCTGGCTAAGGGTTCAAAGAGCTATATTGGAGCTGACTCTAAACTTGGAGTTAATCTAAGCCTCACCCTGCAGTGCTCAGCAGAGATGAGCCAGAAGTGGGAGAGATGGGGCTGGGCGCAGTGGCTCACCCAGCACTTTGGGAAGCCCAGGAGGGCAGATCACCTGAGGTCAGGAGTTCGAGACCAGCCTGGCCAACATGGTGAAACCCTGTCTCTATTAAAAATGCAAAAATTAGCCAGGCATGGTGGTGGGTGCCTGTAATCCCAGCTACTCGGGAGGCTGAGGCAGGAGAATTGCTTGAACCTGGGAGTTGGAGGTTGCAGTGAGCCGAGATTGTGCCACTGCACTCCAGCCTGGGCGATACAGTGAGACTCTGTCTCAAATAATAATAATAAAAAAAATAAGTGGGGGAGACGGGTGCACCCACAGCACAGAAGGAGTCTTCCTTAGGCTGCATGGGTCTGGAACAATCTCAGTGCTCCTAGGGAGAAGGAGGAGATGTCAGAAATGCCTCCTCCTGGCCAGGGAGGGAGCGGGTTAGGAGGTGGCAGGAAGGAGGAACTCCCAGCACCCACTATGCATCCAAGAGCTGTTCTCCATGTTAATGGCTTTATTTGCTGACCTGGAATCAGCTTAAGTTGGAAGCTATTACCTGTTTGAAAACCACCCAAAACCAACCTTTTGCAGATGAGGAAACTGAGGGCCAGAGATGGGAAGTACCTTTGCCTACTTGTTCCTTAGAGAGTAGGTACCAGGCAGGCTGGCAGGAACCCCTGTGAGTGCTTTCTCCCCCAGTCCCAGCTCTGTGCCTATTGAGTGGTTCCAGTGGCTGGATGCAGCCCAACCTGGTTGCTGGGTATCTTCCTGTGGCCAGATCACTAATTTGAATATCTAACATTTCCCTGCCAAGGCGTTTTGTTCTTAAGAACAAAACCGTCCCCAAAACTCTCACTGCAGATTTTAAACCCAGCTGCTACAACAGAATAGAGGTATGATTTTTCCACAATAACTGTTAACAACCTTTGAAACGAAAAACTGTGCCTTGACAAGGGCTGTAATTACTAAGCGTCTTTCTCCTAAGGTCACTTTTGCGATCAGGATTTTGAGCTTACCCCGATTTGTCCCTCCTCTCTCTGCTTGACTCCCCATAGCACACAGAACAAAGCCCAAGCTCCCCTCCAGCACAGCTGGAGGCATGGGCTTTGGAGTCAAACAAGCCTAGGTCGATATCCTGACCCAATCATGTACCTAGTCTTGGGCCAGTTGGGGTTAAGCCCTCTGAGCCTCTGTTTGCTCAGCTGAGAAGATAGGAGAGGATTCTTTGTGTTGCTGTGAAGATTAGAACCACGTGGCATATAAGAGCTCAAAAACAGCTGTAGCTGTAACCCATTGACAGATGACCGGATTAAGAGAATGTGGTCTATACACACCATGGAATAGTATTCAGCCTTAAAAAGGAAGACAGTTCTGGCCCCTGCTACAACATGGGTGAACCTTGAAGGTATGATGCTAAGTGAAAGAAACTAGTCACAAAAGGACAAATACTGCATGCTTCCACTTTTATGAGGTTCCTAGAGGAGTCAAAATCATACAGACAGAAAGTAGAATGGTGGCTGCCAGACACTGGGAGGAGGGGAGATGAGGAGTTAGTGTTTAATGGGCGAAGGGCTTCAGTTGGGAAGATGAAAAAGTTCTGGAGGTGGATGTGGTGATGGCTGCACAACGATGTACATGTGCTTAATGCCACAGAGCTGCACACTTACAAATACGTAACATGGTCAATTTTACATTACATGTATTTTACCAAAATTAAAAATATTTTAGGCCATGTGCAATAGCTCACACCTGTAATCCTAGAGCTTTGGGAGGCCAAGGCATGTGGATCACCTGAGCCCAGGAGTTTGAAACCAGCCTGGTTAACATGGTGAAACCCTGTCTCTATATATCCACGCCTGTAATCCCAGCACTTTGGGAGGCCGAGGCAGGTGGATCACGAGGTCAGGAATTCGAGACCAGTCTGGCCAATATGGTGAAACCCCATCTCTACTGAAAATACAAAAACAACAACAACAACAACCAACAACAACCAAAAACAAAAAACTAGCCGGGCGTGGTGGCATGCACCATAGTCTCAGCTACTTGAGAGGCTGAGGCAGGAGAATCGCTTGAACCTAGGAGGTGGAGGTTGCAGTGAGCTGAGACTGTGCCACTGTACTCCAGCTTGGGCAACAGAGGGAGACTCCGTCTCAAATAAAATAAAATGAAAATAAAAAATGCACACACAAAAAGTTAGCCAGGTGTGGGGGCATGCACCTGTAGTCTCAGCTACGCAGGAGGCTGACATGGGAGGATCACCTGGGCTTGGAGAGGTCGAGGCTGCAGTGAGCTATGATCACACCACTGCACTCCAGCCTGAGTGACAGAGTGAGATCCTGTCTCAAAAAAAATTTTTTTTTAGTGGGCTAAATACCATATGAGGACACAAGGAGAAGAGGACTACCCACAAGCCAAGGAGAGAGGCCTCAAGAGAAACCAACTCTACAAATACCCTGATCTTGAACTTCCAGCTTCTAAAACTGTAAGACTGTGAATTTCTGTTGTTGAAGCTGCCCAGTCTGTTGAGCTACCTAGCCTTTGTTATGGCAGCCCCAGCAAAATAATATGCCCTCTACACCACACACCATACCCATAGTCTCACCATCGAGACTATCTCACACTAATGAAGGACCTTGTGCTTTCATTCAGGCCAAAGGAAGCTCATGGATTCCCACACACCAGGCTGTGGCACAGTAGCGCCCAGGCCTCCCCGTAGGATGTGGGATGCGACCTGTTGAGGTCTCTTCAAAATGCCGCTGAGCTTTTGGTGAATGAGTCCAGTTATTGCCTGAATCGCAAAGCTCCTTTCACACAGATGCTGTCTCATCCATGAAAATAATTGTTGGAGAAGAGTTACTCGTTGAATCGAAACCGGGATGGTTGTGGTCTTGCTGGAAATGGTCCCTCCTAAGAGGAGCAGAGGTGGAAGCTGGGAGAGGAACGTGGGAGACACTCTCACATTCCTGATTAATTAATTCCTTCCATTCCTCTCTCTCTGGAGTGTGCAGGAAACATCTTTTACTCTCTCTGGATAATGCCCCCAAGTGGATGCATAGCAGAAGCCTCCCACAGAAGAAGGCAGTTGCAGGCGGGCACCAGGCCAGGTGACGTTGACTCCTGATGCTGCTCTCAGTGAATTCCAGTTAACAGTGGCAGGGATGCCCCAATACACATATCAGCCACATCTGGGGGCATCTTTGAAAGGCATCTTCGTGGCACGTGTATTGATACTTAGAAACTTCTCAGATTCTTCAGAGCACACACGGGGCCTGTTGCAAGACTCTTAGATCCTGGTGCCATAATCACCAGCCTTTCAACCAGAGAACCAGAAGGGGCAGCTCTACCTGAGCACTGAGCCCCAAAACTCTGCAATTGCAGAGACACCAGAGAAGCCATCCCCCCAGGGTACAACATCCCCCGGCCCTTCACCACCCAAACACACACGGAAATGTGCCATTGCCTGGGAAGGACCAGCTGGGCACGGCAGCCGGTTTCACCTGTGCCCATTTGTAAAATCGTTTCTGACTAATGCCACATAAAATTAAAGGGGACAGTGATAAAGCAAACAAGAAGGAGACAGGAAGGGGAAAGGCAAACACTAATGCTCCCATTGTTGCCCTTGGTGCCACACTTACTGGTTGTTGGAAGTAGAGCTGGTAATCAAATACTGGGTTGGCTTTGATACTCTCCAAAGGGGACACGTTGGGATTTGCCGGTATGAAGGGAGTATTCAAACTGGCCACCGCCCTACAGAAATAAGAGGCAGCAAGACATAGCCCCCGTAAGAAGACAGTCTTGCAAGAGCCAGAAAGGACTTTGCAGTTCAAAACTGAAGCTCAGAGTGGGAACATTCTATGCACAAGGTCATATAATGGGAGAATGGGATCAGAACTCAGGATTTTTGATTCCTAGTCCAGTGGTTTTTTTCCCACTAAACTGCAGTATATCTCACCAACTTGCCTTAGACACACAGGCACACACACACACACACACACACACACACACACTACACATACTATAGCAACCCTGAATAGAATATGGAGACACAAATCTCTCTCTAGTTTTAAAATATGCATTCATTTTTTTCCTCCCTTCATTCATTGTGTCTCCTCTGGATTGAGCATAATTCTATGGTATATACTAGGGGAGAGAAAATGTAAAATGAATAAAATATTGTTTCTATCCTCAAGGAGCTCGTTATAATTTAATAAGGAAAAATAGAAAAACACACAATGACCTTACGAGATGACTATGATATGAGCCATAGAATAGCACAAAATAGCATGGGAGTTGGAAGGAGATAAGGAATTCCTGAATTGGGCATCATGGAGGACCCTGTGGAAAAGGAAGCATTTGAACTTGGCTTTTCAGAATGGGGAGAGTTGGAGAGGGGAACAAGGCCTGGGAGGGGAACAACACAAGGTACCCTGAGCAAATTCTAGAAGGGGGCAAAGCTTGAGGCTGTGTTCAATGGAGCACAGAGTCTGCGTGGCTAGAGGCCAGCCATGGAATGGGATATGCTGGAAAATAACAACAGAAAGGCAGTGGGGAGCCTAGACATGAAGGGCCCTGCCTGTAATTGGAACAGGTGCCGCTTCCTAACATATTAGCTCATTAGGCCTTCTTTTTTTTATTTTTATATTTATTTATTTATTTATGTATTTATTTATTTATTTTGAGATGGAGTCTCGCTCTGTTGCTCAGGCTGGAGTGCAGTGGGCCATCTCGGCTAACTGCAAGCTCCGCCTCCCCTTTTTTTTTTTTTTTTTTTTGAGACAGAGTTTCACTCTTGTCGCCCAGGCTGGAGGGCAATGGCACAATCTTGGCTCACGCAACCTCCACCTCCTGGGTTCAAGCGATTTTCCTGCCTCAGCCTCTGGAGTAGCTGGGATTATAGGCGCATGCCACCATGCCCGGCTAATTTTTGTATTTTTAGTAGAAATGGGGTTTCACCATGTTGGCCAGGCTGGTCTCGAACTCCTGACCTCAGGTGATCCACCTGCCTCAGCCTCCCAAAGTGCTGGGATTATAGGCATGAGTCACCACGCCCAGCTAGGCCCTCTTTTTAATGTGTCACCAGACACTAAAGAGTGAAGACATCACCTTCCCAGATTACCTACTTGTTTTTGAGAGGTTTTCTGGGCTTAAAGATCTGAGGAACAATTCTCACAGGAGTTCAAGTCCAGCCTCCTCCAAATCTTTATTGCCCGAGGCCCAATTACCTCACTCTCTCGGGGTAGAAGAGAGCCATGTACCACACCAGCATGCCTCCCCAGTCATGGCCAATGAACACTGCTTGAGAGAGGCCCTAGAGAAGGAAAAAGAAGGAAGCCGAATGTGGGGAGGCTTCTGGAATGGGGTGCTGAGAGGTTCAGCCCTCAGCCAGCCCCTTGACAACAGGGCCTCCTCCCCTGACCCACAGCAGCTCTCCAAATGCCCACCCTTCAAGTCTCTCCTCCCTCCACCAGCCACAGACCCTTAACAAAAATAGCCGGCCTTTTACATCTGCTTAGGAGACCGAGGCCACAGACCATGGGTTCCTTCTCTCTCTCTACCCTCTCTCAAATCAAATTTTCTTTCATTCTTTTCTCCTTTTTCCTCCCTTCTATCTTAAGAGAAGTATAACTTACCTCTTCATGTTCCATGTGCGTCTTTTATCAAATGATTATGCTTCTACCCCCCACAACCCCACTTTTATGGAAGCTCTCCTCCCTTAAACAACCATTAAAGGCCCAAAGCATCTTTAATCTCTCTCTGCTGCCGGTACTGACAATGACAACGTCAACTCCCCTTTATGGAACAGCTATAGCCACGTGTCGCTTAACAAGGGGGACACGTTCTCAGAAATGTGTCAGGTGGTTTCATCATACAAACATCACAAAGTGAAACCTAGATGGCAGAGCCTATCCGCACCTCCCTCCACACTGACCCCACTGGCAGCAACCCCAGAGTCACTCTCTTAACAATAAGGGACATGCTTCTAGACAGAAGGCTGTACAGAGTCAAGACTGGGTGGCTACTCTGGGCTATGCCCTGTTCCCTGTCCCCATCACACACAAAAGTTCCAAACCTAATCCCAGGAAACTGGGAATCTGCGGAGGGCAGGGACCATGATATTCTCACGGTCTCTTCCCTGCCATGTCAGGCACAGCGCCCTGCTGGTGAACCAGAGGTTGGCCTCCTAGATCCTCTCTGACTCCCACATCCAATTAAGAGGCCCTAAGTCCCACAGCTCCATAGTCCTTCTCTGTCCTCCACTGCTGCTGTTCTGCCTGGGCCTGACCCCTCCGTCCATTCTGCCCCTCTGACCTCACTTGGGGGAAGGGGAGGCTGTTATACCATGCAGTCTTGGGAGTGGGAAGTGTACTCTGCAAAAGCGCATTCTCAGCTCACCACTGCTGATTTGCTTTCATTTGGTATCATTGGGTTTGACATTCACGACAATGTCAAATGCAAGCAGGAGGTTTTAGGAGTGTCAGAAGGGATGAAAGTTTAAAGAGCTGAGAAATATTAGGCTATGGGTTATTTTCCAAACTTCTCTACCTGATACTCAAGGCTATCTTCCCTGGTCCCATTCCCTGGAACCTGCCCTTCATTAAAAGACAAATAAACGAGCTCATCTCCATCCTGTTCTCCAAGCAATCCTTGCTCTTTGCCATTTGTTTTTGTGATTTTCCCTGCCCATGCCCACTCTGCTCTAAACTGCCCCAAAAATGTGCCCTCCCTGCCCGTGACCTCTGCTCGAAGCTGACGCCTTTTCTTTAATTACCCAGGCCCCAAAGGAATTCTCCAAAGATATCAGTTCAAAATAATGACTTACCAATTTATCCAGGAAGGTTACCATCTCCTAAGAAAGAAGACACACACAGGCAAAATCAGCAACCGCACCCGCCTGCCTCGGCCTTTATGACGGGCTGAACTGCCTCATCCTCAAAACTGCTGTGTTGAAGTCCTACCCCCAGGGCCTCAGAATGGGACTGTTTGTGAAGATATAGCCTTTAAGGAGGTGATTAAGGTAAAATGAGGCCATATGGGTGGGTCCTAATCCAATGGGTCTGGGAGTCCTGATAAGAAGAGGAGATTAGGCCAGGCACAGTCGCTCAAGGCTGTAATCCCAGCACTTTGGGAGGCCGAGGCGGGCAGAACATGAGGTCAAAAGATCAAGATCATCCTGGCCAACATGGTGAAACCCCATCTCTACTAAAAATATAAAAATTAGCTGGACGTGGTGGCGCATGCCTATAGTCCCAACTACGTGGGAGACTGAGGCAGGAGAATCGCTTGAACCCGGGAGGCAGAGATTGTAGTGAGCCAAGATCATGCCACTGCACTCCAGCCTGGTAACAGAGTGAAACTCCATTTCAAAAAAAAACCCAAAACAAAACAAAACAAAAATTAGCTGGGCACGGTGGCAGGCGCCTGTAATCCCAGCTACTCAGGAGGCTAAGGCAGGAGAATCGCTTGAACTCAGGAGGCGGAGGTTGCGGTGAGCTGAGATCGCACCACTGCACTCTAGCCTGGGCAACAGAGCAAGACTCCATCTCAAAAAAATAAAGAAAATAAAAATATAAAAAAAAGAAGAAGAGATTAGGCTGGGTGCAATGGCTCGCACCTGTAATCCTAGCACTTTGGGAGGCCGAGGCAGGAGGATCCCTTGAGCCCAGAAGTTGAAGACCAACCTGGGCAACATAGGGAGATGCTGTTGCTTATTAAAAAAAAAGAAAGAAAGAAAGAAAACAGAAGAGGTGGAGATTAGGACACAGACACACACAGAGGGACAAGCATGTGAGGACATAGGAAGAAGGTGGCATCTACAAGCCCAGGAGAGGCCTCAGAGAACCAACTGTGCCATTGTTGGTCAGACCTAGGCCAGACCTGTGCAGACTGTGACCAGCATGGAGTTCCTGCTCTAAGACAGGTGTAAGCACCATCCTGGAGAGGGGCCCCTCACTTCAGTGCTGGCAGGGGAGGCCGAGACTTTGATCTTAGACTTCCAGCCTCCAAAACTGTGAGAAAATAAACGTCTATCATTGAAGTGCCTAGTCTGTGGTGCTTTGTTACAGTAGCCAGGCTGAGCAGTGCAGCCGTCCATCATTCATCAGTCTTCATGACATCACCCTTCCCTTCCCAGCATCCTCTCAGGAACCAAGCTGACTCCAAACACGCACAGTGAGTTATTCAGTGTACGCCAATACATATCCCTAACTATCCCATCACCATTGTAAGACAGCAAGCCTGGGCTCTTCCCTGGAGGGGGATGGAAGACAGCTGCCCTGTAGAGCTTGCCCTCGTGCTGCTGCAGGGGAGCAGTGAGAGGCTCATTCCACCCTGGGGATGATGCATTCCTGCCCCCACCACCCACTGTCCTGACACAGAAACTGGCTTCTTTTGCTGAGCATTGTCTTTTGAGGGTTCATTCCCACTGAAGCTTGCACCAGCACGTCATTCCTCTGTATAGCTGAACAGTGTCCCACTGTAGGGATGGACCACATTTTATTTATCCATCCATCAGCTGATGGACATGTGGGTTGTCTCCATTTTTGGCTGTTAGGAATAATGCTGCTGTGAACATTTGTATCTGGGTATTTTTGTGGACATATGTCATTGATTTTCTTGGGTAAATACCTAGCTGTGGATGTACTCGTGATTTTTCAAAGGTGGAACAGTAGGATGGGAGCACCATCTTGTTTGCTTTTGGTAAAAGGACTTTCTTCAAGAGACCAGTTCTCCTAAGTGACCCAATGTCCCTGTCTCAAGAATGGATTTTGATGGAAATAAGCAAGGTCCAGGTTAGAGGACAACAGCAGGATAGGGGCTCCTGGGGTCATTGGTGAGACCTTGGTACGACTTTGGGGGAGACACTTGGGATCAGGAGCAGCAGAGTGCAAGAGGCAAAGACTGGAAAACTGAGGAAGGAGGAGCAGCCCTGCCTGGAAATGGAACTTTTACCCATGATTGCTTCTGAGATGCCAAAGCCAGTGCATGAAGCTGGGGGGCACACATGAGGGGGAGGAGCCCCCACAGGGCTGTGACAGAGATGGAGGCTTTTGTAATCCTAGTGTCACCAGCAGCATTACTAGTTCCCCAGCCAACCTGGGGGCTGTTTCCTCCCCTGGGCTCCCCCAGCTTTTGCTTTTGCTCCTGAGCTGCGTGGAGGTTTGGGACCCAGTCTCTCCTCACGTTGGCCTCGGCCTCCCCTGCCAGCACTGAAGTGAGGGGCCCCTCTCCAGGATGGTGCTTACACCTGTCTCAGAGCAGGAACTCCATGCTGGTCACAGTCTGCACAGGTCTGGCCTAGGTCTGGCCAACAATGTCTTTACCAGAAGAAAGTGACTTTTTTCAATGCTTTAGATGGTGAGGCAATAGAATGCAGTATTGCAGGCTTCCAACCTGGCTCTACCGGCTGCTGACCTCAGGCAATTACCTTTAACTTCCCATGACTCAGTTTTCTCTTCTATCAGTTGCTTGGAGGAAGACCTGACACACAGTCAATGCTGCATACATGTTGGCTATCATTTGGAAATACTGTTCGACTTTCAGTAGGAATTTATACCCAGAGGCTGTGAAATGATGCTTCCCTAAAATTTGAATGGATACCCCAGCTTCGGGTTTATAGCAACAAAAATCGCAGGATGGGGAAGATGTTACCCAAGATTCTTCTTACCCTACATAACACTTCCATGCAATATTCTTCTATTTCTGCAATTAAAAATAAAAGAAACATATTTCATTCATGTTACTTAAAATATATCAACATATCAAAAGGGCCCTTTTGCAAAGAAAACCAAAAACCAAACAACAACAACAAAAACCCACAAAAACTTATTAAATCCTTAGACTGAGGTAGACTCAAGTGTTTGCTTTTGCTTTTGTTGCCTGTGCTTTTGATGTCATATCCATCTGTGAAATCATTGCCAAGACCAATGTCAAACTTTCCCCCTGTGTTTTCTTCTAGAAGCTGTACAGTTTCAGGTCATACATCTAAGCCTTTCATCCATTTTGGGTTGATTTTTGTGTGTGGTGTAAGATAAAGGTCCAATTTCATTCATGTTTCCCCACCACCATTTGTTTGAAGAGAGTGTCCTTTCTCCACTCTGTATTCCTGGTACCCTTGTCAAAGATCAGTTGACCACATACATGTGGATCAACTGCTGGGCTTTCTATTCTGTTCCACTGAAGTACGTCTGTCTTTATGTTTGTATCACACTGTTTGTATCATACTATAGACTTATAATATAGTTTGAAATCAGGAAGTGTGCTTCAAATGCCTCCAGCTTTGTTATTCTTTCTGAAGGTTGCTTTGACTGCTTGCAGTCTTTTGTGGGTCCATAAGAGCTGTAGAATTGCTGTCTCTATTTCTGTTAAAAATGCCATTGAGATTTTGACAGGGATTGCACTGCATCTGTAGATTACTTTGGGTCATATGAGTACCCAAATCAATGGGTAGTATGATTTAAAAAATAATAGCAATTTTAACAATAACAATATTTTAACAATAGCAATTCCAGAAAGCAAAAAGAAAAAGAACAACAAAAATAGAGAAAATACAAGAAAAAATTATCAAAGAAATAATTAATGAAAAGTTACAAGAACTGAAAGATAAATGTACCCAGCAAAGTGGGTCTCTACTAAAAATACAAAAATTAGCCAAGTGTGGTGGCACACGTGTAATCCCAGCTACTAGGGAGGCTGAGGCAGGAGAATCACTTGAACCCAGGAGGTAGAGGTTGCAGTGAGCTAAGATCACGCCATTGCACTCTAGCCTGGGTGACAGAGTGAGACTCCGCCTCAAAAAAAAAAAAAAAAAAAAAAAAGAGGAAGGAAATTGTGAAATTTTGGTGCCGTCTATAACATGGAGGAAACTTCAGGACATTATGCTAAGTGAAAGAAGCCAGACACAAAAGCACAAATACTGTATGATTCCACTTATATGCGGTCTTTAGAGGAGTTAGATTCATAGAGACAGAAAGTAGAATGGGAGTTGCCAGGGGCTGGGGAGAGGAAGAACTGAGGACTGAATACAGCCTTTCAGTTTTGCAAGATGAAGAATGTTCTGGAGATGGATGGTACATTCTATGTCCGCCATCCCCCATGGTCAGTGGGAGATCCCTTGGAGCATGAGCCTTTGGGGCTGCTGTATTCATTCAGAGTGTGGGGGGCAGGGGCATCTGAGGCCCAAAGTGCAGAGACACAGGGCACTGTAGGAGAGGAAAGAGGTGAAGTCAGACTCTCTTAAGGGGAAGGCTACTCCGATCTGGGACCAGGGAAAGCACCGAGGCATGGAGCGCTCAGGCAGGTAGAAGGCAAGACCAGCACAAGACAGCTGCAAGACAGCGCACCCACCAGGAGGAGCAGACGACTCTCCATAGCCTTTCATGTCCATAGCTAGGACCCGGTAACCCGCCTGGGCCAGAGCAGGGATCTAGAAAACAAACAGGCACACTCCAGCATGGGAGTCCTAGGCAGATACTCCCTCTTTGCTTCCCTCCATCCCCTTCTTCCTGTAAATGGCTCAAACCAAGAGCCACAGGGCACTGCCCGGTATCTTTGCCATGGGGCTGAGATGAGCCCATTTATACAGGGCTGCTGTGGACAGTGGTGGGGCTTGTGCACGGGAGAAATGCCACATCTAAGACAGCATCTTCCCTGGCAAAGCTCTTGCAGCTTTCTATACTCATTACAGAGACTTCCCAGCAGGGGGCATGGAGTGTCTTAAAGAAGTCTGCCCTTTTCTAATCTGCAAAAGTGCCTCATGGCCTAGCATAGCCCTGAGGTCTGGAGTCACCCTCCTGCCCCAACCTGGTCACACTTTGGAGACGATGCTCCACTGTCGGGTTTCAGCTTCCTCACGACAGTCCACGTCGGGCCACACCATCTAGACTCCCCCGACCTCAACCTGACCGGTTGCATCTTCCCCAGCTTTCCTCACCTGGTACCTCCAAGAATACCAGCTCTCGGGAAATCCATGGCAGAGGCACACAGCAGGGCCGGAGCCCAGCTCCACAAAATGCAGACGGACCCCAGGCTGTGGAAGGGAAAGAGAAGCGGGCAGTGACCAAGCACCAGGCCCAGTGGACCCAGGCCCCACAGCGTCTGCAGAATGCCAGGGCCATTTCCGTCCATTGCTGGATTGTGCATGACCCAGATTTCTCAGTGAAAGACCCCAATGTTACATGAAAATGGCTGAGAAGAGGCTCTGGCCAACCTACTCAATAAAAACAGGTGGCTCTTACCATAACCTAAGAATTCTGCAAAGATTATGATGTTGGAAAACAAAATACAACAAAACAACACACTTCTCCTTCCTCTCTACGAGGCCCCCATACTCTCGCAGTTTCTGGTGCTGTTGTGATGTGTTTTCAGTATATTAAACATGGGGCTGAGACTGTGCAGAGCATAATATGCATGGTCACGTGCAGAATATCGTTGCAAGATTTTTCCTTAGTTCAGCTAAAGACGGGGTCCTTGTTCCCAAGGTCATGAAAATATAGGCTCGCAGTTTGAAGCGTGAGTAAAGAGCAGGGTTTTATTAGGTGAAAAGGAAAAAAGCGGGGAACAGGGACTCTCTGCAAGGCCAGAGTTCCCTGCCAGAGCACTTCCCGCCTCGCTGTTGGAATCCCAGTTTCCACGCAGGAAGAGGAGGGGCCAGGCTCCTCCCTGCTGCAAAGGGCAAGAACTTCCTGAGGCTCCACCCCAGTGCATAGGCTGTTTGGAGTTTCTCTGGGGACCCCCTCCCACCTGGCTGTCTCAATACCATGAGTGTTTCATTAAGAGCTGTTTACTTCTGAAATACGAAATCTGTTCAATCTTTGCCACACCCATAGTCTTTTTGGGGGCTATGGGTGTGGCAGAGACTGTGAAGGCTTGACAAAGTCTGTGTTCCCATCTTCTTCCAGACACATGGTAGCATCTCGCAGAGCACCTCCCCGTCCTACAGTTGGTGTGGCCGCACAAGTGAGCTCCGGCCGCTGTCTCCCAAGCAGAGGAAAGGTGCTGTATCCCGGGCTCACAAGAACCTCCTGCGCGTGGCCTCCCTCCCTTTGCCTATCTCTGCCTGAATGACATGGGCCTTGAGGAAGGTGGAGGCAGCAGAGAGAAGGAGCCTGGTTGCTTGAATGGCTGTGTGGACAGAGTCCACTGCACTGCACTGTGCTGTAGGCGAGAAATACACTTGGTGTGAAGCCACTGAAAGGGACAGGGTGTTTGTTACAGCCACTAAGCAGCCTTGACTATTATGGTGGGGTCCAGCCAAATGAACCAAATAATCAAAGTGCCCTGTTCTTACCCCAATTACATATCTCCACTATCCTAAAGGAAATGCAGGAGAACAATCAGAGTCACATTATAGAAATTCATGTGGAACAATTCCACTTGGCTGTATCTTAGATGACTCCAAGCTGTGCCCCACATTGGAAGTTTCTTTTTTGGGCAGTGTGGGGGACATGGTCTCACTTTGTTGCCCAGGCTGGAGGGCAGGGGTATGATCATAGCTCACTGCAGCCTCAAACTCCTGGGCTCTAGCAATCCTCCCACCTCAGTCTCCCCAGTAGCTGGGACCACAGATGCGCATCACCACCCCAGCTAATTTTAGAGATGGGGGTCTCACTATGTTACCCAGGCTGGTCTCGAACTCCTGGCATTAAGTGATCCTCCTGCCTTGGCCCCCCAAAATGCTGTAATTACAGGCATGAGCCACCACACCCAGCCCCACATGAAGTTTCATTCATAATTCCCAACAAGCTATTTTGCTCAAGAAAACATTAGGTGGGCATCTGGCAGACCCTCTCATGGACTACAGTGTTTATCAAAGTTTGTTCCATAGTCTTTCCTTCAGCACTTGGCAAAAGTTGACATTAAATTTGATCTACCTTACACTGAGAAATGTTTCACACTTATGTCTGATCAAAATGATCCTAGTTCACTTGTGTTCTAGCACAGATGCCAACTAAACAGCTCACTCTTGAGCTTTATCATCTCATTATGAAGCTGTGGATACTGAGGCTCACAGCTTCGTATTGACTCAGCTGAGTAGCCCAGCAAACGCATGTCCTTTCCCATCTCATTTTTTTTCTGTGTTAAGAAAAATGTCCATAAAGCCAGAACACAGAAAGATCTATTATCAACCCAGTTTAGGATTCAGTGGCAATCAATACAACAGGCCCCTGAGAGCCTGGCGCAGCTGGGACTCCCCAGAAATTAACTGCCAGCTCTTAAATATGGGGTGGGGGAAAGACAAGGCGGGGTAAAGCGATTCTGATCAGACTCCTTCAAGTCAAATAAAGAATCTCTTGAAACTGGCTGGATATGCAAACCCTAAGGGAATTACGAGAATAACCCTGTCCACGGTTACAACCCAGCCCCCAGCCCTGGGTGAAAAGCCCCTCACTCCTCTTTCCACCAGAGAGATGAGACCTGAAGGCTCTGATTAAACATTCACCCCTTCAGGAGAACCCAGAGTTATAGAAGGGATGTCAGTGGTGCTGAGCAGTAGCTTTAAGTCCCAGAAAAGCCTTTTCTTACTATGCAAACCCACTCGTGCTTGGATGCCCACTTTATATTTGTGGTGGCTGCCAGCAGAACCCTGGCAGAACCCATTCTGAGCACAGATCCCATTCTGAGCAGGCACCTCATCCTTGCTGTAACCAAACCACCGAGGTTGTGAATGTAAAATCCCTGGGACCATGGAAGACCCTCCATTCATCTCAGAATTTCTCTCTGAAGGTTCTCCTCCAGGACAGCAAAGGTCCCCAGGGTCTCCAAGGTCAGCACAGCCATAGCCTCCAGCTCTCCTGTTTGTCAGCTGCTGTTTATGGAGCACGTGGCTGTTGGATACTATGCCCCATGGTCTGCATACAACACTTCATTTAATTCTCACAGAAACGGCATGGAGAGATATCATCATCATTTCATTATAAAGGTGTGGATACTGATGCTCACTGGGATAAGATGCTTGTCCAAGGCTGCAATCTCAGTTAAGTGGCAAAACCAAGATTCCAGCTGGGTTTATCTGCCTGCACAGTGGCTGTCTGGCCTTTTTTGCTGATGAGAGGACCCATTGCTTTAGATCCTTTCATATTTAAATGAGGCCAATGACAAAAGAGGAAAGATCCCAAAGTGAATCCATGAGGACCTACTAAACCCCTGCTCTGTGTCAGTGAGCCAAGTTAGATCTCTCAGCCAGGCCATGAGCTAGGGCCCTCTGTGTGTGGCCTTGGCCTTACGATAACCCTTTAAAACAAAAAGAACATTGTAATGACCCTTTCCCTCTCTTTGCCCGCAATGTGGGCTCCTTGAGGACAGGTCTGTCTTGATCATCACTGCACCCCTTGTAACTGGCCTGTGCCTGACACAGAGGAAGCGTTCGATAAATGCCTGTTGAATGAAAACATGTTCTTCCCCAACACAGGCCAGCTGTGTGCATGCTTTAGCCTCCCAGGCTGCCCAAGCCCCCTAGCCTGCTGTTCTATGGGGGTTTGGCCACATCAGTCACACTGCTTTACAGAATCCGAGACAGGGTCTGTCTTTCACTGATTTCTGAGGAATGAGATTTGAGGGAAATACCACTTCCTTATAAATAGTGGATGTTCAACCACCCTCGATATTTAACAAATGTCACTGCTGGTCACTTTTTTTTTTTTTTTTTCTTGAGACAGGGTCTCACTCCATCACCCAGGCTGGAGTACAGTGGTGTAATCACGGCTCACTGCAACCTCCACCTCCCAGGCTCAGGCTCAGGTGATCCTCCCAGCTCAGCCTCCTGAGTATCTCTGCAGGTCGTTTTAGGTGACCTGGTGGGAAAGCACTCAGCCAACTGAGAGACAAAACTGACTCACCTTTACTGTCACGTACCCATGGCTCATGTCACTTGGATTGCAAGAGGTTGGCAGAGGGGCCGGGATATTGAGAAGCTGTAAGCAGGAAAGGTACAGTGAGAGAGACGGCCGCAGCCTCCTTCTGTGAGAGACTCTCCTCAGCCCTGGTGCCAGGGGAGGCCTCGGAAATCACCTTTGCCACTCCATCCTGGGCCCTCCTGGTGGCTGACCAGCCCATCTCCCTCTCCTGCCAGCACAGCCAGACTCCATTCTCCCTCCTGCCTTCCAGTTGAGTGGAGCCCCAAGACTGAGTTCTGGCCAACGGATGCAGATGGAAGAGTGCAGCCTCCTGCCTGGCACATTAAGCCCCCCACATGATTCTCTACATTCTCAACTCCCCATCTTCCAGCCAGGTGTCCAGTGTAACCTCGAAAAGCACAGGTAGAAGACAGTGCATCCTCCATCATCCTGAGTCTCTGAATGACTGCATGAAGTAAAGCCCCTGGCCACTGCCCACTGAACTCCATATAAGCAAGAAGCAAAAATCACTTGCTCTAAGCCAGAGAATTTGGACTTTAATTAATATTATTTGCTTCTGTGGCAGCTCCTCAGATGGTTGCCCAGGCTCATGTGGGACACCATGCGAAGCTCACACAGCAGTCACTCCAGCACAGTTTTGTTGAAAGGTCTCTCCTTCAAGTCAGCCCAAATCAAACTCCCTGGGCCTTTGTGTTAGTTTGCTCTGGCTGACATGACAAAATACCAGTTTATGTGGTTTCAAGAACAGATACTTATTTCCTCACAGTTCTGGAGGCTGGAAGTCAAAAGTCAAGGTGCTGGTGGAGCTGGTTTCTCCTGAGGCCTCTCTCCTTGGCTTGCAGATGGCCACCTTCTCCTTGTGTCTTCACATGGTCTTTCCCTTGTGTCCTCGTGCCCCGGGTACCTCTCTGTGTGTGTCCTAATCTCTGCCTCTTCTCCCTTTTTCGGGGGTCTCTGCTCTGTCATCCAGGCTGACATGCAGTGATGTGATCACAGCTCACTGCAGCCTTGACCTCCTTGGCTCAAGGGATCCTCCCACCTCAGCCTCCTAAGTAGCTGGGACTATAGGTGTGCACCACCACGGCCGGCTATTTCTTTTTTTTAAAGACAGGATCTTACTATGTTGCCCAGGCTGGCCTCGAACTCCTGGCCTCAAGTGATCCTCCCACCTTGGCCTCCCAAAGTGCTGGGATTACAGGAGTGAGCCACGGCTCCTGTCCTTAATCTCTCCTTCTTCTAAAGAGACCAGTCAGATGAGATTAGGGCTCAGCCTTGTGACCTGATTTTAACTTCATTACCTCCTTGAATGCCCCTTCTTCAGACCCAGTCACATCCTGAGGTATTAGAGGTTAGGACTTCACTGTATTAATTTTGGGGAACACAGTCTAGCCCCTAATAGCCTTCCACCGGCAGGTCCCAGGCCTGTTCTCAGGAGTCCGTGAGCGCTTAGACTAACCCATCTCAGTAAATAGGAAATTCTTGAACAAGGAGTCCTTATGGAGGCTTTTGTACCTTACTGGACTCAGGTTCCCTGAGGCAGAAATGACAAGGAGCCCACTACTGAGCATATGTACGTGAAAATCGCCTTATGCCTCAACTCTGCTGCTGCACACGCTGTGAATCCTACTGCTGGATTGGTCACTTTTAGTCCTAAAGGCGTAACCCAACAAAAAATTCATTCTCCTCAGTGACTCAGTTTTGTGACCTCTAAAATGGGGATGTAAGCTAAGAAATCTACCTCCTCTATAACCATGGAAGACTCTGCCTGGGCATCTGCAGAGGGGGACACAGGAGGTGAGTCCTCCCATCTCTATGGCATCTGGAGAAGACAGGGGCAGGGAGGGACTCAGTGTGACGGGGGAGGGCCAGCTGGTGTCTCCTGCTGGCTCTGAGCCCATGGTTGGGGGGGAGCCAAGGCCCATGAGCAGGGCCGGTGCCCCTTAGGGTCCCTCCTGGCATGTGTCCTCAGTTTCCTAGGTCATACGCCAGGGGATGCCCCTGCTTTTGGGGGTGGGAAAAGTGGGGGGTTCCTACTTTAATAATCCTCTTATATGTTTGTGCAATTTACAAAGTCTGTTCATGACTGACGCCCACTGCTTTCCTCTGAGAAAGAGATGCAGGCTCCCCTGTTTAAGAAGGGGTAATTTTTCTGTGGGGATATAAAAGGGTATAGCTGCTATGAAAAACAGCACAGCATTTCCTCAAATATTTAAAAATAGAATTTTGGCCAGGCACGGTGGCTCACGCCTGTAATCCTTGCACTCTGGGAGGCCGAGGTGGGTGGATCACTTAGACCAGCCTGACCAACATGGGGAAACCCTGTCTCTACTAAAAATACAAAAATTAGCCAGAAATTGCTTGATCCTGGGTGGTGGAGGTTGCAGTGAGCCAATATTGTGCCACTGCACTCCAGCCTGGCCAACAGAGCGAGACTCTGTCTGAAAAAAGAAATAATAATAAATAAAAGAAAAATAGAATTTCCATATGATCCAGCAATTCCAATCGTAGGTATACACACAGAAGCACTGAAAACAGGGTCTCAGAGAGATACATGCACACTCACATTCATAGCAGCATTATTCCCAATAGCCAAAAGGCAAAAGCAACTCAGGCATCTTTGGATAGCTGAGTGGATAAACCCAATGTGATCTATCCCTACAGTGGAATAGTTAGTATTCTATCCTAAAAAGGAAGGAAATTCTGACCCATGCTGCAACATGGGTGAACCTTGGAGACATTATGCTAAGTGAAATAAGCCAGTTACAAAAAGACAAATATTGTGATTCCACTTACATTAGGTCCCTAGAGAAGTCCAATTCATAGAGAAAAAAGCAGGACGGGGGTTGCCAGGGGCCAGGACACACAGTCTATGGCACGTTTGCTGTAGGTAGCAGCTGAAGGTATTATATAAGACACAGCCCTAGCCCCCCCCCCAAAAAAAAAAGCAGAATGGGGGTTGCCAGGAGCCAGGACACACAGTCTATGGCAGCTTGCTGTAGGTAGCAGCTGAAGGTGTTATACAAGACGCAGCCCTAGCAAAAAAAAAAAAAAAAAGCAGGATGGGGGTTGCCAGGGGCCAGGGCATGCCATTG
This sequence comes from Hylobates moloch, assembly GCF_009828535.3. Classification (NCBI taxonomy): domain Eukaryota; kingdom Metazoa; phylum Chordata; class Mammalia; order Primates; family Hylobatidae; genus Hylobates; species Hylobates moloch. The sequence goes on along the minus strand of NW_026652297.1, from coordinate 32,213,218 downwards.
AACGGAGAGTTGGTGTTTGATGGTGCAGAGTTTCATGTAAGGAAGATGAAAAAGTTCTAGATGTGAGTGGTGGTGATGACTGCACGACAATGTACATGTTCTTAACATCACTGAACTGTCCACACACACACATGCGTGCGCACATACACACACACACACACACACACAAAGATGGCAAATTTTATGTTACATGTATTTTTCCACAATGAAAAAATACAAGGGGGATGATGTTCATTTTTCCTTCTATCTTCCTCTTCCTCATACCCCTGAGACAAAGAGAAGTGAGACATGGTTTTTACTTTCCCAGTTTCACAGGACAGGTATCTGTGGCTCAGGTATGCTGAGTGGACAGACCTAGCCAGTGGCACAGGCACATGGGTTCCCTGAGCCCAAGTCTGATGTGCTTTCTTCTCTGTTGCCTGGGACTTGCAGGTTTGTAGAAGGACAAATGAACAAAGCTTGGGCAAGATGCTTTAAGGTTATGGAGTCACTGGGTGTACATTTTAATTTATTCATTAAAGACAAAAAATCAGTCTTGTCATGGGCTGAATTGTATCACTCTCAAAATTCACACGTTAAAGTCTTAGTGCCCAATACTTTTTTGTTTGTTTGTTTGTTTGTTTGTTTTTGGAGACAGAGTCTCGCTCTTGTTGTCCAGGTTGGAGTGCAGTAGCACGATCTTGAATCATTGCAACCTTCACCTCCTGGGTTCAAGCTATTCTTGTGCCTCAGCCTCCCGAGTAGCTGGGATTACAGGTGCCCACCACCATGCTTGGCTAAGTTTTTATATTTTTAGTAGAGACGGGGTGTAGCCATGTTGGCCAGGTTGGTCTCGAACTCCTGATATTAACTGATCCACCCATCTCGGCCTCCCAAAGTGCTGTGATTACAGGAGTGAGCCACTGCACCCAGCCTTAGCCCCCAATACTTTAGAATGTGACTGTATTTGGAGATTAGGCCTTTACAGAAGTAACTAAGGTTAAAGGAGGTCATTTGGGTGGGACCTAGTGCAATCTGATTGGTATCCTCATAAAAAGAGGAAGTTAGGAAGCGAAAGACACAGGGAAAAACCAAGTGAGGAAATAAGGAGAAGGTGGCCATCTGCAAGCCAAGGAGAGAGGCCTCGGGAGAAACCAACCCTGCTGGCACCTTGATCTTGGACTTCCAGCCTCCAGAACAGTGAGAGAATGCATGTCTGTTGTTGAAGCCACACAGCCTGTAGTACTTTGTTATGGCAGCCCGAGCAAACTAACCCACTTCCCTTTGAGGCAATGGCTGTGCATCCTTGGACGTGTGGCAGGCTCAGCTGAATGCCAGCTCTCTCCTGCCTCTTCTCTCCTGTGCCCACAGGATGAGGGTGCTGCACTTCTGCAGAAGGCTGTGGACTCAGTGAGATCAGTGATCTTAGGTCAACTCCAAAAAAGAAAGGTGCCTCAGACCTGGAGGAGCAGGCTAATCCCCAGGCAACCCCAGGGACATCATGGCGGCTGTCCCAACCACCTCAGGGAGGGACAGGCTTTTCTTAAGAGGCTTCCCTCTGAGCTGGGTGGAACTAAAGGGCTGCACTTGAGTGCCAGAGGCATGCTCGGGCATGCCAGGTAGGGGCCCTGATCCTTAGGGTAAACGTTCTCCACAATTACTCTCAAAATCGAGGTCAGGATGGCCTTGAACATCCCACTCTTGCTGCCAGTTCCCTGGCCCTGGCACTAACACTAGTATAAATTCTTGTCTCCCTGTTCACTGACTGCAGAGAAAGAGGCAAGACGCTCCTTAGGGACATCGTGCTGACTGCACAGTGGGTGATAGACTCCCAACCAGCAGTGCCCGGGAGTCATTCACGGACTCCATGGACAGCAGCTTCTCTGCTCGTGGTTCTCTCCTGAGTCCAGAAACCACAGATGAGTGCAGGAAGCTTGGCTCGCTCGGAAGTCAAGTTACCTGGATTCCGGTCACTTTCTCCAGTTCTTTCAGGGCCGTGTCAGTGTCCTGGACCAGGATGGTGACCATTCCCAAGTCACGGGCTGGCTTCAGATTAGCCCCGATGTCATCCAAAAATACGACCTGAGCCCAAAACAGCATGGGAGAATCCCAGAAAGAAACTTACCAGAATGCAAACAGGGGCTATTTTATGATAAGGAGATTAAAAACTCTTTTTCTTTTGTAATCATCTACTGCTAAAATGAAAAGCATTTAATTACACAACATACGCATGAAAACAAAGGCACATATGACCCCACACAGACCTACTGGCTTCAGCCACTTCTGAAATTGCAAGAGGATTAGGAGAGGATACACACTTATCAAGGTGACATTAAAATTCTTCCGGGAAAATCAACAGGCATAAGTAGACGAAACAATGTGTCTGGAAAAGAACTGTAGTGAGGGCAGGGAGTCAAACAATTGATGAAGCTACAAAAGGTAGAAATTTGGCACTAGAAAGGAAACAGACATATCTATGAAATAGACCCAAATACAAATAAGAATTTAGTTTCTAAGAAAAGTGTCATGTCCAATTGGTAAGGAAGATTGTTTAATGGCCTTGGTATGACTGGTTAACTGTTTGGGGGAATAAAATGGATCCTTACTTTATATCTTGCCCCCAAATAGACTCTTAATGAATCAAAAATTTATAGGTAGTAAGAAAGAAAATGCTAGGCTTGATGGCTCACACCTGTAATCCCAGCACTTTGGGAGACTGGAAGGATTGGTTGAAACCAGGAGTTCAAGACTAGCATGAACAATATAGTGAGATCCCCGTTAAAACAAAAAGTAAAAAATTAGCCATCCATGGTGGCATGAACCTGTGGTCATAGCTACTTGGGAGGCTGAGGCAGGAGGATCACTTGAGCTCAGGAGTTTGAGACTGCACTCCAGCCTAGGTGACAGAGTGAGGTTCTGTCTCTAAGAAAAAATAAATTAATTAGTTAAACAATAAATAAATAAAAAGAGAAGAAAAATCCTGGAAGTCATAGAAAGCATGGGTGCATGCATTTACCATCTTGGACAAGGGAAGTCTAGAATTCTAAGCAGCTCATCCAACCTGGAAGCCAACAATAGGAAGACTGATATATTCCTGTGCAGGCTTAGATTGGGAGCCCTGCTCTCAGGCTGACTCCAGGCACTGAGAAGAGCAGAAGCAAAGTCCAGGAGGAGAAAGGGGAGGTCCCAGGATGGAGCATGGCAAGGACTCCAAGGCTAGAGTTCAGGGTTTGCTCTGATCAGCTTGTGGGGAGGTGGGGGGCTGGATATGTGAGGGAAAGGAATTTAATTTCCATTCAATCACCTTTTGCAGATTAAAGTAGGGAAACACGAAGAGAAGAGAGCTTTAGGATAGGTGATCTCTGGAGACAGGCTCAGGGCACAGGGGGTCTGGTGGGAGACCGTGGCAATACCAGAGCCTGTCCTCACTCACCCTTTGTGGGGATGAACCTGACTACTAGTCTTGTGGCCTTGCAAGTCTCCCAGGATCTCCATTTCTTTGTAAGTAAACTGAGGCAGCTGGGCTAAAACAGCTTTTGCTGATGCCTGTTTTGACCAAAGTTCTGTAAGAGCTATACAATGGAGCCAAATGCCCACCTCTGGGAGAACTTTCTAGATCAAAGAATGGGTAATAGTCTTTTAGGAGAAGACGTGGTCTGGGAGAAGTGGACTCAGAGCTGTCCTGCCAGGCCCAAGATGTATCCCACCTGCTCACTCCTCAGTTTTTCTCTGGTTGCAATATCTCTGAATATCCTTCTCCACCATAAGGAAGTGTATCCATACCTCACTGGGGCTGGCCTTCATGGTGTCCAGTAGAAACTTGTAGATCTGAGGTTCAGGTTTGACCATTCCCACCTGACACGACTCTATCAGGAAGTCAAAGTGCATCTTCAGCTCACACATCAGCTGGGCCAGGCCATCTCTCTCAGCACGGTCGTCCAGCCAGGTGTTGGTAAGGATGGCAGTTGTGAATCCTGAGCAAAAAGCCACCAGTAGATGGACCAGCTACAGACCTTTGCCCTGAAATGCTCCAGATACCCCCAGGGGACTCCAATGATGGGCCAAGCAGGTTGTGCTCACTTTTATCAATCTCTTATGCCCAACTTTCAACCGACAAATTGGAAAAGAATCATCTTGACCCATGAACACCTCTGACACAGACACAAGCATGAGCTGGGTTCATTCAAGGCCCTCAGAAGCCCAGATGGAGAAACTACCCTCCTTCCTCCTTGACAACAGTGGAGCAGCACTTTTACATTCATCAGCTCATTTTGATCTCTACCACCTCAGGGGTGGACAAGGCCGATCCTACCCTCCCAGATTCACAGATCAGCAAAGAAGCTCAGACAAGTTACAAGCCGCCCAGAGCCACATGGTGAAGGTCCAGCGTTCTTTCTAGTCCACGCTACTGAAAACACTGCTTGACTAAATTCCAGAATACCTGCCTTGGCAATCAGGGACTAGGTTCCTATTTCAAAACTGGAGAAGTGTACATAGAGATAGGATTATCCCCTGGCTTTATCTGCCTAACCAACGAGGGTGAGAACTAGGCAATGCTGGAAAGAAGACACTGAAGAGTTGATGGTGAGACTCTTCCCACGCAATAGGAGGGAGGAATTGCAGACATGGGATGGCTCAGCCACAACTAGGTAAGTCTGCTGATAAGAGGGTGGAATAGTTTCAAGTATGCCTATGACAAGAGTCAGGTGTTCACACAAAGTCAACGCCTATGGATGAACTTGACATGTCTTAGACTATGTGACATAATCTGAGCCCTTGTCAGCCAACTCATAGCTTGGACACTCTGATACCCAGAGGCTGAGAAAATCCCAGTTGCTAAAAAGGCCTTGTTTTTTAATCACTGTGACAAAAGATCATGTCATTTGGGTCATTACTAAAGTGCCATTGAAGGGGAGAATGATGCTCACAAGGCAGTCATGGGCATCAATTGCTTTATTAAGTAAAATTCTGCCATTTTTCCAGCTTTTCTAATAGTGCTGCTTTTGCCATTGGATAAAACTTGCTTTGGGGCCATGTTTAAAGAGGATTTCCATCATGGCTCAGAAGACCTGTGATCTCAAAACTCACTTCAGTGGATTCTGACCTAATGCTCCTGAGGGTTCTGTGTGGTCAGGCCTGAGATTGGCCAGTATCAGATCCTTACCTTTCTTCCTGAGCATGAGAGCTGCCTGGAGCATGGGGCGGTTGATCTTTCTGGCTGAAATCGCCTTGTCAAAGATTTCTTTTACAGAGAAATTCTTGGGGAGACAGACTTCAGAGGTCTCGGAGCACTTCCTGCAGTTTTCTTCCATGAGTGGTATCCACTGTCAAAGTGAAGTGAGGGGACAATTTGTATGGCCACTCAGAAAAGCTCTGGCAGGGTCTACTAAATGTAAACATATACATTCCCTGTGTCCAAGCAATTCCATTCCTGGACACATACCCACTGGAAATGCCAACATATGTTCTCCAAAAGACATGGCCAAAAATATTCATAGCTGTACTCTTCCTAAGAGTCCTAAATCAGAAACAACCCAAATGCCCACTAACAGCAGAATGGATAGACTGTATTATATTCGCCCACAGTCATAGCAGTGCTATTCCTAAGAGCCCTCCCTGTCTTAGCCCATGTCAGCTGCTATAACAAAAGGCCAGAGGCTGGGTGGCTCATAAACAGCAGGATTTTCATAGCAATTACTAGAAATTCACTCTAAATTCTGTATGTTCATTGAAAATATAGGCTGGGCATGGTGGCTCATACCTGTAATCCTAGCACTTTGGAACACCAAGGTGAGCAGATCGTTTGAACCTAGGAGCTCAAGACCAGTCTGGGTAACATGGTGAAACCCCATTTCTAGCAATAATAATAATAATACAAAAAACAGCTGGGCATGGTGATGTGTGCCTGTAGTCCCAGCTACTTGGGAGGCTGAGATGGGAGGATCATCTGAGCCCAGGAGGTAAAGGGTGCAGTGAGCCGTGATCATGCCACTGCACTCCAGCCTAGGCAATAGAGTAAGACCCTGTCTCAGAAAAAGAAGAAAGAAGAAAGAATAATAATAAGAAAATATACAGCATTTCCCTCTTTCTTACCTTCCAACAATATTACTGAGGTTTTTTTATGGATTAAATAAAAAGTCAATAATTCAATAATGTTCTTCCCAATAGTTTCATCACAGTTTTCGTTTACCATTTGCCACAATATATTAGCAAGTATGTTTTAAGGTGACTGCAATACTCCCATTAATACAACATTTGCCTTCACAGAAAAGGTGGGTGTTTTCTATTATGGTGGGCCCCAAGTTCGGGGAGATGGGCACGCAGGCAGAGAACGTCCATCCAAAGGGCTCTGTGTGGTGATGTCCCCTCACCTGGGAAAGTGTGATCTCTCCTCTCATAAGCCGGGTAGTGGCACCCTCTGGTCCCCCTTTCTGAAAAGCATCATTCAGAAGTCCTCTGGAAAACACAAAGCACATCAGGAACATTCTGTGGATTTTGTCATGGCAGCACATGGAAACAGACACTGTTCATATTCATTGAGAAGCAGCTACTAGAAAGGCGTACTGCCAGGAACTGGAAAATGCAAACGCAGTTCAAATTGGGATCTTTGCCTGCAAGGAGCCATCCAGCTGAGGACATGAGACCATACAGTAAATCACAGTATGTTCCACGGAGAAGCTGCCCATGGGAAAACACCTGATAGCAGCTTCAACCAGAGGTGCTTCCTACTTTACCATTTAACGGTCAGAACCAAGAGTGGGCACGTGGCCATTACTGTCCTCGTGTGCATCAGGCATGGTCTCGAAGAACTTTTTCATGAGTTCATCTTCTTCAAAAAGAATGGAATATGTTTTTTCTGGTTTCGATTCTGCCTGTCTAGTTTCTATTTTATCTTAATCTCATCTTCTAACCTTTAAAAAGTTTCCTGTATTAGTCTGTTCTCACACTGCTATAAAGAAGTACCTCAGATCGGGTAATTTATATAGAAAAGAGATTTAATTGGCTCATATTTCTGCAGGCTGTAGAGGAAGCATGGCTGGGGAGGCCTCAGGGAACTCACAATCATGGCAGAAGGCAAAGGGGAAGCTAGACACGTCTTACACGGTTGGAGCAGGAGGAAGAGAGAGAAGGGGTAAGTGCTACACACTTTTATAAACAACTAGATCTCATGAGAACTCACTCACCATCATGAGAACAGCAAGGAGGAAATCCACCCCCATGATCCAATCACCTCCCACCAACCCCCTCCTCCAACATTAGGGATTACAACTGGACATGAGATTTGGGTGGGGACACAAATTCAAACCATATCACTGTGTTTAGGCTGGGTTGTATGCCCCCATCCCAAATACATACATTGAAGTTCTAACTTCCAATACCAACAGGATGTGACTGTATTTGGAGAGTGGGTCTTTAAGAGGTAATTTAAGTTAAATAAGATCATACAGGTGGGCTCTAATCCAACAATAGGACTGGTGTCCTTATAAGGAGATTAGGACACAGACACACCCAGAGGGTCAACCATGTGAGGACACAGGGAGAAGAACACTGTTAAACAAGCCAAGGAGAGAGGCCTCAGAAGGAACCAACCCTGCTGACATCTTGATCTTGGACTTCCAGCCTCCAGAGCTGTGAGAGAAAACATTTCTATTGTTGCCATCCAGTCTGTGTTTGCTGTTACAGCAGCCCCAGTAAATAAATACACTGAGTAACAGAACAAATGTATTTATGTGTACAAATGCATTTGTTCTATTACTCAGGTCTGGAAAGTAATTTTAACTGGCTTGCCAATTCCAGATGAATTCCAGTTGAAGTGGCAAGCCAGTTAAAATTACCAGCCCTGAGTAACAGAACAAATATCCCCATCCTGGGAGCTTTATTTCTGATAATAGTCAAGTATACCTTTTATCAGACACCCTCTTGCAGGTAACAGTGGTCAGCTCTGGACCAACTATAAGGAGACATATACCTAATATCTGTGGCCTTGCTCAACTTTTCAATGTCAGCAATGGTTTTCCCATACCTTTGCCAACAGTTTTTGGTTTTTAAAACAGCTTTCTTAAGGTATAATTACTGCTGTGGTCTGAATGTTTGTCTCCTCTGAAGCTCATGTTGAAATTTAATCCCCAATGTGGCAATATTGAGAGGTGGGCCTTTAAGAAGTAATTGGGTCATGAGGGCTCCACCTTCATGGATGGATTAATTCATCCATAGGCTAATGGGTTAATGAGTTAATGGGTTATCATGGGATTGGGACTACTGGCTTTATAAGAAGTGGAAGTGAGGCCTGAGCTAGCACATTGAGCCCCCTCACCATATGATGCCCTGTGCTACCTTGAGACTCTGCAGAGAGTCCCTACCAGCAAAAATGCCCTCACCAGATGCAACCCCTCAACCTTGGAATTCTCAGCCTCCATAACTGCAAGAAATAAATTCCTTTTCTTTATAAATTACCCAGTTTCAGATATCCTGTTGTAAGCAACAGAAAATGGACTAAGACAATTGCATAGCATTAAATTCACGTAGTAGGATGATTCAGTGATTTGCAGTAAATTTACAGTTGTGTAAGCATCACCACATTCCAATTTTAGAACATTTCCACTTCCTCCAAAAGACTCCTGGTCCCTTTCAGTATCTGCTCCTCAGTATTAAGAAGCAATGCAATATTCAACTTCACAATCCTATTGAGCACCTTAGGTGTATGAGGCATTGTACTATGTGCTGTGATGCAAAAGTGGAAAAATATTATGCTATTCATAGGAAGCTCATAGAAGAACAAGGGAGGCAAGGTATAAACAAATAACTACAACACACTAGGTGAGTGGGAAAACAGGGGAAAATTATTTCTTCTTCCTGGAGAATGGGGGATGATAAAAGAAGAGGAACTAGGGAAAGAATATAACTATACAGGAAGAAGATACCACTGAATCTATAAAACAAGGGCAGGTGGTCATTAAAAAAAAACCACTTGATACAACAAGAACATTGTTGGTATTGGAAAACATGAGCTTACTTCCATATCCTAGCCTAGCTCCAGCTCCTCTTCCTGTTAATGATAAGCCTCCTCTAATCTCCCCTACTCAGAAGGAAACAAGCAAAGAAATCTCCAAGGGACCATAAAATCCCCAGGCTATCGGTTATGTCCCCTTCAAGCTGTAGGGGGAGGGGAATTTGGCCCAACCTGGGTATATATCCCCTTCTCCCTCTCTGATTTAAAGCAGATCAAGGTAGACCTGGGGAAGTTTTCAGATGATCCTGATAGGTATATAGATGTCCTACAGGGTCTAGGGCAAAACTTCGACCTCACTTAGAGAGAGGTCATGCTATTGTTAGATCAAACCCTGCCCTTTAATGAAAAGAACGTGGCTTTAGCTGCAGCCTGAGAGGTTAGTATCTTAGTGAAGTAAACGGTATCTTAGTCAAGTACATGATAGAATGACAGCCGAAGAAAGGGACAAATTCCCTACTGGTCAACAAGCCGTCCCCAGTATGGATCCCCACTGGGACCTAGACTCAGATCATGGGGACTGGAGTCGCAAACATCTGTTGACCTGTGTTCCAGAAGGACTAAGGAGAATTAGGAAAAAGCCCATGAATTATTCAATGATGTCCACCATAACTCAGGGAAAGGAAGAAAATCCTACTGCCTTCCTTGAGCGGCTACAGGAGGCCTTAAGAAAATATACTCCCCTGTCACCTGACTCCCTCGAGGGTCAATTGATTCTAAAAGATAAGTTTATTACCCAATCAGCCACAGATATCAGGAGAAAGCTCCAAAAGCTATCCCTGGGCCCTGAACAAAATTTGGAGGCATTATTAAACCTGGCAACCTTGGTGTTCTATAATAGGGACCAAGAGGAACAGGCCCAAAAAGAAAAGCGAGATCAGAGAAAGGCCGCAGCCTTAGTCATGGCCCTCAGACAAACAAACCTTGGTGGTTCAGAGAAGACAGAAAATGGAGCAGGCCAATCACTCAGTAGGGCTTGTTATCAGTGTGTTTTGCAAGGACACTTTAAAAAAGATTGTCCAACAAGAAACAAGCTGCCCCCTCACCCACGTCCACTATGCCAAGGCAATCACTGGAAGGCACACTGCCCCAGAGGACAAAGGTTCTCTGGGCCAGAAGCCCCCAACCAGATGATCCAACAACAGGACTGAGGGTGCCCAGGGCAAGTGCCAGCTCATGTCATCACCCTGACTGAGCCCTGGGTAAGTTTAACCATTGAGGGCCAGGAAATTGACTTCCTCCTGGACACTGGTGCAGCCTTCTCAGTGTTAATCTCCTGCCCCGGATGGCTGTCCTCAAGGTCTGTTACCATCCAAGGAATCCTGGGACAGCCTGTAACCATGTATTTGTCCCACCTTCTCAGTTGTAATTGGGAGACTTTGCTCTTTTCACACGCCTTTCTTGTTGTGCCTGAAAGTCCCACACCCTTATTAGGGAGGGACATATTAGCCAAAGCTAGAGCTATTATCTATATAAATATGGGAAACAAGTTACCCATTTGTTGTCCCCTACTTGAGGAGGGAATCAACCCTGAAGTCTGGGCATTGAAAGGACAATTCGGAAGGGCAAAAAATGCCAGCCCAGTCCAAATCAGGCTAAAAGACCCCACCACTTTTCCTTATCAAAGGCAATATCCCTTAAGGCCTGAAGCTCATAAAGGATTACAGGATATTTTTAGACATTTAAAAGTTCAAGCCTTAGTAAGAAAACGCAGCAGTCCCTGCAACACCCCAATTCCAGGGGTACAAAAACAACGTTCAGTGGAGACTAGTACAAGATCTTAGACTCATCAGTGAGGCAGTAATTCCTCTATATCCAGCTGTACCCAACCCCTATACCCTGCTCTCTCAAATACCAGAGGAAGCAGAATGGTTCATTGTTCTGGACCTCAAGGATGCCTTCTTCTGCATTCCCCTGCACTCTGACTCCAAGGTTCTCTTTGCCTTTGAGGATCCCACAGACCACACGTCCCAACTTACGTGGACGGTCTTGCCTCAAGGGTTTAGGGATAGCCCTCATCTGTTTGGTCAGGCACTGGCCCAAGATCTAGGCCACTTCTCAAGTCCAGGCACTCTGGTCCTTCAGTATGTGGATGATTTACTTATGGTTACCAGTTCAAAAGCCTCATGCCAGCAGGCTACTCTAGATCTCTTGAACTTTCTAGCTAATCAAGGGTACACGGCATCTACACTGAAGGCCCAGCTCTGCCTACAAGTCAAATATCTAGGCCTAATCTTAGCCAGAGGAAGCAGGGCTCTCAGCAAAGAATGAATACAGCCTATACTGGCTTGTCCTCACCCTAAGACATTAAAACAGTTATGGGGGTTCCTTGGGATCACCAGCTTTTGCCGACTATGGATCCCCAGATACAGTGAGATGGCCAGGCCACTCTACACTCTAATCAAGGAGACCCAGAGGGCAAACACTAATCTAGTAGAATGGGAACCAGAGGCAGAAACAGCATCCAAAACCTTAAAGCAGGCCCTAGTACAAGCTCCAGCTTTAAGCCTTCTCAAAGGACAAGACTTCTCTTTATACATCACAGAGAGAGCGGGAGTAGCTCTTGGAGTCCTTACTCAGACTCGTGGGACAACCCCACAACCAGTGGCATACCTAAGTAAGGAAATTGATGTAGTGACAAAAGGCTGGCCTCACTGTTTATGGGTAGTTGCAGCAGTGGCCATCTTAGTATTGGAGGCTATCAAAATAATACAAAGAAAGGATCTCACTGTCTGGACTACTGATGATGTAAATGGCATACTAGGTCCCAAAGGAAATTTATGGCTCTCAGACAACTGCCTGCTTAGATACCAGGCGCTTGTGTGTGGCCCTGAACCCTGCCACTTTTCTCCCAGAGGATGGGGAACCAATCGAGCATGACTGCCAACAAATTATAGCCCAGACTTATGCCGCCCGAGAGGATCTCTTAGAAGTCCCCTTAGCTAATCCTGACCTTAACCTATATACCGATGAAAGTTCATTTGTGGAGAATGCGATACAAAGGGCAGGTTATGCCATAGTTAGTGATGTAACAGTACTTGAAAGTAAGCCTCTTTCCCCAGGGACCAGCACCCAGTTAGCAGAACTAGTGGTGCTTACCTGAGCCTTAGAACTGGGAAAGGAAAAAAAAAATGTGCATACAGATAACAAGTATGCTTATCTAATCTTACATGCCCATGCTGCAATATGGAAAGGGAGTTCCTAACGTCTGGGGGAACCCCCATTAAATACCACAAGGAAATCATGGAGTTATTGCACGCAGTGCAAAAACCCAAGGAGGTGGCAGTCTTACGCTGCCGAAGCCATCAGAAAGGCGAAGGAGAAAAGGCAGAAGAAAACCATCAGGCAGACGCTGAGGCCAAAATTGCTGCCAAGTGGAACCTCTCATTAGAAATACCTATGGAAGGACCCTTGGTATGGAACAACCCTCTGCAAGAGATTAAGCCCCAGTATTCTCCGACCGAAACAGAATGAGGACTTTCACAGGGGCATAGTTTTCTCCTCTTCAGGTGGTTAACAACAGAAGAGGGAAAGGTACTCATACCCAAAGCCAGCCAGTGGAAAATACTTAAGACCCTCCACCAAACTTTTCATATGGGTATTGAGAACACTCATCAAATGGCCAAATCCCTATTTACAGGGCCAAATCTCCTTCGGACCATCCAACAAGTAGTCAAAGCCTGTGAGGTGTGCCAAAGGAATAATCCCTTGGTCCATCACAAGGCCCCTCTGGGGGAACAAAGAATAGGGCACTATCCAGGAGAAGACTGGCAGTTAGACTTCATCCATATGCCTAAGTCAAGGGGATTTCAACACTTGTTGGTCTGGTTGATACGTTCACAAATTGGATGAAGCCTTGCCCTGCAAGACAGAGAAGGCTCAAGAAGTGGTTAAAGTCCTAATTCATGAAGTAATTCCTAGATTTGGGCTTCCCCAAAGCTTACAAAGTGACAATGGTCTGGCTTTTAAAGCCATGATAACTCAGGGAGTTTCCAGGATGCTAGGGACACAATATCACCTTCACTGTGCCTGGAGGCCACAATCCTCAGGAAAGGCCCATACAAGACCTTGTAACCACCAATACTGACTACCATCTTAACTTTCCAAGCCCCTTTATGCATCCAACACAACCTGTTATCAGGCCTGCCCCTGAGGCATCTACTATCCCATCAGTGTAATTATACCCTATAACTTCAAGCCCCAACTGATCATAGTAACTCCTGAGTCACCCAAACAGCTCCATTCAGATGGCTTGTCTGCTTCTCAGGGCCCCCCAAAATCATCACCTCCTTCTCGCTTAACAAACAGTCTGGGTTTTGTAATGTCAAACATACTCCCTGCATGACCATTCACCCCTGGACTCCCTGCAGCAGTGCCCCCACCACTAGTGAATGCCTTCTTATCCCCTTTCAATTACTCTCTTGAATGGTTCCTAGTAGATACAAAACGGTTTTTTCTCCAGTGGGAAAACAGAACACAGGGAGCCACTCAGTCTGCTCCCAACACCCTTTCCAGCTGCTCACCAGAGCTACCTTGGCAAGTACTCTAGGAGTGCGGGAAAATGAAAACAACAAACTCACACACCTTTTTAACATACACAACCAGTTCATTCTACCCAGCCAAGGTATATTCTTCTTATATGGAACTTCAACCTATATCTGCCTCCCCGCCAGCTGGACAGGCACCTGCACCTTAGTTTTCCTAAGTCTCAACACTGACATTGCCACAGGAAATCAGACCCTATCAGTGCCCCTCAAAGCTCAAGTCTGTCAGCACAGGACCATACAACTAAGACCCCTACTTATAGGGCTAGGAATGTCCACTGCTACAGGAACCGGAATAGCCAGTTTAACTGGCTATTCATTATCCTACTACCACACACTCTCAAAGGATTTCTCAGACAGTTTGCAATAAATAAATCGATCCTTACTCTACAATCCCAAATAGAATATTTGGCAACAGTGACTCTCCAAAACCGCTAAGGCCTAGACCTCCTCACTGCTGAGAAAGGAGGACTTTGCGCCTTCTTAGGGGAAGAGCGTTGTTTTTAAACTAACCAGTCAGGGATAGTACAAGACGCTGCCTGGCATTTACAGGAAAAGGCTTCTGAAACCAGACAACGCCTTTCGAACTCTTATACCAACCTCTGGAGTTGGGTGACTTGGCTTCTCCCCTTTCTAGGTCCCATGACAGCCATCTTGCTATTACTCATCTTCGGTCCCTGTATTTTTAACCTCCTTGTCAAATTTGTTTCCTCCAGGATCGAGGTCATCAAGCTACAGATGGTCTTACAAATGGAACCCCAAATGAGCTCAACTCACAACTTCTACCAAGGACTGCTAGACTGACCCACTGGCCCTTTGACTGGCCTAGAGAGTTCCCCTCTGGAGGACACTACAACTGCAGGGCCCCTTCTTTGCCCCATCCAGCAGGAAGTAGCTACAGTGGTCATCACCCAGGTCCCAGTAGCAGGTGGGGTGTCCTGTTAGGAGGGGGGATTGAGAGGTGAGGCCAGCTGGACTTCCTAGGTCGAGTGGGGACTTGGGGAACTTTCCTGTCTTACAAGAGGATTGTAAAACGCACCAATCAGCGCTCTGTAAAATGCACCAATCAGTGCTCTGTAAAACGCACAATCAGCAGGATTCTAAAGATAGCCAATCACGGGGAGGATTGAAAAAAGGGCACTGTGATAGGACAGAAATGGAACATGGAAGGGGACAATAAGGGAATAAAAGCTGGCCACCCCAGCCAGTAGTGGCAACCCACTGGGGTCCCCTTCCATGCTGTGGAAGCTTTGTCCTTTCGCTCTTCACAATAAACCTTGCTATCGCTCACTCTTTGGGTCTGCGCCATCTTTAAGCGTGTAACACTCACTGCGAAGGTCCACAGCTCCATTCTTGAAGTCAGTAAGACCACGAACCCACCGGCAGGAACCAACTCTGGACACAACTACAGTCTCCAACTCCTGGGCTCAAGCAATCCTCCTGCCTTAGCCTCCCAAGTAGCTGGGGTTACATGCATGCACTAATGTCTAGCTAATTTTATTTTTATTTTTGGAGAGACAGAGTCTTGCTATTTTGCCCAGGCTGTTCTTGAACTCTCAGCCTCAAGTGATCCTCCCACCTTAGCCTCCGAAAGTACAGAGATTACAGGCCTTTCCCTCAAGCTACTTGCCATCTCATCTTCCTAACTATATTAAAAGCAAAGGCTCCGGACATGGACCACTGAGGTTGGATTTCTGGCTCTGCTCTTTAACAGCTATGCGATTTGGACAGCTGGTTTCTTTCTGTGCCTCAGTTTCCTCATATGTAAAAGGAGGATATGAACAATGGCTTCCATGCCTGGCCTTCTTTTTCACTTTATAAATAAGTATACTTCTCTCCTTTCTGAATGTAGAATACATTGTTTGTAAATTTAGAAGTTGGAAACTACAAAAAAAAAAAAAAAAAGAGAGAGAAAGAAAATCATTACATTATTCCTAATCCCGTTTGATGTACTTTGGCCTATTTCTTCCAGGCATTTTTCTGCATGTACCTTTTTTCCATAGCTGAAACCATATTGTATAAATAGCTTCAGATTCTGGTGGGCTGTTTTTTTCATGTAGTAGAACAGGTATTTTCCCAAGTCCCTGAGCTCTCACTCTGCACACCCCATCTACCATTTCCCAGTGATGTGGCTTTGGGCGGTTGCTGCAGTTTGCTATTACACAAGTAAACCTGCAACCCACACCTGGGGAGAGAATTTCTGCTCTCCTGAATCTCAGCTGGCATCTTTTAAGCGCCACCCCATTAGACAGGACGCAGCAGCAGCATAAAGCTCCGTAACTCCTCTCCCTTTTGGAAAAGTTCACAGAAAGCAATTTTGGAGTCCTTGGCAACGTTTAATTATGAATATTTGGAAAGACAACGGACCTCCTCATATGCACTGGGACTTCAGGGCCAGGTCTTCAGTTTCATGATTCGCATGATTTGCAGGGCTCCGGCACGGGAGCAATCTGAAAGCAGGGCTGCAAGCCCAGCGCGATCTGCCTCCTGAGGCCCAGACCCACTGCGGCGGCGGCGCTGGGCCCCCTTACCTGGGCAGCGCCAGGGCCTCCTCCGTGCGGCCGAGGACGCCGAAGACCGCTGGCAGCGCCAGCACCCCGTCAAGGTCGAACACGGCTGCGCGCAGCGTCATGGCGGCGGGTCTGCAGCCTAGCACCCGGACACGCAGCTAACCCGGGAGATGCGCGAAGGCCAGGGCGCAGGACCCGCCCAGCTTGGCCCGGCTCTGCCCCGCCCCTGTCCTGGCCCCGCCTCCTCCCCACGGAGCCTTAACGGGGCTCCGCCCCCTGCCCGGGTTAAGGCTGGACTCTGTCCGGCCGGGAAAGAGGCAGCGGGAGGGGCACAGGAAAGGGAGTCAGAGGGAGAGGTAGAGGAGGCCGGGAAGGCGGAGACCCCAGGCTAGAATCTCGCCTCTGGATGTAACGCCTTCTACTGTCTCAAAGGAAAGTCCAAAGTCGCCTATGCCCCCTCCCCACGCCCCTGCAGTAGCTGATTGAAGAGGCAAACCCAGGCCCAGGCCTTCCTGGACGGGCTGACGGCTCCCTGCGAACTTGCTGGACTTGGAATGCCTGGGAAAGAGGCTACAGACCGTGTGTGTGTGTGTGTGTGTGTGTGTGTGTGTGTGTGTGTGTGTCAGCACATCCAGTGACTTTTCTAGATTCAGAACATGAGACCATGTGTGCGTGTATGTGTGTGCGTGTGTGTGTTGGCATATCCAGTGACTTCTATATTCAGAACATAAGACCGTGTTGGGGGTCGGGGGGAGGGGGCATATCCAGTGACTTTTCTAGATTCAGAACGAAGGATCACAGATCCCTCACTATCCTGACCACTCCTCTAGGCACGCTCTTCTTTGCCAAGGCAAATGTGTTTCTAGAATAAAATATGATGTTCCAGCTATGCTGTGCCAGCCCAGAATACTTCGATTTCAATCTCTTGTGTAATGAGGCTTAGAAGAACTAAATGTTAGGCTATTATTTTCCTTTTGTACATGCTACTTGTAATAATTCTGTCTTAAAATGTGCGAGGTTTTTAATCACCGATTTCCACACTATTGGCTCATCTATGTTTCTAGAAAAACTAAAACTTTGGCTGGGAGTCCTTGAGCTGTTGTAGTGCAGCTCCATGCATTAAAAACCATGTCTTTGGTGGAGACCAAACAGTGAGTGAGGCCTGCAACAGTGGAGAATTTACTCTTGAATGTGTCTCTGTGGATATATCCAAGACACCCTCCACCATGACACGCAAATTCGTGAAGCGTTCCATATTTTTATAAATCATGCTGCTATAAAGACACATGCACACGTATGTTTATTGCGGCACTATTCACAATAGCAAAGAGTTGGAACCAACCCAAATGTCCAACAACGATAGACTGGATTAAGAAAATGTGGCACATATACACCATGGAATACTATGCAGCCATAAAAAATGATGAGTTCATGTCCTTTGTACGGACATGGATGAAATTGGAAAACATCATTCTCAGTAAACTATCGCAAGGACAAAAAACCAAACACCGCATGTTCTCACTCATAGGTGGGAAGTGAACAATGAGGGCTCATGGATACAGGAAGGGGAACATCACACTCCGGGGACTGTTGTGGGGTTGGGGGAGGGGGGAGGGATAGCATTAGGAGATATACCTAATGCTAAATGACGAGTTCATGGGTGCAGCAAAACAACATGGCACATGGATACATATGTAACAAACCTGCACATTGTGCACATGTACCCTGAAACCTAAAGTATAATAATAAAAACAAACAACAACAACAAAGAAGAACCTTGTGAGAGGTTGTCAGATACCTCACTGTAACTGGGAGGTCTACAACAGTCTCTGGATCTAGCAATCAACAACAGGATTGACCAGAGCCGTGGGTTTCCTCTGGGCTGTTTGCCCTTAGCAAGCTGTGCTGTTGCTTCCTTCTCTAGCTTGGTAACCTCTTCCAGGCTCCTGCCTGGAGCAGTTATTAGTGTTTTCTGAGATTCTTGCCAAAGAAGCAGAGAGTGGCCAACACTGCCAAATGTTACAGGAAGAACTGAAAAAAAGCTGTCCAATTTTGGACTTGGATGACACTGGATGTTTCAGAATACTTTTTGTGGGCCCTTTGTGGTAGAAGCTAGATTACTCTGGATTTGAAGACTGAAAGATTGGCAGAGAAGGGAATACAGCAAGCTAGTTTCTCGTGAAGTTAGTTGATCTCAAAGGTATAATTTAATTTTAAAAAATAGAAAGCAAATTGCAGCCTGACCTATATACTATGAAACCTGTTAAATCTCCAGATTGGGCTTGGTGGCACACACCTGTAATCCCAGCACTTTGAGAGGCTGAGGTGGGAGAATTGCTTGAGGCCAGGAGTTTGAGACAAGCCTGGGCAACAAAGCAAGACCTTCTCTCTATAAAAAAATAAAAATAAAATATTAGCTAGGCATGGTGGTGTATGCCAGTAGTCTCTGCTATTCAGGAGGCTGAGGTGAGAAGATCACTTTAGCCCAGGAAGTGGAGGCTGCAGTGAGCCATGATTGTGCCACTGCACCCCAGCCTGGGTGACACAGCAAGACTCTACCTCCAAAAAATAGAAAAAAAAAATTAAATCTCCAACTTAGAGTTTCCTTTGGGCTCCAGACTTGCCAACTTCTTACTCAACATCTTGCTCAACATCAATATCCAACTTCTTACTGAACATCTTCTCTTGAGTGTCTAACAGGCATCTCAAATTTAGCATGGCTAAAACAGAACTCTCGCTCCATTTCTACTTCCCACGCCTGTTCCTCCTAGTGTGTTCCCTGTCTTACAAACTGGCATCCCCATTGACTCAGTGGCTCAGTCCCGAGACCACGGAGTTGCTTCCAGATCCCTGGCTCCCAGCCAAACCATATGTTCGTGTTTCTAGTGGTGGCCCGCTGATTGAGGCAGAGATAGCAGCTTCTAGTTCTATGGTGGTGTTTTCTGGGAGTCCTTCCTAAAGGCCCAGTCTGGAGCTCACTCCTCCACTCTGTTCAAAGATTGTGTAGGCTTGCAGTCTCTCATCTTAAATCCATTTCTTCTCTTTCTGTTTAAAATAACTACAGTGATTTCTGTTGCCTGCATCTGAATTCTGCATCTGGCACAGTATTGCTTATGAATACATAAATATAATTATACAAGCAGTAAAGTGTAGAGGAACGACATACCTACAGAACTAGATTTCATAAAGCCCCCTTTTGAGAAGAAAAATTTAAAAACATAGAAATATGAGTTTTACTTTCCTCTTTGGTTAAGAGAAAGCCATGAAGCTATCACATGGACTTTTATTTATTCAGGAGCGGTTAACTTGTAAATAGCTCTGGTGTGGAATATTTTATAATGCCTTGTGAGTTACAGAACTTTCTGGCTGAATTGCTTAGGCAAAGATTAAAGGTCTCAATTGCATTTCACTGCACTTTGCCCTTTTTCATGGTCATGCTTCTCCTGTGTTTTCTGCTACTAAGGTACAGAGAGATAAGGGCTTACCCAGCAGGGCTATGGGAACTGGGTGGCTTTTTGAAATGTAAATCCTAACCCCTATGTCTTCTAATTTTAATATTTATGAAATATGTTTTTGGTGATAGCATGAATCATAAAAGATGGCTAATGTAGTAGTGAAAATTTATAAATTACACCTGATTTCAATCACTAAATTCATAATGAATGTACAGTGACTTCATTAAGGTTTATTTTGGGTTTTCTGCCATTCCTATGCCTTCTGCAACTTCCTGCTAGTCCTTGATTGTCCAACCCTATTTTATAAAATCTGTTTAACCACTAGGGGTTGAGAGGGAAGACTTTACACTGCTGCTTCTCTCTACTGTAGATACTTTAATGGAGCTCAAAGTAAAGCTACCTCTGGCAGTTTTCTAAACCTACAAACCACTTGAAGTTTTGTCCTTTTTTCAATGCAGCAAATGAACGAGTGTCTTTCATTCCATCAACAAATATGTATCGAGCACCTTCTATGTGCCAGGCACTGTTCTAGGCACTTGGGATCAATTGTTAAATAAATCGGACAAATATAGGGGCCGTCAAGGATCTTCCATTTTAGTGGAATAATGAATTCAAATAGCAGTGGCTGGTGGCTTCTGGAGCAGTGAGAAGAATGAGATTGGGAATAGTGGTGGTGGCTACTTGCCATTTTTCTTATTTGTCATTTTCCAGCTTCCCAACATCTATAACCTTTTCTTACATACAGAAAATTCCAGCCGGGCATGGTGGCTCACACCTGTAATCGCAGCATTTTGGGAGGCTGAAGCGGGTGGATCACCCGAGGCCAAGAGTTGGAGACCAACCTAGCCAACATGGGGAAACCCCGTCTCTATTAAAAATACAAAACTTATCTGGGTGTGGTGGCACGCACCTGTAATCCCAGTTACTTGGGAGGCTGAGGCAGGAGAATTGCTTGAACCCAGGAGGCAGAGGTTGCAGTGAGCCAAGATCATGCCACTGCACTCACAGCCTGGGCAACAGAGCAAGACTCTGTCAAAAGAAAGAAAGAAAAGAAAGAGAAGAGAAGAGAAGAGAAGAGAAGAGAAGAGAAGAGAAGGGAAGATTCCATCTGGCAGTGATGAAGTTCTGCTTCAGAGATACACAACATCCTTTGAACATCTTCTATTTTGATAGTTCTCACTGTTTGAGAACTACTACTGTTTTGAGTTCTACTTTCTCACAGTAGAATCCACAAACAACATGTTGCTCAGGCTTCCTTAATGCTGGCCAGGTGCACAGGCTCTGCCAATTGGGCACACTTGCCAGGGATTTGGGAATGGGGATGGGCAGCCCAAAGCCACAGCTGTGTGAGCAGGAACTTTCTTTCGGCGAAGGCAGAAGCAGCAACATCTAATTTTTCTGGGGAGGCTGTGATTGAGCTTCTCCGCTCTGGTCCTGAGTGTACTTGGTGCCCACGCTGGGGCACAGCGGTGGCTTTGTTAAAATTGCACCAAGGTGTGGCCTGAGGTCACTGTGCTGTTCTTGGCTATACAGTTTCCAAAGCTGCATCTCTTGTCCTCCCTGAGATTCTGTGTGTTGTTAATGTCCTATAGTAAGCCCCTTTCTGCTTATATGGCTGAGAGGAAGTTCTGTAGTTGTAATAAAAACCCTATAACGCATACCCGCCTTATGAGTGTTGGTAGAAGGAAGAACTGCATCGACTGCAGAATTTGGAAATGCCCTGTGCCCACTCCCCAGACTGCCTGGAAGTGAGAGTGAAGGCCTGTGAGCTCCATTCAGCAACTCAGGTGCACCAACCCAGCCTTTACAGTGGGAGCAGGTGAAGGAAACAGGCCAGAGGAGAAGGGTGTCGGTCGGCAGTTTCAAGGGCAGCAGCAGCAGCGGCCAGGGTCCCTGGCTGGCAGGGACGGTGCAGGCTCCGAGGCCCTCAGGCCCAACTGCAGCAGTGGTGTCTTACAAGTCCAGGTCTGTGCTATGAGTTTGGCAATGACCTTGCTCTTGTTTTCCAGGCTTAGTTCTCCAAGCTCCCAAGGGCCCTCACATATCCTGCCCTCAAATTCTGTGCTTAAGTCAGCCAGAGTAGGCACTTCTCACTCTTCACCAAGTCCAAAAACCCTTCTACTGTGCCATCTGGAAATTTCTGGAACTTGGTTTTATTATCAGCATAATTCACCATTTCCTCAACCTCTTTTCCATTCTCTTCCCCTCCTGCTGTACCCGAAACGTGGCTCTCTCCTGAGGAAACTGCTTTCTTTTTTTTTCTTTTTTTTTTTGAGATGGGCTCTCACTGTGTTGCCCAGGCTGGAGTGCACTGGCATGATCCTAGCTCACTGTTGAGAGCAGCAGGAGGCAGCCAAACGCCTGGGCAGATAGGGGCAGGTCCCTGGTGAAGCCCCACCTCCAAGCCGAAGACAGTTTAAAGCCTGAACACCAAACTACAAGTTAAATCCCCAAACCGGATTGAGAATTTGTCTTCCTGTTTGGCACACTTTCCTCAGATTGTTCCCACCCTGCACCTATTTGACATATACCTACCCTTTCCTAATTTGTTTTCTGCATTGTCATGCCTACCTTTGAGTGGTGTCTTCACTTTAACCTTTTTTGCATACTCACAAACCAATCAGCATGCACTCCCCATCCTGAGTCCATAAAAGGCCCTCGACCCAGCCACACAGGAGGACTTTCCCACCTTTGGGTAGGGGGACCACCCCCGTGTCCCCTCTCTGCTGAAAGCTGTTTCGTCACTCAATAAGAGTCTTCTCCACCTTTCTCACCCTTCAATGTCCAGCATATCTTCATTCTTTTTGGGTGCAGTACAAGAGATTGGGAACCACCAAACATGGGTATAAGCTATAACACAGGCAAGCTGAGGCATGCCAGCTTAGCCAAGCGGGGCCTGTGTGGGGTGTCGCTGGCCAGAAGTCCCAAGCTTGCAAAGTGATTGAGAAGAAAAATCCTACATCACTGTAACCTCGAACTCCTGAACTTAAGTGATCCTCCCACCTTAGCCTCCTGAATAGCTCAGACTATAAGCATATGCCATTGTGCTTGGCTAATTTTTAAATTGTTTGTAGAGATGGGGTCTTGCTGTGTTGCTCAGGCTGGTCTCAAACTCCTGGCTTCAAGCTCCTGCCTCGGCTTCCGAAAGTGTTGGGATGACAGGTGTGAACCACCATGCCTGGCCCCCACCGCATACCTGGCCCCCACGGCACGCCTGGCCCCCACTGCATGCCTGGCCCCCACCGCATGCCTGGCCCCCACTGCAGTCTTTGCAAGTGCTCAGTGTTCTCTCCCCTCCTCCCCTGTGCCACTGGGCAAGGACAGGCAGCTGTCCTTCTTGGTCCTCATCACAGCTCCTGAATTGTCCCTGAAGACCCACTAATTCTACTATTCTTCTCTAATCCGTTTTCTCTCCTAATCTCCTAGAAGACTATGTAAGCTCCCTTCTCTGCTTGCATCTCCAATACTCTCTCCCCTATCCTTACTCTCAGGCAATAACTTTTCTTCCTATTTCTTTGAGAAAATTGGGACAATCAGAAAACTTCCACTGTATCCCAGCCCCCTGTCAACCCACCTACCTGCACCTAGGCAGATTCTCTGCTGCCACAATGTCCAGGCCCCACCACTCTTAGCCGAGGCCAGCTTTCTACTGAGGCATTAGATTTGGTGCGCCTGTAGGCAAGAGAACAATGCCCATCTCCCACATTCTTGGTTATCTCCTCATGGGATCATCTCATTCTCATACCAACAAAAATAACATATTTAGCCCACATTTCCCTCCAGTTACCATCGTATTTCTCTCTTTTAAAGAGAAAGTCTGTGAGAGAATTGTTCCTACTTTTTATCACTAAGCCTTCTTGGCCCATTCTCCCCTGAACTCATTGAAATCATGCTTTTGTCTTTACTCCTTGCTGAAAGTCATCTTGCCGACATCCCAAAAAAACCTCTACGTGGCTAAATCCAAAGGTCAATGGAAGTCCTCATGGCACCTGACCTATCAGAAGACTTTGGCCCCGCTGCTCCTCTCTCTTCCTTAGCAGGCCATCTTTCCTGGCTTCTGAGATCCTTTCTCGCTTGGCTTTCATCCTCTCCCCGAGGCTGCTCCTGCCTGATTTCCTTTGCAGGCTCATCATTGTCCTAATCTCTAAATAAAAAGTTGGTCCTTGGACCTCTTCTTCTTCTTATCTACAATCACCCTTTTGGTGATCTTGGCCAGTCTCTTCTTCCTAAATGAGTTCTTTTGTAGTCTTCCTCACATGTGGCCTCTGGCCACAGTCAACTGCAGGCAGATCACGTGGGTCTCTTGTTTCCATGTCAAGAGGGCCTCAGAAAGGTGACAGCCATGGGGAGGCTGCAATGCCCCATTGCCCCACCTGTGTCAGAAACAGCAATGACCCCCCTTCTCATCCTCCTGCAACGTCTCTACATTGTTCTCTATTGAGAAAGCATAACATCGTGCACACTTTGAAGGAGAAACACTTAAAGAGATATATTGAAAGTGCATTCAGAAGTGAGGCAACTAATTCGTAACTTCCCAGGTGGCTAAAATTCAAGCTCAAATTTCAATCCTGTGATTTGCCCAATTATTGCATTACTTAGTTCATAGCACTGACTGGAAGAAATGAGACTTTAAGAATTGGGGGGCCGGGCGCGGTGGCTCATGCCTGTAATCCCAGCACTTTGGGAGGTTAGGCGGGCAGATCACCTGAAATCGGGAGTTTGAGACCAGCCTGACCAACATGGTGAAACTCCATCTCTACTAAAAATACAAAATTAGCCAGATATTGTGGCACATGCCCATAATCCCAGCGACTCAGGAGGCTGAGGCAGGAGAATCGCTTGAACTCAGGAGGCAGAGGTTGTGCTGAGCCGAGATCGCACCATGGCACTCCAGCCTGGGCAGCAAGAGTGAAACTCCATCTCAACAGCAACAACAACAACAACAACAACAACAAAAAGAATTGGGAAGATTTCCATGATAAATGCCATGGAGCCTTCCTTATCAATGAAAAATGTTTCTCTTTCTCTGCCTGATGAGCCTGTTCCTGCCTAAGCTGAAAATCCTGTCACATCCTTGCCTGAAGGATACACCACACACCCCAGGTAAACCATTTTTCTTCATGATCCACCCCCTCCCTGCCTTTAGACTTCAACTAGAGTCAGATCCCCACATGTCCTGGCAGGTAGGCATGGGAAAACCTGAGAAGAAAGATAAAACACAACCCCAAGCCTGCAAGATTCTGCTTGTTTGTGGTCACAATCTGGTGAATATACACAGGAATGGACTCTTGAGGTCCTAGACCAAGGACAGAAAGTTGAAGTAGAGTTTGGCTGACAGGGGTGTGCTTTCTAAAGATTTGGGTTTAGTCTACAAAGTCGAACAGCTGCAGAAAGTACTCACAGTTTGCTCAACTGGTAGTCCATGCAAAGTGAAGATGAGATGCCAGAAATTAGTTCAATGTAATGGAAGACTTGGAGGAACAGGAATATTGGAATGGATTTCTTAATATATGACCTGCTCACCTTCCTCTTGATGTGGAAGGACTCATCAGAGACTTCTTTTTCCAAGACCTTGAGAGGTGCATTGGTGAGGAAGAACCATCATCTCAATTACAGGAAAGTGTGGGAAGTGGTTTGAATCTTCCGTCCCAAGGTTAGAGTTAGGGAAACTTCTCAGTACATGGCTGTATTAGTCCATCCTCACATTGCTGTAAATACCTGAGACTGGGTAATTTATAAAGAAAAGAGTCTTAATTGGCTCACGGTTTGCAGGCTGTGCAGGAAGCACGGCTGGGGAGGCCTCAGGAAACTTACAGTTATGGCAGAAAGCAAAGGGGAAGCAGGCACGTCTTCACATTGCTACAACAGAAGGAAGAAGAGAGAAGGGGGAGATTCTACACTCTCTTAAAACACCAGATCCTGTGAGAACTCACTCACTATCATGAGAACAGCAAGGGAGAAATCCACCCTTATGATCCAGTCACCTCCCACCACGCCCTACCTCCAACATTGGGGATTACAATTTGACACGAGATTTAGGCGGCAACACAAATCCAAACCTATGAATTGCACACGTCCATCATCCGTCTGCTGAAGGAGGAAGCAAGAGGAAGCTGTGTAGTGCCCCCTACCTAACAAAACGATAAATGCCATTAATACAATGTCTCCAGAGGAATCCCAAGGATTAGGGCCACCAGCAAAGGATGTAAGGATGCAGAAGTGGTAATTTTGATGATCTCCAAATGCTACCTAAGGTAAATGGGTCTCATAGAATGTCAGTGGTTCATTGTAAACTTAAGTGATTCCGATTACAGAAGCTGTTCCCAGTGTGGCCCGAATGCTCATCTTCCCAGTAGCAGTGGCAAACTCTGGTCTCTGGACGTGCTGGCAGAGCCTAGAGGTTCAAATTATTCACTTGGTGGCAAGTTGATTGTAGTGAATGCCTTACATGCTTGAGAAGGCAGCAATCTGGCTTTTGTGGAATACAGTAGATGCTTATTCTGGGGAATGGCTGGAGAGGAAAGCAATACATACCTACTCTAACCTCATGATCTGTTACTACAAGGAGCACTGTACCTGTCTGTATTTTCTTACTGGCTTTGCTAATTTATTTCATATTCTGCCCACCCCATTACCTTCTATGTGTGTGTTTTGGATGAATGTTATGATTTATTCCATAGAAAACAGAATTTCAAGATGGCACATGTGTCAGGAATTAGAGCAGGAGGCTGGACTTGGAGCTGGATGGTCACTGGTGAGACTTGGGGTTCTATCCCTGTGGAGTTAGGGTGGGGTTAGGGGAAGGCTTTTTGCTTGTGTGAGGAATGGTTGCATTCTGCTAGACTCTGTATTTGTATGTTTGGCATCCACTATGTGCACGGCCAAACTAACAGCCAACGTTGTTACATCTCCCCTGCGATCAGCTTTTGCAGGTGCACTACAGTTATAGTACAAGCCCTCTGCATAATCTTGACTCAATATCCCCAACAGCCCAGTTTGTCTAACTCTCACACACCGAGCCAGTATTCCTCCTGCCCCAAATCACCTCAGAGCTAGGTACTGGGCAATTAGAGACCACTCCTATAGCCCAGAGCCCACCAAGATTATTCAAACTATCTCATCGCAAGCTGTTTCCCTGCACTGCCCCGGCTCTCCCAGGGCAACCTCATAAAGGCTCGGGGCCAAGCTTCCCACATTGTGCCCTCCACCTCCTGACACTCCCTGGTGCTGCTCTGTGTGGCCTTGTGGGGATGTGCCACCCCTCCTGTTTCTAGGGATCTGTGAGTATAAACTCCCTCCTTTATGACAGTCACTTCTGTGTCTGCATGTCTTACCAAACCTGATTAAAACAAATTCTGGGTGCAAATTTTAGGACAATTAGGTGCAAACATTTTTTTTCAAAGTGTCATGATGGAAAATCGAGTGTGCACTGATGTTAGGAGCCAAAGAGCTAGATTTCGGGTGGTGGGGAGGGGGGTGCTTTCCAGCATTGAAACAACTTTCAAATATTTCAGGAATGTCCCCCCTCTTGAAGTGGTCAGAGCCCACCTTCCACATAGAAGCTCAAAACCTCAGATTCCTGCTTCCTTGGCCTTCCTGGCATCTGGTTTGGGAGCACATGCTTTAATCAGATGCATCTGTTTCGACCTTTGTATGCAGAGCTAGTGACACAAAGGAGCAGGGCTGGAGGAGAATTAACTGTGGCAGCGGTGGCAGCAGCAGGGACGACTGCTTCCAGGGATAGCGGTGACAGTGGCACCCATGACGGTGCCAAGTTCACATGCAGCTCTGTAGCAGCAGGACCCACTATGCTGGCCGCGGGGCAGAGGCTCCCCTCTTCTCCCTGCTCTCCAAGCAGCCCCTCCAGCTTTCTAGGTGCTTCTGTGAACCACCCGTTGTTCCTCAATAAAACCATTCTCCACTTAAAGTAATTGGTAGGTTTTTATTGCTTGCAACCAAGAATCCTGATGGATATAAGCTGTGATTTTCTTTTCTTTCCTTTTTTCTTATTTCTTCCCTCCTTCCCTTCCTTCCTTCCTTCTTTCCTTCCTTCCTTCAGTCTCCAGATGAAACATGTATACATCTAACTTTATATATATATGTAAATATGGTAAAATATTAACATTTATTAATTATGAATAGTGGAAATACGAGTGTTTATGGTTTTTTGGTATTTTATGTCTTTTAATTCTCTCAAAAGGTGATGCTAGCAATCGCATGCACATGTGTACACACAATGTATGTGTGTGTTTGTGTTTATTTGTGCTAATCGACTCCTCATAGTAAACTTACGAGGCAGGAGCCATTGTTCACATCCTCTTTTTACATCTGAGGAAACTGAGGCATAGGAAGCTGAAGAGGCCTGTCCAGGATTATGCAGCTGTTCAAGAGCAGAGCTAGAAATTCAACCTCAGCAGTTTGTGGTCGGGTCATGTCCAGGGCCTTTGCTTTTAACAAAATAAGGGAGATGAGCTAGCAAGTAGCTTGAGGGAAAGGCCAAAAGCGAAGAGTGTTTTGAGGGTGGGGGATGAGCTTATTTAGGGGCTGAAGGGAAAGAACGAGTGGGGAGGAGAGGGAGGGTCTGAGAAAGCCCAGGCTGTTAATAGATGGGGTGATGTCAAGATCACAGTGGGCCAGGATTCGCCATGCACAGGAGGAGACAGGAGTCCTGATCTGATGCTAGACAAAAGGAGGCTTCACTGGAAAATCAAAGGCAAGGTCACCTGCAAGGAGGCTGAGGGGGTGACAGAGAAGCAGCCACACCGGGTGGCTGCGCAAGTGACCGGTGGTCCTCTAGGGTGGTAGGGGGAGGGGTCTCACAGGGGAGGAGGGCAAGGAGAGAACCGTAGGCTGGCTGGCCGGTAGCTCTGTCCTTACTCCAATTTTTCCGACGCTATTTACTGACTTAGAAGGTAAATACATTCCAAGGTTCTTCAAGTTCTTTACAACTGGGCTTGTTCCAAGGCTGGAATTTGTGAAGTGGATTCACATACAGTGAAGCTGTATTGACAGACAGACCCAGGACCCAGGACCCAGAACCTGTGGGTGCACTCAGGGGCCCCAGGCAGTGATCCTGGAGCCCAGGGGTCCAGAGAGCAGGGAAGGGAACATCGTGGTGACTGGACAGAGGAAGGGCAGAGCTGCATCTGTCCCTACTGGACATAGGCTGGAGAGTCACAGGCTCCTCCTCCTTCCCCTCCAGAGAGGCTGTGTGTGTGTGTGTGTGTGTGTGTGAGAGAGAGAGAGAGAGAGAGAAAGAGAGCAGCGTGAGCCTGTGTGCTTGTGTGCTGAGCCCTCATCCCTTCCTGGGGCCAGGCTTGGGTTTCACCTGCAGAATCGCTTGTGCTGGGCTGCCTGGGCTGTCCTCAGTGGCACCTGCATGAAGCCACTCTGGCTGCCAGAGCTGGACAGCCCCAGGAAAACCCACCTCTCTGCAGAGCTTGCCCAGCCATCCCCGGGAAGCCAAATGCCTCTCATGTAACTCTTCTGCTCGACGGGGTGTCTCCTAAACCCTCACTCTTCAGCCTCTGTTTGAAATGAAGTGACTGAGCTCTATGCTGTACCTGCCACTCTATTTCTGGGGTGACTTTTGTCAGCTGCCCAGAATCTCCAAGCCAGGCTGGTTCTCTGCATCCTTTCAATGACCTGTTTTCTTCTCTAACCACAGGTAAGAAAGGTGCCCAAGGCTTATGTTGAGGGTGGCATGCATGTGGAGAGATTGTGGATGTGGGGCCAAAGAAATACTAGCAGTTTCTGGGTACTCAGGAGGGGGTTATGTCTGAATGCTGGATGTCACCTGCTCCTAGAAATATTTTAGTCTCCTGGCTGTCCCTGCTGGGGCTGTCCACAGCCAGGTGACGATGAACACCTCCTGGCTAGGATGGCTAGCCCAGTCTCAGGAATAGTGGCTTTATTACACTGTATCTGCTCCTATGTCTTTATTACTGCTGTCCCTTCTTTTGTTCATTTATTTATTCATTCTGTAAATTGTCTATGTCCTTTAAAAGGGCTAAAAGACACCAATGCTATTTACTGACTTAGAAGGTAGATACCTTCCAAGGTTCTTCAAGTTCTTGACAGCTGGGCTTGTTCCAAGGCTGGCATTTGTGAAGTGGATTCCTCCATCAGCTGGTGTGGTAGTTCAGATGACCTTCAAGATCCCACCCAACCTTGAGTGTTAAACTTCTGTGATTGAGCAAAACAGATATAAAAGCTAGAAATACACTCTCTAGCCCCTAAGCACCTCTAGTGAATTTATTTAGAAGAAGAAACAGTACTGGTTTCTCTAATGGAGGGGCTTCTTTGGGAGTGTAGTGTTGCCAGTTGTGAAAAAGCTGAGACCCATATGCTTGGGGGGGTTCTGGACAGCAGAAAGGAACCAGGTGGGATGGAAGCATCCTTTCGGGAGAAGGAAATGTTAGTAAAAAGAGGAGAATGTGGACTGGTGGGTGGGAAGTTGAAAACAGCAGTAGTAGAACCGTGGACAGGGAAGTGAGCTCAAATCACCTTGACCTCCATGGAACCAGGATTCAGGCAGGCTAGAGATGCTGCAGTGAGTGTGAGGGTGGGGTGGGGGTGGCCTGGCACTGGTGTACATGAGCAGCGACACAAGCCCAGTGGGGACACTGATGTCTGAGCGCTTTACGTATGCAATCTCTTTTACATAGGCTTCTCTGTGTACCCCATTCACCCAGACCCACTTTACAATTAGGGATCTCATCCCACTCTCTCCTCTTCCCCAAATCTGCCAATCCAGCCACTTAGAGGGTCAAAGTGTGCAGCTGTTTTTCTTTTGACATCTTCCTAACCAGAGGTGGAAGTTCCCTCTAATTACTGTCAATCACCTGAAACAATTCCTCCTTTGGTTTCCAGTGACAAATTAAATGAAATGATATAGTGGGCTCATCACAGGGGATGCAGATTTGAGGCATCTTGCTGGGAATACATCCTCTAGAATCACTGCATCTTATTTGCACATTCTTCTGGGGGTTCCCGGGTGGCTCTCCTTGGATCTCTAAATGATGCAATTTTAGCATGCCTGGATTCCGATTCTCACTAATGGAGAAAAAAAAAAATCTCCTTTTAAAAAAATGCACTAGGTTAAAAGGTGAAACAGATGATAGCTTTGGAATTTGCAACTATGATATTGGTTGGCTGGATGAGAAAGTGAATCTGCACTAGAGGAACCTGCTAGAATCTGGGATCCAGGTGGGCCTAGCTTTGGGGTGAGGTGCCTGTCCCCTCTCCTCACTTGTCCTGAACAGACCTCAGTCCTGATGGTGGCTTAGCAATGACAGACACAGTGCTAGGGTCTACAGAACACAGGTGAGTACTGACTGAATTGCTAATATGAAATTGCCCCCCTAGTTAACACCACATTATAATTTATTGCATTCTAGTTTCGAAGCTAAAGATCTTAGCTTGAATCTCAGCTTCATCACTTTTTATCTATATGGCTTTGTTCAACTTCTCTGAACATCAGTTTTTTTTTTTTACTTACATGAAAGGGATAATCATATCTCTTCCCCACACCCTCCTAGGGGTCACGTGAGGCCCAAATAGGTGAAAGCTGCAAAAGTACCTTGTAAACCTGAAAACAACATAAATGCACAGTGTTCTTAGGAAGATGTTTTAGGAATTAACATCAAGGGGGATTCTGAAATCCTCGTTCCCTGCACCAAATCAGCCCTGTGTTCTAATATCTAGCAAAAACTTCATGCCTGTATGAAAGTAGACATAAGCAATGGAATTTCACAACTCTTTTTTATTTTAACTAGCAAATGAAACTTCTAGATGGCATTGAGCCACAGGTAAATGGGGGAGGGCATGGGATCTTTGAGGATCCTAAATCCTCCAGGATAGAAAGGATGAAAGAGACAAGAGACAAGGAACCAGAAAGGCAGCTTTGTGATTGTCAGGTGTTTGAATGATTGCGGAGAGCAGAGAAAAAAACTTCACCTGCTCTGCAGTTTCCCCTGGGTATTAACGAGATTTAATCTCTGATGCCAACACTAGGGTCTCTAAACTCAAGTCAACTCAACTCAAGCATCTCTCAGATGCTTACGCAGATTCAGACTCAGGGAAGAGCTTCCCAAAGTGGAGGGTTGTAGAAAGCCTGGAAAGGATGCCTCGGGGAACTTGGGGCCTCCCTGGATGGCTTTGGAAGCAATGGGGCTAAATGAATAAAGTCATGCCGCACATTAGGGGTGGGCAAGTGGATGAGACTCTAGCATTTTCCTTCCTTTTGGTTCTTCTCTACTCAAGCTCACTCAGTTCCCTGTTCCTGGTGCCTGGCACACTGTTGGCCCTGACGAAGAATGAGGTAGTACATTCTCTTACAGTCCAAGCATGAAACAACAACAACAACAAAATGAATGAGGTAGTGGAAAGATAAACAAAGAAAAGGATAAACAATCACACTATGAGTGCAAATGTTTGACGGAGTGCTGCCCCCCAAATTAAGTGACAAGCCTTGGTCTCCTTCTTCAGGCTCGTGGAGCCCTCCTCCTGCCCTGCGTACCTTTTGCAGGTAGCTCTGTCCACCTCGTGGACAGGGGCAATATTCTCCCGAGGGAACAGAAGAAAAATGTAATCCTCTATTTCCAACAAGTCTTTTAATTGAAACCTTCTGGGGAAATTGATGCAGGAGGGCCCTTTTCCCCCAAAACACTCTGGTGTCTGTTTTATAGTCAGTATATGCCAGTAATTCCAACACATTGAAATTCACATCAGATCCTTCCCACATTCCTCTTCTACTTGACACAAACTGTCATTGGGCAATGCCACTGGGTCATGGGCCCTGACAACCATAAGAGCAACCTGTTCCTTGACCAGCCCTCTGCAGTTCCCCAGGGACTTTCATGGGCACAAATGATCCCGTTTGCTCCCGTCACTCCTCCCACAGGGCAGAAAGTGTGCAATCTTTATCTTAAGACAAACTCCCAGGGGGATTGAGTGACCTTTCACAGATCATCACCAGCCAGTGGTGGGGCCAGGACTCAAAGCGACATTTGCCAGCGCCAGCCCTGCTCTCATCTCCTGCCAGGAGGTTAGGATGGGCTGGTGCAACTGGCCCTGGGAGAGATGGAGGATTACTGATGCCAGAAGCACTGTTGAGAGGCTGGGTCAGGGTGGACGGGGGGGATGAGAATGACTAGATAGAAGTGGTTTCACAACTTCGTGAATAATAATTCTGATTCTCTCATACCCGGTGGTTTACTTTTATTTTTATTTTCTTTTTGAGATGGGATCTTGCTCTGTTGCCCAGGCTGGAGTGCAGTGGCAAGATCATAGCTCATTGCAGCCTTGACTTTCCCAGGCTCACGCGACCCTCCCTTCTTAGCCCCCCAGTAGCTGAGATCACACGTGCCACTATGCCCAGCTAATTTTTGAATTTTTTGTAGAGACGGGGCGGGGGCGTCTCACTATGTTGCCCAGGCTGGTTTTGAACTGCTGAGCTCAAACACTCCTTCTGTCTTGGCCTCCAAAAGAGCTGGAATTACAGGCATGAACTACCGTGCCCAGCCCTTGGTTTATATTTTTAAAGCCACTTTTACCCTTATTCTTTTTTTAAAAGTTGTGGCTACATACACATAACATAAAATTGATCATTATTGGCATTTAGTACAATTCAAACAGTGTGCAGCCATCACCACTATCTAGTTCCAGAATATTCTCACCCTCCCAAAGGAAATCCTGCACCCACTAGCTGTACGCAGAGCCATTGTTATCTCTCTAGGCCACATACACGATGTGTCCCTGAACACGAGGCCTTGCTCTTCTCCCCATAAGGGGGGCTGTTTCAAAAAAAGCTAATTTGAATGTGTAAGCTTTTAAGGCAATAATGTCATTTTAGTGATATATATATATGTTTTAAATCAAATACTCTATAAAATAATATTTTAAAATACTGCTTTTCCCAACTTTCTCAATTATGAAACATTCATTTCATATGAAACATTATATTTACCCCATCTTTGACATCTGTGTCCTTCTGGAACCCTTTGTGTATTGATTCTCCATGTTTGGCAAATATCACTGTCGCCACAGTCAAGAGGGGTAGCTGCTGCTTATTAATCCACGAGGTGTTTGTTTATTTTTTGATAATAACTGTTTTTGAGATATAATTCAAATACCATAAAATTCCCCCATTTAAAGTGTGCAATTTGGTGAATTTTAGTATATTCACACATCGATGTAACATCACACCATCTAGTTCCAGAGCTCTCTTATCCCCTCTAAGGGAAACTCAGTGATCATTAAGCAGTCACTTCCCATCCCTCCTTCCTGCCGACCCTGCAACCACTAATCTACGTTCTGTCTCTATAGATTTGCCTATTCTGCATATTCCATATCAATGGGATCATACAACGTGTAGGAAAAGCCACAAACTGTTTTTCTGTGCTCTCACCCCACAACAATCAACACGGAAGACTTCCGTGACCCCCAAAGATGTGGGGATTTCTCCTCACATGCAAGCAAGCTGTCAATTCTGCAGCAGAGATCAGCTGGGTGCCTTCTAATTCAATTCAGACACCATCCATCTGGAGACAGCGCAGATCCCACACGTCGAGGGCTCAGTCCCCAACACTGCCCCCCGGTGTCAATGCCGATCACAAGTCCTAGGTTGTTTTACCTGTGTTTCTAACCCATTGGCTATAAATTGGGATTCCCATGACCCCCTCCCTGGGTTCAACTAACTTGCTAGAGTGGCTCACAGAACTCAGGGAAACACTCGTTTACTAGCTTATAAGAGATAGTGTAAGATACAGGTGACGAGATGTATACGGCAAGGTTTGGGAAGGGGCACGGAGCTTCCACGCCCTCCCTGGGCTCATCACTCCTCAGGAACCTCCAATGTTCTGCTATTAGAAGCTCTTCAAAACCTGTCCTTTCGGGTTTTTATGGAGGCTTCATTATGCAGCATGATTGATTAATCCAGTGGCCATTGGCAATCAACTTAACCTTCATCTCCTCTCCTGTCCCTGGAGGTTTGAGGGGTGGGGCTGAAAGTCCCAACCCTTTAAAGCCTGCCTTCGTCTTCCTGTGACCAGCCCCATCCTGCAACTGCCTAGGGGCTGCCAGCCACCAGTCATGCAAAAAGATATCATTTTGGAGATTCCAAGTATCTTAGGAGTTGTATTCCAGGAAATAGGATTGAAGACCAAATATATATTTTACAATATCATCTTCAGTATGTGGCTTTTTGCCACTGGCTTCTGGTACTTTGCACAATGCTTTCTAGGTTCCTCCATGCTGTAGCAAGCGTCAGCACCTCAGTCCTTTTTATGGTGGAATCATGTTCTGTTGTAAGGATTTACTGCCTTTTGTCCATCCATTCATCAGCTGATGGACATTTGTTTGGACAAAAGGCTGTTTCCACCCTTTGGATCTTGTGAATAGTACCCTGATTCTTTTATTGACCACTCTTTGCAGTATGATTATCCACGTTTTACAGATGACCACTTAGGCAAAGCAATGGGGACCTCAGTCCCATCCTGTGCTCTCCTTTGTCCAGTAGATCAGGGCTGGTCTTAGGGCAGAGTCGCTGGCTGACTCTGGAGAAAGAGGAAGAGGTTGATTCCTCAATAAGCCAGGGAGAGCCCAGGAGCACTTAGCTGCTGAGGGCCTTTTGCTCACATTTCATGCCTGTGTGGAGCATGAGAAACAGAAATATGTCTATGTCAAGGATGCACGACCCTAAGAGCCCTTTCTTGGGCTTGCTCAGGTTTGGTGGTGAGAGGAAGCCTCGCAGAATCCAGCGGAATCCTCGCAGAATCCAGCAGCAGCTCTTCTGGGGACATGGTCCATGGTGCAACCCACAGCAAAGCCCTGACCTGACCTCCTGATGCTCAGGAGAAGCCATGGGCCCCTCCTGTCCTGTGTTCCTGTCATTCACAAAGCTCAGCCTGTGGTGGCTCCTTCTGACCCCAGCAGGTGAGTGCTTGTCACCTGTCATTGTAAGACTTCATCTCATGCCTGTGGGCTCACAAACTGTAGGGAGTCTGCAGGTGGACGTGTTGCAACCGTCAAAGCTGCAGGGGACTTCAGAGGCCATCAGCCGGGTGGCTGGTTCCACTGGGAGAGGTGGAGGGGCGATCACAGCTCTGACATTAGCATCTGTGTCACCTTAAATGTCCCCAAGCTTCAATGTCCTCAGCTGCAAAACGCAAATAGTGTTGTGTACCTCCCAGGCCTATTGTGAGGATTAAACGAAAGTTTGTGACCAGAATCCGGGATACAGGAGGAACTCGGGACACAGCGCTTTCTGTCCCAGATGGTGCTGACACGTTTCTCTGGGATTTGGAGCTGTAGTTCTCGACTTGCTCGGACAGCAGAGCCCTGAAGGGGTGAAGCTGTTTGCTGAACACAGTGAAAACTGACATGAGCAGTGCCATAGAAACATTTTGAAAAGCTTTGTTTGATAGCAAGTGGCAAATGCCCATGGTTTAAGAAAAAATTGGGGAGGTTCCCAAAGCGGTCCATTTCCCTGTTAGCATTAATGGTTCATCGGACAAGTGGGTGGGAACGGGAGACTGCTTACCCTGGCCAGGCTCATTGCACTGCTGGAACCCTTCTCCCTGCAGCCCCCCACGTAGACCAGGCGTCTCTTCCACTTCCCTGTCCCCCTGGCACTCCTCCATATGGGGCTGAATCTTGTCTCTAGATTCAAGTCTCCTCACTTCCCTGCCTCTGCCCCTTCCCCTCTCTACCTGCAGCACTAGTTCTCACTCTTTTCTTCTCTAACATCACAAAACAGCTGACCTTTCCTGAGCTCCGACTTCACAGCCTTCTCATGCTGTGCTCAGCTCTGATAGACATTGTCATCTGCCATCTTCAACAATGTTTTGAGATAGGTGCTGGATAAGCATCTCCATTTTACAGATGAGCAAACTGAGGCTCAGTGAGGCTGAGTGGCTCTGATTTGATGGCAGGTGGAGAGGAAGCTAAGCACCCACCTCCCAGGGCTCCTGGAGACCCACTCTCCTTTCCCAGTCCCACGGCATTGCCGCAGGGAGGCTCGCATACCGAGGCTGAGGACCGGCTCTTCAAACACCTCTTCCGGGGCTACAACCGCTGGGCGCGCCCAGTGCCCAACACTTCAGACGTGGTGATTGTGCGCTTCGGACTGTCCATCGCTCAGCTCATCGATGTGGTGCGCCTGTCTTCCCACCGCTGGCCCCGAGGAAGGAGATCCCAGACCACCCACCGCTTTCCCCCTGCTCCTTCCTCTACCCCAGCCCTGCCCTCAATCACAGCAGTGACCTGGGGTGGGGGTGGGGATGGCTCTTCCCAGGGCAGCTACACTCTCCCTTCTCCCAGCTCTGGAGCTCCCTCCTAGGAGGGCATTGATTGGCAGCAGTTCCTGTGTGACCCTGGAGAATCTGAGTAAGGGTGGCAGGTTTCAGAGTGGGTGGCAGGTGGGCTGGGCTTGGGGTATCCTATCAGAGGGTCTGAAAACAGCCCATCCCACTCCACCCTGCCTTCTGGGTCTGGACCCATCCCTTTAATTGCTCCTCTCTCTCTCTCTCTCTCTGGGCCAGGATGAGAAGAACCAAATGATGACCACCAACGTCTGGCTAAAACAGGTGAGGGCCCCTCCTCCAGTCCAGGCGGTGGGGACCGGGAATCCATGGACCCCAGACCCCTCCAGGACTTCTTTGCTAGTGAAAGACCAAGGAACAGCAAGACCCTGAACTTAGTTTACCAAGCAGATGCCATGTGGGATGTTCCCAAAGCCGACTTTTTCCACAGGGCCTGCGGAACATAGCCTCAGGCACTAGAAAGCCAAGTGGTGCTTTCCTGGGAGCAGGCATCCGTTCATCCCTGCTACTTCGGAATCCTCCCCAAAACCCCATGGGGGCCTCATTCTGCCCATTTTACAGCTCAGGAGATCATGAAGCAGAGAGAAGCTGGGCTGGAAAAGGGGGCCCAGCTCTGCCTGACTCCAAGTCCCAGGCTCCTTCTATGGGAGAACGCTGAGTGCTTAATATCTATACTGCCACCCAAATACCCCCAAACTTATAGGCTCACAGCAGCTCCCAGCTCACTGTATCTCATGGCTTTATGGCCAGGAGTTTGGGTGGTTTCTTCTGCTTCACATGGTGACCACTAGGGTTACTTTGTGATATTTGAGTGAGGGTTCATCTGGTCTGGAGGGTCTGAGACAGCTTAATTCACACATCTGTCCCTTAGCAGGGATGTCTGGAAGGCTCTGGAAGGTGCTGGAAGGTTCTGGAAGGCTGGACTCAGATGGGCCCTTCACCCCTTTCAGGCACCCTCAGAGTCTCTCCAGCAGGGGAGTCAGACATCTTGCCTGGTGGTTCAGGGATTCCAGAGTGAGAGTCCCAAGAGACAGGGAGTAAAAGAAACTGGGCCAGCACTGATCTTGTTGTATACTACTGGTTAAGACAGTCATAGAGCCCAGTTAGACTCAGGAAAGGGCGCACAGATCCCGCTTAGGTTGGAGGCTTCCCTCTCTCTGATGCTGTAACCCAGGAGCTATTAGGGGGTCACTCATCTCATCTTTACAGATGTGACAGCTGAGGGCCAGAGGGAAGCAGGAACTTGGAAGCTACCCAGTCATGCGGTGTGTGTGTGTGCAGGGAGGCAGGCCTAGAACCTGGGTTGCCACAGTTGTCCCCATGGGCTGGCCACCTGGGCTTCAGGGTTGGGGTGGCAGGGCAAGGAAGGAGTACTGGAGTTTGAGGCCAGTCAGCAATGCCTCTGATTAGCTTGTGATACTGGATGAGCTACGTAACCTCTCAGAGCCTCAGTTTCCTCATCTGCAAAATGAGAATAACACAAAATACTGCCACATGCCTGGGAGGATTAATATACCCCAATTTGGTGTGGGTGCCTCAAAATTTCAAGTTGGACCTGAAAACTTGACAGATGGACTACGGAGAGAATATGAAACTGATGGAGGCAGGGGGACTGAGCTGGACCTGCATTGGTGGAGGCAGGGGTGGGGCCCAGACATCCCGTCTCTGGTGGGACTCCTGTAGGGCACTTGGGAGTGCAGTTTGAAGGTCCCTGGGTAACACCCCTGCCTCACTGTATGCCTCTGGCAGGTTGATTTTCCTGTCTTTGGTCCTCAGTTTGCTCATCTGCTAAATGGGGAGATACTTTCACCTGCTCTCATTCCCTGCTTGGCTCTCCCATGGAGGCTTTTCCTA
This sequence comes from Hylobates moloch, assembly GCF_009828535.3. NCBI lineage: Eukaryota > Metazoa > Chordata > Mammalia > Primates > Hylobatidae > Hylobates > Hylobates moloch. The sequence goes on along the minus strand of NW_026652297.1, from coordinate 32,174,545 downwards.
GATGGAGAGCATAAAACAAACCATAAACTGTGATGCACTAAAAATGAGAGACTTCACTAGAGATGAGTGAGGTGGCCCACCAAGGTCGTCCAGCCAGGGATTGGCAGAACGAGGACTAGAGGCAGGACAAGGGTGAACTTCATGTGCCTGGGACCTTGACTACTAAAGTCCAGGCAAAGCGAGAAGGTTGGTTACTTGCTCAGAGCACGTTCCCAGCACTGCAGCTCCCTCCACTATTCTGGGCTGGGTGGGGAGCCCTGGCTGCTCCAAGGGGGCTGCTTGGCCCATTCTGGGCATCCCTGGGGTGTGCTAGCTTTGCCCTAGGCTGCTCCCTGGAAGCGAGGTTGACACAACTCCCTCCCCACACACAGGAGTGGAGCGACTACAAACTGCGCTGGAACCCTGCTGATTTTGGCAACATCACATCTCTCAGGGTCCCTTCTGAGATGATCTGGATCCCTGACATTGTCCTCTACAACAAGTAGGAAGCCATTGGGATCCTGGGGGGATGAGGGGAGGCCAACTTGCAAGGGCCGGGTCCATGGCCTTGGGAAGGGCACCCCTGGTGTCAGCTTCCTCGCCTCCTTCTCGACTGCTGTGCTGAGCATGTCTCCCCTGCCTCTCTCTTTATTCCTTCATTTCTTTCCTTTTGTTCTCACTCTACACCAAAATGAATGGCAGCTGAGCACCTTTTAGGTATCAGTGCCTGGCACTGTGCTAGAGGGACAGAGATTGTCAATACTGAGTATTCTTTGAAAAATTTGGTGCAGGCTCAAAAAACAATACCTCGGGGTTGGAGTTGTGAGGGGTGGCAGTGTTGTTCAGACAGGCAGGCAGCATCGGGCCAGCACCTTCGAAGGGCATGTGCTCACTTGGTATGCAGTTTCCTTTTTCCCAATCATGTTATTTTGTAGTTGTCTTTAAGACTAAAAAGGAGTAATCTTTGACCACAATGACAAGAAGTTAATAGAAGGCAGAGGAGTCTAAAGAGAGCCCCAGTGGACAAAAGTAAATCAATAAAAAATATTTTGATGGAATAAATACACATCTATAATTTCATTTCTGTATTTGGTATCAGGCAATTCTTCCCTTAGAAGTAAAGAAGTTAAAATGAAAAGATATTTGGTGTTATGTTCATCTAAAAATGTTTTCTAAGGTGGGGCTGTAAGGAGCATGGCTTCTTTGAGTTATAAATAGGTATGAAAAAGAGTTCTGTGGTCAAGTAATTTTGGATAACATTGTATGTCATAACACCCACCCCCATCCCCACCCAAGTCCTTTGGAAAATGGCAGAACACAATAGCATTTTAAAAAATGTTATTAGAAGTTCTGCAGCAAAGACACCCACCTAGCCCAGCGTTTCCCAATTCATTTGATCCTACTTTGGAAATGCTATTTTTAAAGAATGAAATAAAAGGAAAAGCAACCCATTTCTGGATTTTGTGTCTTCAGATGGGTCAGATTTTTTTTTTATACTGTCCAGTTCTGGTCAGAACTAAGCCCTTTCACCTGAGCCATTTTGGTGAACACGTGTTCATCCTGGGTTCTTACACTGGCAGCTCTCACACAGCAGGTGCCTAGTGTTTGCAGCTGCTGCAGGACTCCCGAACTCCTCACCCTGTCATATCTCTGTGCCCCACAGCTGGCACCCAGGATCCTTCTAGTTTCCGCTTCCTGTACTTGTGGCAGAGGTCAAGAGCAAAGTCCTACATCAAATATGACTTCGAGTTTGACGATTATCCAATAAGACTTCAGCCAGTGTTACCTGATTTATTACAAGAAATTTTTGGGGGGGACAAAATTCCAAGCTGAAGTCTTGCTGACATTTAGAGAAGGGTCCCCTCCACCCAGATACCCCACTCAAGGTTAACAGGAAGGCATCAAAGAATTTGCAATTTTCCTTCCCCCAAATGAGCACATGTTGCCATCTAGTGGTCATTGTTTGTGATAAACAAAATGCTTAAAAAAATTTTTGTTTTTGCCTGGGCGCGGTGGCTCATGCCTGTAATCCCAGTACTTCCGGAGGCCGAGGCGGGCCGATCACGAGGTCAAGAGATTGAGACCACCCTGGCCAACCTGGTGAAACCCTGTCTCTACTAAAAATACAAAAATTAGCTGGGCGTGGTGGTGCACACCTGTAGTCCCAGCTACCTGGGAGGCTGAGGCAGGAGAATTGCTTGAACCTGGGAGGCAGAGGTTGTAGTGAGCCGAGATCACAGCCCTGCACTCCAGCCCAATGACAGAGTGAGATTCTGCCTCAAAAAAAAAATTTTTTTTTTTAACTTTTGTCTCAATGTATTTGTTACTCCCTTTCAAAGTTCCTATTTCCAGCCTGCCCATATCTCTACCATGGAACTACTCCATGGGGGAAAAAAGCCGCCTGTTCCCAAGCACTCTTCTGATTTCTTGGATTTTAGGATTGACTGTGGGGATTAGAAGGGGAGGGAAGATGGTTAAAGACTAGAGCAGGAGCCCACCGAGCCACCTCCTGGTGGAATCAGGGGCTGAAGCTTCCAGGAAGTGCTGCCCGACTGGTCACCACTATTTCAGTGTCCCCAGACTCCTTGTGGGTCCTTAAATGCCCAGTCCCACGATACCCCTGATTCACACTCTGTCCCTGTGTGACCCTCTACTGGAAGGCTCTCTGCCCATTTCTCAGCCAAATCCTACCATCAGTCAAGGCCTTTTGCAAATGGCAGGCTTCTCAATGACCCTGCCCACCTCCCAGAAGGGAGCTTTCCCCCAAAGGGTCTGGGTGGCACTCAGACTGCCCTCCTAGCGTTGCCAACTGCGTCCCTGATGTTGCAGTGGTTCCTGGAGATGTCTCATCTCCTCATGGCTCCTTAAAGGCAGGGACCTTTCTCATATTCCTCTTCTGCACAGCTCTGGTACAGGCCCTAGTGGATGAGGGGCTCAAAAACGCATGTTAAATGGGTACATTCAAGGTAGTATCTTCACTCGCAAAGTTGTTAGGTCTCTTCTGAGCAAGGATGATCCCAGGTGGAAAGGGATCGCCCTCCTGAGGTGCTGACTCATCATCTGCTAGGGAAGATAAACAGACTCATAGATATCACTCTATTAAATGTTCAGCTCGCAGGAGGACAGCTTTGACCCCCTGTGATGTCATCTCCACCCAGCCAATCAGCAGCAAGCACCTGGCCACACCCACCCCTTCCCCAAAACTGCCTTTGAAAAACCCCTAATGCACGAACTTTGGAAGAGATGTTTTGAATGCTATTTCCTTCTCCCCTGTGGCGTGGCTGGCGTTGTGTCTATTCAACTCTTTCCTTACTGCAAATAAAATATTAAATGAATAAAAATAGATAATCAAACAACACATACCCCATGATCACAAATATATATGATTGCCATATATTGATAGATTATGTATATATAATGGTTTTACATTTTATATATATACATATATATCATCAAAATGTTATTAGTGGTTGTTTTTAGAATTCTTGGTACTTCCTTCTATTCCTCACAATTCCTCCTTTTGTATTTAAAAAGGTAGTAATTGACAAGACAGCTCAGTGGCTATAAATGTGCATGCCGGGGGAGACTTACACATTTTCGTAAATAAACCCCGCCAGTGTGGCCGGGTCTGACTTGGTTCTTGGGGTTCCCCTGATGCCAGCTCTCTGAGTAGGCTGGCTCAGGCAGGTGGGTGTGCAGGGGTCTCCCCAGCTCCTCTCTTCTCCCCAGTGCAGATGGGGAGTTTGCAGTGACCCACATGACCAAGGCCCACCTCTTCTCCACGGGCACTGTGCACTGGGTGCCCCCGGCCATCTACAAGAGCTCCTGCAGCATCGACGTCACCTTCTTCCCCTTCGACCAGCAGAACTGCAAGATGAAGTTTGGCTCCTGGACTTATGACAAGGCCAAGATCGACCTGGAGCAGATGGAGCAGACAGTGGACCTGAAGGACTACTGGGAGAGCGGCGAGTGGGCCATCGTCAACGCTACGGGCACCTACAACAGCAAGAAGTATGACTGCTGCGCCGAGATCTACCCCGACGTCACTTACGCCTTCGTCATCCGGCGGCTGCCGCTCTTCTACACCATCAACCTCATCATCCCCTGCCTGCTCATCTCCTGCCTCACCGTGCTGGTCTTCTACCTGCCCTCCGACTGCGGCGAGAAGATCACACTGTGCATTTCGGTGCTGCTGTCACTCACCGTCTTCCTGCTGCTCATCACCGAGATCATCCCGTCCACCTCGCTGGTCATCCCGCTCATCGGCGAGTACCTGCTGTTCACCATGATCTTCGTCACCCTGTCCATCGTCATCACTGTCTTCGTGCTCAATGTGCACCACCGCTCCCCCAGCACCCATACCATGCCTCACTGGGTGCGGGGGGCCCTTCTGGGCTGTGTGCCCCGGTGGCTTCTGATGAACCGGCCCCCACCACCCTTGGAGCTCTGCCGCCCCCCACGCCTGAAGCTCAGCCCGTCTTATCACTGGCTGGAGAGCAATGTGGATGCTGAGGAAAGGGAGGTGGTGGTGGAGGAGGAGGACAGATGGGCATGTGCAGGTCATGCAGCCCCCTCTGTGGGCACCCTCTGCAGCCACGGCCACCTTCACTCTGGGGCCTCAGGTCCCAAGGCTGAGACTGTGCTGCAGGAGGGTGAGCTGCTGCTATCACCCCACATGCAGAAGGCACTGGAAGGCGTGCACTACATTGCTGACCACCTGCGGTCTGAGGATGCCGACTCTTCGGTGTGTTGGGGTCGGGAGAGGGGCCAGCCTGGGTGGCCCCACCAACTTAGCGGGGAACCACCCCACCGCAGAGTGTGAGCTTGGGCAGCCCAGGCCCCTCTCGTGAGGGCCCACTTCCCTCAGTCATGGTCCTTAGAAGTATGGAATAGATAGCAAGAGAGCACATGTAGCTGGCTGCTTTGAGGACATTTATTGGCAGGTGGCAGGTTACACACCACGGGGTCAGGCATGAGCAGCTCAGCCTAACAGGGAGGCTGAGAGCCGGAGAGGGAGGATCCCAGACACTGAACCCCGTGCCTCCCTCAGGCCGCCAGCTCCCCCCATTGCCTTGGAGGTGGTGGGAGGCAGGGGGACCATTTCAGGAGAGACCCAGAAAGTCAGCTGCTGCAGCGTCAGTCTTTGTCTTTTGTCTTGGATGGTCTCTTCCTCTGCCTCCTTGTTCATGGGCTCCTGAGGATCTTGCAAACTTCACTCTTCAACCACAAGCCCTGCAGATTCCTGATTGTGCCAGGTGGACTCCGCTCCCCCGCCCCTGCCATGGCACTGGCCCCACCCTGACCCCTGCCCCAGCCCCTGTCTGCCATTATGTGAGTAGGCCACTACTCTAGCACAAAATTCTGATCAGCCTAGGGAAGGATGAAAGGCCGGGAGGTTATTACTGAATGGCCTTGATGAATAGATAAGAAAATTAATCATGATGTCATCCAGGAGCAGTGGAGAATCCAGGCTCCCTTGTCTGGGCTGTGAGCCCAAGTTCTACAAAGCCCCCGCCCCACTCCCAGCCTGCCTGGGGTACCAGCCATCTTTGCCTGTTTCCCTCTCCCCAGCTCCAGCAGGTGGGTGAGGAGGCAACCTCTGAGCAGCAAAGTCTGGTGTTGCATTGAAGTCACTGCAGGCCCCCTAGAAGGGCCCATGCCCATGGGTGGTCCTGCCACCTCCTTGTGTCCCTCTAGCCTCCTTTACCTATAGTCTGGGAGCATAATATGGACAGGTCTGGGCATGTGGAGGGGCTGGGATGGGAGGGGAATCATCAGTGGAGCTTACTGGAGCCTTGAAACAGCCCATCCCTCCCCTCCACCCACCCTGCTCCCTGCGCTGACCTTTGCTCCCCAAGGTCTCTGTGGGGCAGTTGCTGCTGCCCCCAGTGGTCGTCTGTGCAGGGGCTGTGCATGGGAGGAATGCATCCCCCTTTCCCGGGCCTGGCCCCTGTCACTGTGTGCTGTCTTCCCCACAGGTGAAGGAGGATTGGAAGTACGTTGCCATGGTCATTGACAGGATCTTCCTCTGGCTGTTTATCATCGTCTGCTTCCTGGGGACCATCGGCCTCTTTCTGCCTCCATTCCTAGCTGGAATGATCTGACTGCACCTCCCTTGAGTTGGCTCCCAGGGCACCCCCGCCGACCATCTTTTGACCATCTCTGCTGCAGCTGCCTCCGGTGTCCCCTTTGGGGTGAGCAGGTGTCTCTCCGCAGAGTCTGGACACTGACCCAGGCATTGCAGGCTTCCATCCAGCTTAAAGTTATTGTACCAGGGCTGAGAGCCCTGCTGTGTGCAAAGCCCTGTTTTGGATACGGAGGAGCTAGGGAAGCTCTGCAGAAGGTCACAATAGTGTGGTGACCAAGTGGGGCAGAGAATTCTCCTGGAGCAGCGGTGCAGACCCTAAGTGACAGAAGGGTCAACCAGGGGGACAGTGGGGCCAGGGTAACGAGGAAGGGAATGCAGACCTCAAAGGAGGGGCCATGGGGGCAAAGGGGAGGGTTCCTTGGAGGTGGAAGGGCTCTGAACAATGTTTAGATTTGGAAATGAGCCCAAAGTGCCAGGGAGAACAGCCAGGTGAGGTGGGAGGTTGGAGAGCCAGGTGGGGTCTGTCTAAGCCAGGCTGGGGTTGAAGTTCGGAGTCTGTCCGAGTTTGCAGGGTGCTGAGCTGTATGGTCAGCAGGGGAGTAATAAGGGCTCTTCCGGAAGGGGAGGAAGCGGGAGGCAGGGCCTGCACCTGAGGTGGAGGTACAGGGCAGATCTTCCCTACCGGGGAGGGATGGATGGTTGGATACAGGTGGCTGGGCTATTCCATCCATCTGGAAGCACATTTGAGCCTCCAGGCTTCTCCTTGACGTCATTCCTCTCCCTTCCTTGCTGCAAAATGGCGCTGCACCAGCCGGCCCCCAGGAGGTCTGGCAGAGCTGAGAGCCACGGCCTGCAGGGGCTCCATATGTCCCTACACGTGCAGCGGGCAAACAAGAAAGACCATCCTGAGCTGCTCCTGACCCACCTCAAACTCATCTCATTCGGCCTGTCCTCCCTCCCTCCACCCCTACTTCCCTCCCCAGGAACCCTGTTCCCTGTGCCTGCCTCCATCAGAAGGAGGCCTCACTTGGGAGTTGAAGATCTTTGCCTTTAGTTCTTTTGATTCTGAACTTCTCAAAGGTAGGGCCTGTGCCTGTTATTCTTCCCACCTCCAGCACCTAGCACAGCGCCGGGTGAGTGGGGTCAGCACTTAAGGCGTTTGTTCTGAGTGGTTGAGGGGAGCAAGCTGGATTGTTTGGGCCCCAGGACTGTTGTGTAGATGGCAAAGCTGTGGTCCCCTCCCTTATCAGCCTGCCTCGTCTATCCCAGAGCCCCGAGGTGTGTTGACCTGCTCTGAACCCTTCAGTGCAGCCTGTGCGTGCACCTTGGAATGCAATGCACCACCCCAAAGTCTGAGGCTGCACCCAGGATCCCAGGCCGAGGATGCACCACCTCAAAGTCTGAGGCTGCACCCAGGATCCCAGGCTGAGCTGCTGCTCCTGGGATCGGGCACCAGACCTCTCCCCAACTCTGTCCAGACTGGAGGGTGGGACCTTGGCAGCTAACAGATGTGGGAATTGGGTTCTTGGGACAGCATGGAGGCTCCAGGCAGGAAGCCGAGCAGGGCAAGCTTCCAGTTTCCTTTTGGTCCTAGGGGTCCCCTCCTTCCAAACCCCAAAATATCTCTCCCTGACCTCCCAGGGGAAACCGGCCTGGCTGTGACGCCCTGGCCCAGGCCCCGCCACGCCTCACTTCTCTCCCACAACCCCCCTGCTCATCTGGTCTCTGGCTCCTCTCTACTCGGGTGCATGCAGCCCCCACCCTCCCCTCTCCTCCCACTTGCTCTCCAGAGGCCTCGGAGCTCTCAGGTCCACGCTCCCAGACCTGCTCTCCTGAGACAGTGATGTTCACTCCTGTTATCCACGTCTCCCATCCATCTTGCATGTGAATAAAGAGATTAAATAAAGCTGCACCTACTGTTCACTCAACTGTGCGGCCCTCTCCTCGCCAGCCACACTTCAACATCGCCAGTGTCACCCAAGCCCCTCCAGAGCCTGGGTGGTTTGGGGGCCCACTAAGAGAGAAATGACATGGCATTCCTCATGTGGCCATGGAGGGGACTGCTCTGGGTCCCTCCTGGAAAGTTGCCCCCACTGTCCCTGCAAGGGCAAAGGGGCCAGCGCACACCCCTGACCCACTGCCGGGTATCACAGTTAGAACCTCCTTGGCCAATGACCAGCGCTGGACAGCCCTTGATCTCTGTCCAACATGAACACAATCGGTTTCTTCCAGGGCTTGGCTCACAGTCCCCATTCTCCCCCAAAGGGCATATCAAACAAACAAAACAAACCGCAAAGCAAATGGGACAATTTTAATTCAACCACAAGTCAAATAGAAAGAAGTTAAAAGAATGTTTATGCAAACACGCAAGAAAAGAAGGGTGCAGATGAGAATGGGGGTCAGCGAGAGAAAGAGGAGGAGTAAGAAAAGAGGGAAAAGAAGAAAGAAAAGGAAAGTAAAGGAAGAAAGAGAAAGAGGGGCAGGAAGAGAGCGGATTTGGCCCAAGGTCCTATCTTGGCCACATCTCTCTGCTTCTTCCCTCTGATGCTTGGTTTGTTGACAACACAGCATCCTGTGCCTGGACTCCCAATTAGCTTGTTCCTGGACTGTGCCCCAGGTCCTCCCTCAGGAGGGCACATGCTGTCAGTCCAGACCAAACTCACATTAAATAAATTTCAATATACACTGTACAAGAACGCCAGGCCCATCCCTCATCTCACTGGCTGCCTGACCCCCAAAACAAAGCTCCTCCCCAGCTTCTCTGTGCATCAAGGGACATCTGAGGGCCGAAGAGGAAGGGAAAGGAATAGCTTAGTTCCCAAATCGGCCTGCCATGTCCATATATAAAGCTAGGGGTACCACGTGACACACCCTACCCCCAGGAGCTCCCTGCATGGACCAGGCTGCCTTAGGGAGGAGTGGCCAGGCAGGAGCAGTGCCCCCTCTGAGCCATCTTTGTCACCCTCACCCTGTGTCCATAGCCCAGAGTCCCCTCTGTCCAGCTGCAGCCTGAGCAGTACAGCCTGGGGTAGGGGTGGGGAGAGGGGGTCGTGCAAAGTGGCAAGGGAAGGTGACTCCCCTTGGCCTTCCCCCTGGAAGACTCACATGACCAACAGCAAGGCAGGGGAGGTACATGGCAGGCAGGGGCGGAAGACACAGGCAGGTGGCCCCCACCCTCCATCACTCTGCAGGTGGGTGGGCCAGATTGGCCAGAACCTTGGCCTGGTCCACAGCGTCGAGCAGGTTCTTGGCATCCACGGCCAGGGTGTGTGAAGCCGTCAGCATCTGCCTCTTGCACTCCTCACTCAGGGAGGTCACGGCGTTCTGCTGCGCCAGCCGCATCTTGTTGATGAGCTCTGCCAGGTCTTTGTTGAGCAGTTTCTGGGTGCCCTCGATCTGTAGGAAGATCACACAGGACAGGCTGAGAGGCCACAAAGTCTGTGCCTGGAGAATAGGGAAGCCACAGAGGTGTCCACCTGCGTGCTGGCCAAAGCAATCAGAAGTTCCCTGGAAGCAAATCAGACCTAGGAGTGGGCTGAATGCAACACCCCGTGCAGGGTCGAGTCAGGTCTGCAAGGATTGACATCACAGACATCTCAGAACTCAGCCAACTCTGTGTAAGCCCAGCCTGACCGTCCCTTCATGGAAACATCCCCTCATACTTCCTAAAATGCGAATCTGATTTTTTTTTTTTTTTTTTTTGATACTGAGTTTCGCTCCTGTCGCCTAGGCTGGAGTGCAGTGGTGTAATTTCAAGTCACTGCAATGCCCGCCTCCTGGGTTCAAACAATTCTCCTGCCTCAGCCTCCCGAGTAGCTGGGATTACAGGTGCCTGCCACTACACCTGGCTAATTTTTGTATTTTTAGTAGAGATGGGGTTTCACCATGTTGGCCCGGCTGGTCTCGAACTCCTGACCTCAGGTGATCCTCTGACCTTGGCATCCCATAGTGCTGAGATTATAGGTGTGAGCCACCACACCCAGCCATCCACTGAAGGCTTGAACCCCTCAAAATCATCCATGAGGGTTGGAATCAACTTCTTCCAAATGGTTAATGATATTTTGACCTCTTCCCATGAATCACAAATGTTCCTAAAATTATCTAGAATGGTAAATCCTTTCCAAAATATTTTCAATGAACTTTGGCCAGATCCATAAGAGAAATCACTATCTATGGCAGCTATGGCCTTAGAAATGTATTTCTTAAATAATAGAAATTGAAAGTAGAAATTACTCCTTGATCCATGGGCTGCAGAATGGATGCAGTGAAAACATTAATCTCCTTCTATGTCTCCATCTGGGCTCTTGAGTAGCTGCACTGTAAATGAGTAGTAATATTTGAAGATAATCTTCTATTTTCTGAGTGGTAAACCTCAACAGTAGATTTAGCTTAATTCTTAAGGGCCCTAAGATTTTCATAATGGCCAATGAGCACTGGCTTCAACCGGCATTAGCCGCTAACAAGAGAGTCAGCTGTCCTTTGAAGCTCTGAAGCCAGGCATTGACTTCTCCTCTCGCTATGAAAGTCCTAGATGGCATCTGCTACCAATAGAAAGCTGTTCATCTACATTGAAAAATCTGTGGTTTAGTGGAGCCGTCTTCATCAATGATCTTAGCTGGGTCTTCTAGAGAACTTGCTGCAGCTTCTCCTTAGCACTTGCTCCTTCACCTTCACTTTTATGTTACAGAGGTGATTTCTTTCCTTGAGCCTCATGAACCAACCTCTGCTGGCTTCCAACTTTTCTTCTGCAACTTCCTGACCCTCTCTCAGCCTTCATAGAATTGAAGGCCTTACTCTGGATTAGGCTTTGGCATAAGGGGATGCTGTGGCTGGCTTGATCTTCTATCCAGACCACTCCAACTTTCTCCACATCAGCAATAAGGCTGTTTCACTTTCTTATCATTCATGTGTTCACTGGAGTAGCTAACTTTTCCTTTGCATTCACAACGTGGCTAACTGGCAGAAGAGGCCTATCTTTTGGCCTATCTTGGTTTTCAACATGCCTTCCTCACTCAGCTTAATCATTTCTAACTTTTGATTTAAAGTGAGAGGTGGGCGACTCTTCCTTTTACTTGAACATGCAGAGACCACTGTAGGGTTGTTAATTGGCCTAATTTCAATATTGTTGTGTCCCAGGGAAAAGGGAGGCCCAAGGAGAGGATAGGGAAATGGATGGTCGGAGGAGCAGTCAGAACACACACAACATTTATTGATAAGTCTTATGTGGGCATAGTTTATGATGGCCCCTCAAAACAATTACAATACTAACATCGCTGATCACCAGTCACCAATTACCAACCATGACAGTTATAATCATAATGAAACAGTTTGAAATATTGTGAGAATTACCAAAATGTGACAGAGACACAAAGTGAGCACGTGCTGTTGGAAAAATGGCACCAATAGGCTTGCTCATTGCAGGGTTGCCACAAATGTTCAATTTGTAAAAAATGAAGTATCTGGGAAGTGCAATTAAAGCTAAGTGCAATAAAATGAGGTATGCCTGTTCATAGCTGGTGCTCAAGAGGTATTTACAAATGAAGTAGATGAATGAATGAATGAATGAATGGGTTGGCATCCCAAGGGTAAGGAGCTCTTAAATGAGACAAGACAGCCCCACAGCCCCACCTAGGGCTCCTGTATGTGTTGTCACTGCCCCTGAGAGGCCAGGAATTGGCCCAAACTCGCCTGCCTTCTCCTTGCTTGGGCAGCCACTGACAGTGGGGACAGTGGCGGGATGTGGTAGTCATCTGTGCCGCAGGGCTGGCCACTGGGAGGCAGGGGATCAAAGGACTCCAGAGGGACAACCAACAAACGTCCCATGGCACTGTATTATGTGCCTATGGCTTTGGCAACAAATTACCAGAAATTTAGTGGCGCAAAACAACACAGATTTATTGTCTTATAATTCTGAAGGGTAGAAGTCTGAAGTGGGTCCAACTGGGCTAAAGTCAAGGTGGCCACAGGGCTGGTTCTCCCTGGAGGCTCCAGAGGAGACCTGTTCCTTGCCTTCTCCAGCTCCGACAGGCTGCTGCCTTCCTTGGCCTGCGGCCTCCCTCATCCATCACATCTGTTACTCTGACCGTGTGTCTCTTGTCACTCACTGCCTCCCTCTTATTTATTGAGATAGAATGTCACTGTTACCCAGGCTGGAGTGCAGTGTTATGACCACGGCTCACTGCAGCCTCCACCTCCCAGGCTCAGTCTATCCTCCCACCTCAGCCTTCTGAGCAGCTGGGACTATAGGCACAGGCCACCACGCCCAGCTAATTTTTGTACGGTTTTGCCATGTTGACCAGGCTGGTCTCAAACTCCTGAGCTCAAGCAATTCACCTGCCTTGGCCTCCCAAAGGGTTGGCATTATAGATGTGAGTTGCCACACCCAGCCAGTGTTGTCACAGAGATCCCTGTAAGATCAGGACCCCTGATCCCAGGATCCCTGTGACAACACTGGGGCCAGTCTGATAACTGAGAACAATCTCCCAATCTCAAGGTCCTTAACTTTATCACATTTGCAAAGTCTCTTTGCATGTTTTCAGGTGCCAGGGCTTAGGATGTGGACATATTTGGGGGCCTTTACTCTTCCTACCGCAGGTAACATCTCGTGGAGCACCAAGACTCTTGTTTTGATTTTCAGTGACTGTTTCTCATTTAAATAAAGAAGATCAGATTAAATAATTAAAGAAATCTTAAGTGCTATTTCTATGACACATCCATGTTAATCTTAACACAGACGGCAAGGCAACCAGACAAACGATAATAGGAGCGGGGAAAGGAAGTGTGTCCGCTTTAGCATAAGCTCAGAAAGAATTCACTGCCATCATCTGGAGACCCGAACTAGGAAATCCTGGCTAGCCTCTGGCCAGGTCCCTGGGTGCCCTCTCAGCCCTCTGGTGGTAGCTGATGGGATAAGCCACATAGAACCCACCTGGTGGGGACTCAGTGGACAGACATGAGGTTGTCCAGGCAGCCCTCATGAGCCTCTGATGGAAGCATAAGCAGGAACAGGTGGGGGTAAAGGAGCAAAGCGACAGCTTATGGCACTGTCTGGGATGGGACGCTCACCTCTGTCCGTGAAGATGACGGCAAGGAAGGCAGGAGATCGTCCACGCTTCCGATGAGCTTCCGCAGGGTCAGCCCCACATTCTGGGGAGAGAAAGGGGCAGGATGGCCACCACTCCTGGCTATTGGAGAGAGCCAGGTTTCCCCTGGGGAGAGCTTTCCTGGGGTGGTGCTTGCCCCCCCATGAGCGGCCTAGGACTCAATTCCCCTGGCCCAGCTTGCTCTAAGAGGATCTGCTGCACCCGTCAACAGGAAGCGCAGTTCCCCTTCCTTCCAGGGCAGAGTTGAGCTGCCTCCACCTCCCCAACCCAGCCCTGCTCTCACCTTCACCACCACCACGTAGCCCTCGGGGGGCAGCTGACAGAGCTCATTCTTAAGCTCCAGCACGGCCCGCACCAGCTCCATGACATTGAGGTACACCAGGTCATCGGTCCGGTCCAGGTTAGCTGTGGGCTGGATGGACTGAGGGGAAGACGCAGGTGGCCAGTGAGTAGGGGAGAGCCAGGGGCACTGCAAGATTCTCTCCTGGGCAGGCACTACTGCGGCCAACTCCACCACCAGCCCGATTTGAAAGGACTCTTCTTTAGAATAATCGTGCCCTGTCCCGGGGTGCATTGCCCCTGTCCACTTCTGGGGCAGTTTCCAGCCAGGGAGCCTTAACAGAATACTAGTGGTAGCCTCACAACAGACTAATAGAACCACCACCTGGACATAGGGTGCAGGCAGGCTTTTTTTCTTTGAAGAGACAGGGTCTCACTCTGTTGCCCAGGCTGGAGTATAATAGCACGGTCATAGCTCACTGATGCCTTGACCTCCTGGGCTCAAGCAATCCTCCTGCCTCAGTCTCCTGGGTAGCAGGCATGCCACCAAGTCCAGCTAATCTTTTAAAAAAAATTTTAGTAAAGACGGATTCTTGCTATATTGCCCAGGCTGGTCTTGAATTCCTGGGCTCAAGCGATCCTCCTGCTATGGCCTCCCAGAGTGCTGGGATTACAGGTGTGAGCAACTGCACCTGGCCTGTGCAGAGAGTTTCAAAGCTCCTTGGGTGATTTTAATGGACAGCCAAGGCTGAGAACCACTGTTCCAGGGGAAAGAAAGCCAGCACCACCCCAGATGGCTGTAAGGACAATGGGTGCTGGAAACCAGGCGAGGAGGCTCAGAAGAGGGAAGGAGCCCACACCCCTTTCCCTGAAGCTGGACCAGGGAGCTCTACTCCAAGTCTGGGAGGGGGATGGAGGGTGGGAGATTGGTTCTTCCTCTTGCTTTTTCATGAATTAGCTGTGTGGCCTTAGGCAAGGCACCCCGCCACCCACCCCCTAACCCCGGGCTTCATCTGTATCATGAGGACACTAAACTGGATTCTATCTGAGAACTGTGAAGCTTTCATAGACCATGGTCTTCAGTCTTGTGCAACTCTCACTCTCATTTATCAGTTTCAGCAGAGCCAACACATACCTGTGCTCCCAGCCTCGGGGGCTTCTGCGGGGGCCCCGTGAACTCCACTGCAATAAAAAGAACAGCGAGTGGGGGGCAGTTCTCAGCACTCCAACCCTTCCCTTTGTACCTGCTGACATCAAATGAGCCCCCTCCCCTCTACCACTAGGAGACTTCAGGGAAATTAACTCTGAATCCAGGAAGCGGGCAGGGGAAAGAACCTCCTGGTCTCCCCGGTTTTGCTGTAGTCAGGGACAGCACTGTTGTCCCCTTCATATGAAGAAAAAGGCAAAGTCCCAGCAAGATGGGGGGATTGTAGTGGTGCCTCGGCTCTGGCTTGGGCTTCCTGCCTGATGGACACCAGGCCTGAGGAACAGTACTGGGTGATCTGAAAGGAAGAAACCTCTCTCTCTGAAGCCAGCAGGTATCTGTGGTGCCCCCACCCTGGGGAGACAGCAGCTCATGGGGTAAATTTGTGTGAATTCTCTAATGGTTTTCCCGGAGTGTTTGGGGCTGAAGGAAGCAAAATTGCAGCAGAAACACGCTATTCACTCCTACTTTGAAGAGCAAAGACACACACAAGTCCACTCAGCACACTTTGTTCTATTTTTTTTTTTTTTTGAGACACGGCTTGCTCTGTCACCGAGGCTGGAGCACAGTGGCGTGATCACAGCTTACTGTAGCCTCAACCTTCTAGGCTCAGGCAATCCTCCTGCCTCGGCCTCCTGAGCAGCTGGGCTCGCAGGCATGCATTATCATGCCTAATTTTCTTAATCTTTTGTAGAGATAGGGTTTTGCTATGTTGCCCAAGCCAGTCTCAAACTCCTGGGCTCAAGTGATCCTCCCACCTCAGCCTCCCAGAGTGCTAGGATTACAGGTGTGAGCCATCACACCTGGCCTTCTATTCTCACCTCTGCCACCAAAGAGCTCTGTGACCACCCCAGGCAGCTCACACTCCCAGAGCCTTAATTTTCATTTGTAAGATAAGAGGGTGAGCTCAGAAGGGACCCTAAAGTCAGAAGGCTTGGGTTCAAATCTGAGCTTTGCCAATTATTAGCTGTGTGACTTTGGACAAGTTACCTAACCACCCTGTGCCTCAGAAGATAATAAATGGTCCCAGGCCCATGCCTGACTTGTGTCCAGTTCTCTGTGACTGCTGTCATCATCATCCTCCTCAGTGCCACCCCTCCAGGCCTGGGGCTTACTGCTGGCTCTTCCCTCCCTGCCTGCAACAGGGTCTTCTGGAGAGAGCATGAGAGCTCAGCTGCCCCTCCCACTTTCTCCCCTCTGTCCCTCAGGCCTACAGAAGATGAATCTGAACTGGGAGAGGCAGGTGGCACTGCTTAACTTTCCCCACAGGAGCCTCCGACAGAGCAGGAAATAAGGAAGAGAGAATTCCCAACTCCCCCAAACTAATGCAGGAAGGGGATGATCTGAGAAGGGGCCTGAGGACGTGGCCGCTGAAAGAGAGATGGGCAGGGCGCTGGGCAGGGAGAGGAATGGGGTGGAGGGAACAGAGGGGAAGCTGGCCTGCCCCACATGCTCTGAAATAAATCATGGCCGATGCTGCAGGGAACACAGACAGACTCTGCTGCTCCCTGCCCTGGGCGGTGGGCAAGGATGGTGGCTCTGCACAAGGTACCAAGAGGAAACCCCCCGAAGAAGGGCGGGAACACTCACTGTAGCCGACCTCCTTCTCTGGCGTCTGGAGGAAGGAGGAAAGAGAACAGGAACGTCACTCATGTGGCTCTGGAGACAACCCCCTCCCCCGTTACCTATTCCCCAGTCCCTCCACTGTGTGTTTAGAGATTACAGCCATGGGGTCAGGGGTGCTTCTGGGAGCAGCTTGTGACCCAAAGTGACCTTTCTGGGAGGCCAAGGGGCCCTGGGGAGGGCCACAGACAGCGCTAAGGGCGCAATCACAGGAGAGTTCAGGAAAAGGGCCATGTAGGGGTTGGCAGAAAAGGAAAAGACACCCTCCCAACGTGGAAAGCCACTGAGGAGGAGCTGGGCAGGCCTGCGGGTAGGAGCAAGGGGGTGGGTCCTATGGTGGGCGAGGCCTTGCCAGGCTTCCTGGCGACTCACCAATGGGGACTTATCATTCATATAAACCATGGGGTCCTGCAGAGGAAGAAACAAGAGCGAAGGACTTAGAATTCTGGAGCTGAAAGCACTAAGAATGCAGAGGATACTTGCCCCAGCCACCTGGGGAGGTAGAATAGGACACAGATGGGTGCAGGGCACCGACATCCTTCCTGGGGTGCTCACCAGGGACTTCTCCTCCTGCCTGAGCCACTGGTAGTCCTCCACCATCTGCTTCTGCTGTTTGTCCAGGATTTGCCGCATTTTGATCTTTTCAGCCTCCCACAGCTGCTGGGCCTCTTCTCGGCTGCTGGGTCGGATGAAGTCCTCCTCCTGGGAGGACGGCAGAGAGAAGGGAGAGGATGCAATGAGCCCTGCTCTCAGACTCAGGGAAGGACAGTCCTCTGAAGAACCTCATGGCAGCTGCAAGCCTTGGCCTGGCCAGCTGCTTTTTTCTCATAAGTTTGCTCTTAAACCTAGAGCTATATGTGCAGACAGTTACTGGGTATCAGCCCCAAGCATGCATCTGCGTTGCAATGTGACACCCAACCCGAGAACCCCTTGGTCAACGTGCGCTGTATTCAAATGATTACATGATCTGCTCATGATATTTTATCAAGTGACTGCCCTACTATTATCTCAGTGTTTGTGATGCCTGTTGTCATTTAATATATTTTAAAAAGAAAATCTATTAAAGTCCATTAAAATCTATTTTAATATCTACTAAAAGCATCCAAAGGGTTTCCAAGGGGCTGGCTTTGCTTAGTTGGAGAGCATCACACCCTTCTGATGCTATCTCCACCTAAGGACCAAGGTGGCAGGTCTGGAAGCTTTGAGAGACAGGGGTGCTGCCTCTAGCCTCACAGTGTGCAGTCCCACGTGTGTCCATGAATGAGCACAGACTGAGAGAATAAGCAACAGCATGCACCCACCAATCATGCCTTCCTATTAAGACACACTCTTTATTAAGATAATAGCTTGGGTTATTTAACTAAATGTTAGGAGAAATGCATGAGCTAAGAGATAAAATAAGGAACAAAATTTCATGAAATACAGCTCTATAGAGATAAGATAAATGCAATCATAGCTTGAGTTATTTAACCAATGATTAGAAGAAATTCACGAACTAATAGATAAAATGAAAAACAAAATTCAAAGAAATATAGCTTGATAGAGAGAAGATAAATGCTTCCTCTTCCTAGATCTAGCAATCTAACTCTTGCTTTAACTTACCTCTGGGGCTTTGGACCTATTCATAATTTTAGCTGCTAGTTCCTAAACAGAAAGTATTGCATGTCTTCCTATTTTCCTTCAATCTTCCCCCATGGTTCGTTTGTATAAATATCTGCTCAGTGCCTCTAAACTATTTTGCTCTTGTTGTGCTGCACATTGGGACCCTGGCCTCCTGGACAGATGGAGGAGGAATATTATTGGTATTCTATTGATTGCACAAAGCCCAGGAGTTGCCTTTGCTAGGGCAGGATTCTTCTGTGACATCTAAGCTGGCAGGTCCCTCAGTTCCTTGCTTTGAAGTGGCCATTTGCATACAAGTCACTTGCAGAAGATGCTAACAATTATCTCTATCTACATTTAGCAAGCAATAATTCCTACCAAGCCTCTTAAAAGAGTTTCCTCACTAAGCCCTACAAAACACACTTGAATATTACAATATGGTTTAAAAGTGGTTATATTGGGATGTTTTACTTAGTGTACACTGAGCTTCAATTACTAACCTCAATTTCTAATCACACGTTTCCCCACAAGTTAGGTTTCTTGCTGAAATATTCTTTATTCATTAATCTGTTCAACAATTATTTATTAAGCAACTACTATGTGGCAGGGCTGGGTGCTGGGAGGACAGTGATTTTAAACTATATGATGCTCTTATTCTCATGGGGTTAAGTAAATACTAGTTAGACCAGGGCTCCTCAACCTCAGCACTATTGACATTTGGAGCCAGACAAGACCTTATTTCCAGGGCAATTTCCTGTGCATTGTAGGATGCTTAGCACCATCTCTGGCCTCCCCACAATATATGCCTATAGCACCTCCCCATTTGTAACAAAAATGCCGCCAGACATTGTCAAATGTCCTCTCAGAGGGAAAATAACTTAGCTGAGAACCATTGAGCTAGACCTTATTTTAGGAAAGCAAATTCCAGCATGTAAGAGTACTTTATAATCATGGAATTGATAAAAATAAAATAGGTTTTGTTAATCAGAGGCTGATACTCAAAAATGAGGACATTTTAAGGCCATAAAAATCCCCACTTGAATGTCAACACCTGCAGACACAATGGCATGGCTGCCCCAGGATGTTGACAAATAGTGACAAACAGGAGCTAAGTGTCTAAAGTTCTAAATATAGAGTTAGGGATTTCTGGATATGAGAAAAATGTATGGGTTAAGGAAGAGTATGGCAAGTGCCAGTGGGATGAGCTACTAGAATCAAGAAAATTCTACAAGTATTTGTAAGTATTTGTAAGTTTATAAGTGCTGACAGAAGATTCCACCACTAAAATGCCTAGCATGCCCCAGGCCTGATCGTACCACCTTTTTTAAGAAACATAGATTAGGAGACACCCTGATGGCTTCCAATTTCATAATAAAACGCAAGGAGAAAAATGAACGCTCAAAAAAATGGAATCTCTTTGAGGTTGGTTTTGCTGAAATGCACCTCCAGTATTCTTATTAGGTAATGGATACTTACATTGCTAATTACATTCTATTCTTAAAAGGAATTGGGTACTCATGGTGTTTTAAAATGATTCATGTAAGTTGTGACACTTTCCACAATCTGGCTATGACCCATCTGTTGGCTTTATTTCCACATCCACAAGTACCCTTCCTGCTGTAGTCCAACAGTTCTTGCACTTGTCCTGTGGTTTCCCACCACTCAGTCTTGGCTCCTACTGAAGCTTCTGCCTCTTCCATTCCCTGAATCTGTTTCCTCCTGTCCACATCTTTCCCATCTTTCAAGGCCAAACTTTTAAATAGAAGCTGGAAAGGGTTATCCTCCTCTCTGAACTCCCACTTTGTGGTAACCACAACCTTCTGGCTTGCATTACAGGTAAGTGTGCACCTGGTCTGATCCTTCAGGTCTATTGTAAGCGCTTTGAAAGCAGAGCCTCCCCCCTTCAGCACCGAGGACAGCATCCAGCAATCACAGCAAGCCCTACTGTTTTGAATTGTATTATTTTTATTTTATTTATTTTTATTTATTTTTGAGACAGAGTTTTGCTCTGTTGCCCAGGTTGGAGTGCAGTGGCGTAATCTCGGCTCACTGCAACCTCTGCCTCCCAGGTTCAAGTGATCTCCTGCCTCAGCCTCCTGAGAAGCTGGGATTACAGGTGCACACTACCACACTGACTAATCTTTTGTATTTTTAGTAGAGACGGGTTTTTGCCATGATGGCCAGGCTGGTCTCAGACTCCTGACATCAAGTGATCCACCCACCTCAGCCTCCCAAAATGCTGGGATTACAGGCGTGAGCCACCATGCCTGGCCTTGAATTGTATTATTTTTAAAGCTCAATTGTGTAGTCTTCAAGAGAGAGATTGCTGCCATCCCAATGCTGGTATGGCATCCCACAGACTCCCTGATGAGTCAGGCAGAAAAACTGTTTTTCTGGGAACACCACCTCTGAATGTTTGTTAAATGCTTCCAAATGTTTTGTGAGGAGCTTATTATACTTCTCAGCATTCTACCTGGAGGAGACTTTCTCAGTGTTTCTGATCTGTGTCATAAAATAGAGCTTATATTTTTAACTTTTTTGGGTTTGTTTATTTAAAGACATGCTCATTATGTTCTTTTAGGCAGATTTTCCTTATGGCAATTACTTCTAAAGCCCTGATACAAAAGGTCTTTTTTCTTACTGCACAATCTCTTTATGGAACTGAACAAGGTCCTTCTGGAAAAGCAGGAATTGGACGAAGGCAATGCTACCCCTCAAATGTGCAAAATAGCTTCTTTCTAAAATAACACAATTTAAAGCAAAACTTACTAAAACAATCAATTATGAATAGAGAGTCAAAGGCAGGAGGGTGGAGGAACCCAACACAGCCTAAATTACAGCACATGCTTAAAAATGTAGTTTTATTATTGTTAAGCACATGCAAAGACAGAAATTGGTTAAATTAATATAAAAGAGAAAAACGAGGTAGGTCAGAGGAAAATTGATTTCACCAAAAATCTTAGTGCCTGGAATTCTAAGTTATCATGCTCATTTCAAAATTCTACTAAATTAAGCACAATGGCATGAAAGTAATATCAGCATACTTACCTACATCTTCCAAATATATTATGATAAACATCTAATAGTTTTCAAAAAAAATTTTAGTCTTGTTTAGTGAGCCTGAAATATTACGCATGCATGCAGAGTTAGAACTAAAACAAGTGTTTTAGTTGGTTTAGTAAAATAGATCAGGTGTTCATGGCAACTGACCACTAGGGGCCATTTGTATGGAAGAAGGTGGTTGGTGACCAGTGGGCATCTGGTTATAAGCAAAAGTGTCTTTTTCACACAAGACCTGACAATCAGAAGCCAGCCATGAAGCACTCCGGGCTTCACCAAAAGTTAACAACCCCCCCGTGACAAAGAGCTGACAAGGGAGGTGGCTTAGGTCCCTGCTCTAGCCAGTTAATGAGCCTGTATTCCCACTAGCCCTAAACTCCTTCTCACCCAGCAGCAGCCTGAACAAAAGCAGAAGGGGGAGCGGCCACAAGGGAGCCTTTCCTTTGACTGAGGAGAGATTTCACACCCAAAGCCATCAGTTAGGAAGGATACTCTCCAGCACCACTAAGCTGTGCTGTGCCCTGCCTAGGAGCCTCCATGCTGCCATGGATCCCCCTACCCCTGGGGCTCAGGAGAGGGGAGATTTATACATCTCTAGCCATAGCACCAGCATGGCCAAGGGCAGGTTAGGTCCAGCTGGTGTCCTCCAGAGCAGTGCCTGGTGTGGCCGCCAGCCCCTGATGTGTTTGCAAAGGGAAGGAAGTCATAGAGTCCCACCTCGGTGCCTGACTGGTGCATGAGAGCAGGGAGGGCCCTCTGAGCTGAGGACATGGGGTTTCCAGTGTCCCTGGCCACCTCCCTCCAGCAGCCTCCTCAGTCCGGGCAGGGACCAGCATGCAGAGCCCTCTTACCCGCATGCTGTGGCGTTTGAAGACATTGTGCCGGTGGAGAGGTGGGGTGTGCAGTGAGTTAACGGGAGATGGATACTCCATAGGGCTGGTGAGCGTAGGAGAGCTGGCACACAGACCCTCGGGAACCTATTCAGGAAAAGCAAAGAAGCACAAGGCACGGGACAAAGCGAGAAGGTGGACAATTAGCTGCTACAAACACGAGCACAAAGAAACCATGCATGAGCACCACAGGGGATGGGTCTTGCTCTCCAGGAGTTAATAAAGAACACGACGTGGGCCTTCCATTGCTCCGAGAGAGATGGTGGAGCAGCGCAGCCTCTCATTCATCCAACATTCCCCCAAGATGCTCTGCACACAGTGGGGTCCATGCTGGTTACTGACCCACTGAGACCAGGGCTCTTCCTTCAGGACTTTCCAGAAAACAGTTGTTTCAGTTGCATTACAAACTGACTGATGTGGTTAACACACCAATTTATAGAGATATGTATGAATTGTTTTTTAAAAATTCAGACAGGCTCTTGCTCTGTTGCCCAGGCTGGGATGCAGTGGTATGATCACAGCTCACTGCAGCCTTAAACTCTTGGCCTCAAGCGATCCTCTTGCCTCAGCTTCCCACATAGCTGGGACTACAGATGCATGCCACCATGCCTGCCTTGAATTTTTTTTTAATTAAAAAATAAGTATATCACAATTTTATTGTATTACTCTTTGTTTTTAGAGATGGGGTCTCACTATATTGCCCAGGCTGGTCTCAAACTCCTGAGCTCAATGAATCCTCCCATCTCACCCTCCTTAGTAGCTGGGACTACAGGTGTGTGCCACCCCACCTAACTCCCTGTTTTAAATATTGCATATGGGTATATTTCTTTTTTTTCAGAATGATGTTTCCATCTTCTGAATCAGGCTTTCTCTTCACATGAAGAGGATTTATCTATTAGTCTTCAGATGGTCTTGTTTTGGCACTCAGGCATTCCTTGAGAATAAATATAGGCCCATGGGACACCATCTTTCTATAAAGGGCACCAACTAAATGGACATTATTTCTGGTGGTTGAGGGGATCAATTTTTGAGCAGCGGCTCTGAGCTGGGGGATGCAAGAGAAGAAATAAGAGGAGACTGGACTTCCCCTCTCCTAGAGGCAAGAGAGACACAGAACAGAGATGTTCAGGATCAGGGACCCACAGCCTGGGAAAGAGTCATGGTTGGGGACAATGGAGCTGGGAGAAAGCTCAGGTAAAACCCTGCTGTCTCTTCAATGGCCACCCAGGTTCTGGTTGGGGCCTCTTTGGGGAGTCCCACGGAGCCACTCCATTTGCTGGGAAATACTCCCTGGGATTCCTTCTGGGAAGGATGCCAGGGAGGCCTTACATGTGGGGAGAGAGCAGCAGGCAGGCACACAAAGCAGCAGATGCTGTAGACAGAGGGATGGGGCTTAAGGCAGGTCTTAGCTGAGCACAGCCTGGGAGAACTGCATTTTAATTCTTGTGATCTGAGTCTGCATTCTGTTCTGGATGCCAAAGAAGAGTCAACCTAGGCCATCTCCATCACCCAAGTGGGTGACTGCTGCTCCTCTAAGGCACAAGAATGGAGTTTCAGGACCTGGATGAGAGGTAGACCTAAAGTTCCCGTCCTCTGGTTCTATCTTTACCTGGAACTGCAGCTTCGGAGCTAGGAGGTTGGTTTGCGGAGGGGGTCTGTACTTAGGTCGGCTGGGCTGGAGAGAGAACACAGATGGGTCAGTCTCTGTCCCTCTCCTTGAGTGAACACAACTCACCAAGGGGAACATCAGGTCAAAGACACCTCAGGCTTGTTCCGAAGGAAGGAAAGTTGAGGGATAAAGCTGTCATGAAACTCATTTTGCATCCATTTATTGAGCACTGATTATCTACTGAGTGGTGGAAGGTACAAAGAAGCCACCTCACTGCCCTCCTAGGGCTATGGCTAATTGGAGGGTTAATGATTGGTGCATGTGTCGCCTCCCTATACGTGGGAGCACCCGCCAAGTCAGAGCTCCAGAGCCACAGGCATGCAGAGGTAGGAGCACACCAGGGGCTTGGGCATTCACAGAAGCTGCGTGGAGGAGATGAACACTGAGCCAGGCCCGCAGGGAGGGGTGGGACATGCCAGGCAAGAGGGACAAGTGAGAAAAGGCCTTAGATGGGATCAGACATTGTTATGGACTGAATATTTGTCCTCCTTTTCAATTTGCATGTTGAAGCCTGAACCCCCAATGTGATAGCATTAAGGAAGTGCAGGTTTTTGGAGGTAATTAGGGTCAGATGAGGTTATGAGGATGGAGCCCATGATGGGATTAGTGCCCTTGTAAGAAGAGAAAGAAAGACCACTCTGTGTCTGCCAGGTAAAAACACAGTGAGAAGGTGGTTGTCTGTAAGCCAGGTAGAGAGATCTCACAAGACACCAACACCTTGATCTTGGACTTCCCAGCCTCCAGAACTGTGAGAGATAAACATCTGCTGTTTAAGCCACTTGGTCTGTGGTCTTTTGTTGCAGCAGCTCCAGTTGACTAAGACAGGCACGGCCTCTCAGACCCACCCATCTAATGGCAGCAGGGCCCTGGCTCCTGAGCTCAGGGTGGCCATGGGGGGTATAGATGTAGGGACTGGACCTAAAAGACCCAGGATACTTCCCATCCATGTGTCCTCAGGGGGATCTCATTTGTTTCCAAGAAAACACCTAGAAGAGAAGCCCAGCCCCTCAGGGGACACTTTTGAGGAATGATTCTTGACCCAGCTATCCCACAAGGTGGCTGCTATCTCCAAGTCCACCTGCCAGGGCACTGATGTGACATGCTGACAGTGATGGTGGATGCTGGGTGAAGGACTGAGAGAAGGCTGTAGGGGGCATCCTGCCTGTGCAGTAAGGGGGACATGGATCAGACAGGGACCTGGCTTTGCTTTGACTCACAGGACTTATGAGGCCATGGCTTGGCTTACCTTGGGTGGGGGTTCCTGGAAGGTTGTGGGCTCCAAGATTTTGGGGGTTCGGTAGCGAGCATTCCTCTCTTGCTCCATGGCAATGTCCTTCTCCATCTGATAAATGTCACTGCAGGGAATCAGGACAGATAAGGAGAGAAACAAGGTCAAAGTGAGACGCTCCTTGGGGCTCCTCTTTGTACTCCATGGAAGCCCAGAGAGGCCTGGGCAAGGCTGCTAGGTCCCATTTCCGTTTTGATCTCCACTGCAGAGTGGACTGCGGACAGCCCCCTGAGACAGGCTTGGATATGGGCTCTGACGCCACACTGAGGTTGGGAGGATCACAGGAATGGATCCAAGGTGGAACAGCATCCTTGGGAGCCAGTCCCAGCTCAAACATGCAGCAGGAGGCTGACTGCAGCCCCACTCCTCAGGCCTTTTGCCCTCCTGGGCTTGTGATTGGCACCAAACCCCTATGTAGATTTCCAAAGTCCCAGCCAACTTCATGGCCCTGGCCTAGAATCTACATCTCCTATTTCTCATGAAACATCCCCCAATGCATCCCTGGTGTGTGCTAATGAGGCATGTGGGTTCACTCCCAGGCAAGCCATGTGCGCGTCTCTCACCTTTCTTACCCAATCCAGTGCTCATAACCTGGAATCACAGACCCCAGAAGACTCTGGAATTATTACTGCCCATGAATCCACATGTTCATATGGGTAGCAAGTATTATCTACTACTGAATATGTGACGCTTAATACTATATTTTCAAGTGTGTATATATTTTATTATGTATAATAAAAATGCATTATATAGCCTACTACATGTTGTTCAGCAAAAGATTTTTAAAATATAACTATTGTTACACAGAGACACTCAGAATTTGACATTAGAAGGGCCTTTCCTCCCTGGAACAGTTAGGAAACACTGATCAAATCCCTTCTGAACTCTAAGGAGGAAGTGTCAGGTGGTGGCCTGAGGAAGCAACCTGGGGTCTTCTGAGTCTTTCAGTGTTTTCCAGATCACACCAGAAACCTGCTCCCACCTCCACTTGTGGTGGCGGCCTGGCCGGTGCCTCTGATGGGAACACCTCTCAGCCCAGATGGGAACACCTCTCAGCCCAGATGGGAACACCTCTCAGCCCAGGAGAGGCGCCTGCACAGCTCTCTGTGGCTCTCAAGGCATCAGAGTGAATCAGGACTCCCAGCTCCATCCCCCCAGGGCTTTTACCTTCCCAAATCATATCTTTCAAATACTTTTATCCTGTAGCCCTTTGACTTCTCAAACCTCCCATACAAGGGACCAACAGAGGAGTCAGATAACTGGGAGGCTCACTGAAGGGATAGACAGGAACAGAGAGGCCTTTTAAGCCAGAGGTTTTGCAGATGATGTTGAAGGCCCTGTCCCACAGAAAACATGCAGGGTCACCCCCAGTGCCCCTGGCCTGGGCATTGCCGGCATTCCCTGGGGTGCCTCCCCACCAGGCAGTTTTCAGGGGCTGTTTTCTTGCCCTAAAACCAAACAAGCCAACATGTTGACTACAATATTTAAAATCACAATATTTCAAGTCAATTAAGTTCCAGACTCCCTAAAGTAGGGTTCAGCAAATAAAAGCCCAGAGGGCAAATCTGGCCTTTCATCTATTTTTATATGGCCCCAAATGAAGAATGGTTTTCATATTGTTTCAATGACTAAAAAAAATTAAAAGACAAAAAATATTTTATGACACATGAAAATTATTTGAAATTCAAATTTCAGCAGCCAAAATGGTGTTTCACTGGAGCCCAGCTACATCCATTCATTGATGTATTGTCTATGGCTATTTTTGAGCTAAGAGAGTTAGAAGTTTTGGCAGAGACTTGCATAAACAGCAAAGCCCCCAATATTTACTATTTGGCCCTTTATAGAAAATGCTTACTGACTCCCAGCCCAGAGGAAACCAAAAGAAGTCAGATCTCCCGCAGGAGGGCTAATGGCAGGGTTGCCACCAAGAAAACTGGAGGACCCTGAACCTCCGAAACAGATGACCTTCTTCCCCAGTGACCTCCCCAGATCTAGGGAATCATGGCTCCTGGGCACTGATGGGCCCTCAGGTCCCTTATCCCTCATTCAGAAGGGAGGGGTGGCCCCTGGGTCATTGTCTTGATAACAGGTCAAAGATCACTCCCTTCCTTGCTATCTGGGAGGAAAGATCAAAGTTGAGAGACAAGGCGAGAGGAAAGCAGGTAGGATGCCTCAACATCACAAAGAGCACAGGCACTTCAATGAGAGTCTGGCTCAGGCTTTTGAGTCTAACCTAGAAAATATTTTCTGAGCACATCCTATGAACAAGGCTCTGTGCTCTGTGTTGACAGATGCCCAGATGAGTCAGGCTTCCCCAGGGCCGCCTTATCTCTGAGCTCATATCTGACAGTGAACTGGCTTCAGCCTCCCGTCCTTGACCCTGACCTGTGTTGTTTAGGGAGATGAGGTGCAAACCTCTCTGTGTGCTGGTCTTGCTCCCTGGTGCAGCTGGTGGGCCCCCAGCCCACAGCCCACACTCTATGCTCACCTGAGGCTGCACGCCAGCTCGGTGAAGCGGGGCCGGTCACTGGGGTCGTAGTCCCAGCAGCGGGTCATGAGGGTATAAAGGACCGGTGGACAGAGGTCAGGCTTGGGCAGCCGGTCCCCTTTCTCCAGCACCCCGATGACATCCTTGTTCTCCAGCCAGAAGAAGGGCTGCTTCCCAAAGCTCAGGATCTCCCACATGCACACGGCTGGGGTGGAAGGGAGCGTCAGGCCCCAGGTAGGGGAGACCAGTCCCTCCCACCCAGGAGCACCGTCGCCATTAGCACTCAGTCTCGGCCAGGATCAGCTCCTGAGGTCCTTCCTCCCACTCCAGCACCCTGGGGTCCTGCCTACCATGGTGGTCTGCCCGAGGGACAAGTGACCTACATCTGCAGTAAGTGACCTAAGGCCTTGCTCCCTGGACCCCTGTCAGGGTGCTGCAGGATCAAGAGGTGGCAGTCATGGCATGTCATTGGGACCACAAGTGTCTTCTCTTAGGAGGGAGGGGAGCCACTCCTTAGTAAAGCTGGAATTGGAAGCCTCGCACCAACACTTGGTGCCTCTGTGATTGCGGGCAGGCTCCTGACTCATCTGAGCCTCAGTTTTCTTTTTTTTTTTTTTTTTTTTTGAGACGGAGTCTCGCTCTGTCACCCAGGCTGGAGTGCAGTGGTGCAATCTCAGCTCACTGCAAGCTCCGCCTCCCGGGTTCACGCCATTCTCCTGCCTCAGCCTCTCTGAGTAGCTGGGACTACAGGCGCCCGCCACCTCGCCTGGCTAATTTTTTGTATTTTTAGTAGAGACGGGGTTTCACCGTGGTCTCGATCTTCTGACCTCGTGATCCGCCCGCCTTGGCCTCCCAAAGTGCTGGGATTACAAGCGTGAGCCACCGCGCCCGGCCTGCCTCAGTTTTCTTAACAGGAAAATGAGAGTAATAATAATATTCTACAAGGTTGACTGTGGGAGCACTAAGTGAGATGGTCTGCAGGAGGTGTTCCGTAAGAGGCTGTCTCTCTACACCTGCCTTTGCTCTCTCTCCTTCCTGTACCTCTCTAAGTCACAGAGTTTCGTCTTAGTTTCTGGGGCTGGTAGGTTGAGCACACATGTCACAAGAGCCTCTTCCAGGAAGATGAGCCTGCACAGCCTAGGCCAGTCCTTAGCCTGGGTCACTCCCCTTCCTACCCCTACTGGCCTCCCCACCTCTGAGACTTCTCAGTGGCCACAGCAAAATAGAGCCCTGGGAATGGAGGGTGGAGGGCAGACCCCTGCTCCCTGCACCCACCCCCTTAGCCTGGTTCAGAGGTGAGAATCTGAACCCTTTTTCATGCCCTCCCAAATCAGCACTCACCGAACATCCAGACGTCACTGGCCGTCGTGAAGCGTCGGAAGTTAATGGATTCTGGGGACATCCATTTGATAGGGAGACGAGTCACAGAGGCTTTGGGTGGGCAAAGAGGTTGATTTTTAGGGAAGAAAGATCAGAATTATCCGGAAATACATCCTACTTTCTGAAGACCCTTAGCCTGGGCTGTCCAACTGTAGACTTCCTTCTTCTGGAATTTTTGGCTTCAGCGACCCCTCCAAGGCCAATGCAGAGGCTGGGAAGCCCCCTCACCTTTGTAATAGTCCTCATCCTCAATGTACCGGGAAAGACCAAAGTCCCCCAGCTTCACACACTCAGGGGAGGCCACCAGGATATTCCGGACAGCAATATCCCTGGAAGAAGGGCATCAAGACCAGGATGAGGCACTGCCCACCCCCATGAGAGCAGGAACAGAGAGATGGACAGACAGATGGAAAAAGAGACCAAGAGTCTAAGCCAGGGACTCGGCCTCCAGAGCAGAATCGGGCAGCTTCTGTGGGTCACTGCCCCCACCGAGTGGTCTTGCTACAGCACAGTTCAGGTGGGAGCCCAGCTGGCCCCTCTGCACCCCAACACGCACAGGTGCTTTGCCATCTCCTTCTCTCTTGCTGTTGGGCTCTGTCTCCCGTCACCCCTTCATGCATCTCCAGCTTGAAGCCTGGCTCAGATTCCTGGCATCTGCTACACTCCACTTCTGTGCTGTTGCCTACACAGTCCCCCATGCCAGGGAGGCTATCACCTGGTGATTCTTCTAGGATAAACTCCAACCACTTCCCTGAACACAGGTATTCTCTCTCATCTGCATTTCCACAGGACTGGTTAGGTCTTTGGTACAGCAGGAGTGGCAGAGGCAGCACAGCTAACTCTTATGGGGCACTTAGGATACCAGGATCGCACGAGAGCTTCACACACCCTGAGTCATGACATAGAGACCCTCAGACCCCCCTGGTGCAGGGGAGGAGACCGGACCCAGGGAGCTGAAGGAACTTGCCCATCAGCTCACCCGTGGAAAAGGGTGTCGCCCAGGTAGGCTACTCCAGAGCTGAGCTCTCGTTCCTCCCAGGAGATGCACCGCTGACTCAGTTTACCCTGTGTTCTTGCCATCACTCCCAACCCCAAACTAGTTTGCCTGCTTGCTTCTCACAGGCAGGCTCCACTCTCTAGTGTTTGTTTTTATAGTTGAAATGATGACTTAAAAGCATGGACACTTCAAATAAACAAACAAAAGAAACGAATCTATCCTCCCACCACCTTTGTCCTAAGAATTGATGTCTCCAGTTTGACCCTCATGCTAGAAAGTAAGCTTCACGAGGAAAAGGAGTTTTGCTTGTTTTCGTCATGACTTTGTCCCCTCACCTGGCACTGAGAGGTGTTCCACAGTATTTGTTGGATGAATGAATGAATGCAGGGTTTTATCCCCTGATGTGGCTTTCCATAGAATCAGGCACAAGGACACAGAGCCAATGTCAATGGTGGGTAATGCCCAACCACTGACTCCCTTGGGGGTCAGGTTCTCATGGCAGGGAATGGGAACAAAGCCAGGTAGAGCAGGGGCCAACTCCACAGCCACAGGGAGGCTTGGACTCGGCAGCCCAGGGGTGTTGGCAACCAGGGTGATGTCTGGGCTAGGACCCCAGGATCTTCCTGGCCCTGCTCCAGCCCAGTCCCTTCTTCCTGAGCCATGTGCCACCAAGCCAGTGAGCTGGAGGTGAGCAAGCTCTGAGCAAGGTTGGGGGCGATTTCCTGGCACTCACGGGGGAGGGGCTAGAAGGTCTTGAGATATAGACAGACACCTCGGACTTCAGAGTTACTCGTAACAACCCCATGAAGTACATACAGTGCCTGCAACTTTAAAGATGAGGACACAGGGTCAGAGAGGCTGCTCAAGTGCTCAAAGCTGCTGGGCCAATCCTGGGATTCCAACACTGCTCTGTGTCACCCACAAGCCCTGCTTCTACCTAGATGCCTTGAGGATCCGGTGAAGGCCTGGCTTCCATACCACCGGCCGCCCCCTCCACCCCTACCTGTGCACACAGTTGATGCTCTCCAGGTAGGCCATGGCTTTGCATATCTGCAGCGAGTACAGCACGAGGGTGAGCACCTTCAGGGAGTTCTTGTTCCGCTCCAGGTAGTGGCCCAGCTGCGGGAATGGGGAGGTGCCATCAAGACCCCTGGTTGGTCCCAGTATGGAGCCAGGGGACCAGTGTGCTGGCAACCCCTGACCCTTCCCTGGGGACGGCGGGAGACAAACCCAAAGCTGGCAAAATGTTCCAGCAATTTCCTTGACAAACAGGGCCTCTGGCTTATTTCAGCAGAACACAGAAGCCAGGAAGCTGGGAGGAATGGGCTGTGCTCTGAATGCCCCCCATGCTGCAGCCCAGTTGTCATCGCAGGGTCCTCTAGCTCACCTCCCCGTAGGGATACAATTCCATGATGATCCAGGTGGGCTCCTCTTCAATGATGCCGATCAGCTTCACGATGTGTGGGTGGTCGAGGTTCTTCATGATCACTGCAGTGTGGGTGGGGGGCAAGAGGGACAGGTGGAGCGGCTCAAACGTTCCATTCAGAAAAGGCCTTTGCTCTTCTAGCTGGGAGGATGGGGACCCCTCCTCCAACATGGGTCCCTGCACTCTTCACCCCTCTCTTCCCAGGCCCAAGCCCCTCCCACCTTGGAGGCCTGGTTGGTCTCAGGGGTCCCTACCTGCCTCGCTCATGAACTTCTCCTTGTTGTCCAGAGTGCAGTCTTTCTTGCAGGTCTTGACAGCTACGTTGATTTGCTCCCCTTTCTGTAACAAGAGTGTGTTCAGGACCCCTTGATCCAGCCCAGCGCTCAGCAGAATGTTCCCTCCTGGCCTCCCCATGGCCTCCTGCAGACTCTGCTGCCAGGGAAGGCCCCTTTCTCCTATGTCTCTCTTCTTCTCCCCTTTGTCTTCCTCTCCTCTCCTTCCCCACTCCCCTTCTTCTTGATCAGGGTCTGTTAGAATTGAAAAGGGCTTTAGTGGTCAAATGAGTCAAGCCCCTGCCCATCCAGATGAGGACACTGAGACTGAGGGGCCGTGTGACCTGCCCAAAGCCAGAGGCACCTGCAGGCCATTATCATGCCTGGGGGCTGGGCCTTTCTCTCTCTGTCACTGGATTTTTCATTCTTACTGCCTCTTTCTTTTTTCCCCGGGCCTGCTAGAAGCGTGACCACAGCAGTCAGCCTTGCCCTGCCCCATCACTGGCTTTGACACTAACTCCATATCCTGCCTCACCTTTTCTCAGAACTGTCCTTATCCCACCTCCCCCTTTGTATTCTCCCACCAAGAATACTGACCCTTCTCCAGGTTCTGCCTATATCTTCACCCCTGGTATTTTGCTACCCTTCTTGGAAATGACTCTTGTCTCCACCACTCTTTGAGTATTTAATAAATGCCACCATGCCCAGTGGACAAGAGGCCCTTAGGGGCAAGAGTCCCCAAGTGGACGAAGGCTGTGCCAACTCCAACCTGCTCCGATTTGAGCTCTGTCTCACCCTACAGACATGTGGAAGAGGAATGTAAGGGAAGATTCTGGAACTCACGTGATTTGTGTAGACACCTTCATAGACCTCCCCAAAAAAGCCTTCCCCAAGAATACGATTCAGGACCACATCTTCACGGGCAATGCCATACTGTGGACCTGCACAGACAGAGAAAACAGTTGCAGATCACAGAGATCAGTGGTATCCCCTAGGAAACCTGAGTGTCTGCAGTCTCTAAAGCCAGGCGTCACCAGATCTATAACACCTCAGCCAAGATCCAGGGGCTGGGCTGGGGAAATGGGAGTCTAGAATGTTCCACTGTCTCAGACCCAGGGAAGAGCCATCACCCTGCTCCCTCTGAAGGCTGGGTCCCAGGTCCAAGTTACTAGAATCCCTACACAGCTCCATGGGCACACAAAAGATCAATCAGTTATAGGGAGAAAAAAAAAAATCTCAGCTTTCAAATCCAAGGCATCTCAGGTTTGCCACTGTCTAAGTCTAGCACGAAGGGAGGATAAAGGAGGAAAAGAATGTTCCCTGTGGTGTCACCAGAGTCCTTGCCACGTCATTTCACAGGGCCTTGACTGCGGTTGCTGTGGTGGGGTCGAGAACCTACCTCCAGGCCTTCGCAGGGTTTCGTCGGGAATCTCTGCGTAGATGTCTGACTCTGGAATGACAGGAAGAGGCCCAGCCGTGGACAAGATGCCCTCGGTGGGCACCGCCAGGAATCAGGTGTGGGGCTCCCTGCTGGAGGCCAGTGGAGCCCAAGGGGGTAGGAGGAGAAGCCAGGCATGTCCCAGGCTCCCAGCCCAGGTTTTAGAGTGGCCACAGAGCCCAGGGCACCTCAGCTGAACTCCCTGCTCTCTGCTTCCCAAACTTGTACCATTTAGGGCAAGTTGGTTAATCTCCCTTAATCTCAGTTTTCCCTTCTATGAAATGAATACTGGGGGATGCTATAAAGATTGAATCAAATAATACCTGTTGCATGTTTAATACCATTAAGGACTGGATGTTTGTGTACTTCCCAAATTCCCTTGTTGAAGCCCTAATTCCCAATGTGATGGGATTAGGAGGTGGGGCCTTTGGGAGGTGGTGCAGTCCTGAGTGTGGAGCCCCCATAATGGGATCTGTGCCCATATACGCAGAAGAAGAGAGGCCAGAACTCTCTCTTCATCACATGAGCCCACAGTGAAAGGACAGCTATCTGCAAATGAGGATGGAAGCCCTCACCAGATGCAGACTCAGCCAGCACCTTAATCTTGGACTTCCAGCCTCTAGAACTGTGAGCAATAAAGTATCTGGTTCTAAGCTACCCAGTCTATGGTATTTTGTTATGGCAGCCCAAGCTGTCTAAGC
Organism: Hylobates moloch; assembly: GCF_009828535.3. NCBI lineage: Eukaryota > Metazoa > Chordata > Mammalia > Primates > Hylobatidae > Hylobates > Hylobates moloch. The sequence continues at coordinate 32,141,058 of NW_026652297.1, read as the reverse complement.
CATGTACTAAGTACTCAATACACACTAGCGATTACTATTCATGATTCTTTTTTGAGATGGAGTCTTGCTGGATTGACAGGCTGGAGTGCAGTGGTGCAGTCTCAGCTCACTGCAACATCTGCCTCCTGGGTTCAAGCTATTTTCCTGCCTCAGCCTCCCAAGTAGCTGGGACTACAGGCACATGCCACCATGTCCATCCAATTTTTGTATTTTTAGTAGAGATGGAGTGTCACTATGTTGGTCAGGATGGTCTTGATTTCTTGACCTAATGATCCACCCACCTTGGCCTCCCAAAGTGCTGGGATTACAGGCATGAGCCACTGCACCCAGCTACAATTCATGATATTTTAAAGCCATCATTGAGAAGTTATGGGGGAGGATCGTTTTTCTGTAACTTGGAGGAAACCCTCGGCAATGTCATGAGAGCAGGCAGTGGGGAGCAAGCAGACGGGAGGCAACTGGAGCAGGTGGAGGATGCAGCGGGCAGCTCACCTATGCTGCAGCTCTCTGAGAGGTGGGACCGCCGGGCCTCCAGGTTTCTGTAGGAGGTGAGAGAGCAGAAGCCAGGTGAGCTCAGAGCCCGATAATGTTCCCCTGGGCAGCCTTGGCCTGCCCTCTCCTCCTGCCCCCCGTGGAAAAGTAGTCTGTCCAGATTAGCAATGACCTGGGAGCACAGCCCAGGCTGCTGGGGGCTGGAGTTGGGGGACAGCAGTGACCCCCGAGGATAACACCAGGTGGCATGAAGGCATAGGAATATTCCTGCAGGTATTTACTGGGAGGGAAAGATCATCCTTTTTCCAGGGTTCTCCTGGGCCTGAAAGCCAGAAACTATGGAGGTGGGGACTCCCGGTTTATTCTTCTTCCTCTCAGCAGCACAGGCTGAGCTCAGGGCCCTGTCCTCTGCACCCCATTGTACTCACAGCATGGGGATCTGGGGCAGGCTGTTCCGCTTCTCACCATCTAGGAAGAGAGGAGGAAGGAGGAGGTTGGAGCTGGGGACACAGCGGCCTGGGTGGGTGACTGACCTCCTCACTATTCCTACAAGGGACTCTCCTCCCACCCCAGCCCCTAATTCCATTCTCTCCTAGCCTGGGAGCTAGGGAGGCCTTGGGCCAAAACTGGAATCCTCCTTGGAGGATGCCTCAGGCCAGATTTCACGTGCTCCAGCTGTGACCCCTGCTTCCTGAATCTGACCCAAGACAGAGACACACAGGTAGGACCAGCCTTCTTCTAGCAATGGCTTTGAGCTTGCTGGGGCTAAAACGCCTCTCCTCCAGAAGCTGCCGCTATGTGGATCTTGATTAGCAGGGCTGTGGGTAGGTGGACCAGCCAGGGCTTAAAGCCTAAGGTGGGCCCATTGGAAGCTTCCCACTGGGCTGTGGGGGAAGCCTCCTCATTCACTTATCCATCAGTGGCTTAGCTTCTGCCATTCCGCCTCTGGGGACTCGGGTGTGCTGCCACCCATGGTCCAGCCACTTTACCTTTAAATGGAACCCACCTGTCCTAGGATGGATGATGAGAGAGCCTTGGTGCTCCCCCTGCAGCCGGCAGTAGCCGTCTATGAGGTCAGCCATGTTCTCAGCCTCTGCTAGGGACGAGGTTTTGATGGACAAGGCCTGCGGAGCAGAGACCGGCCAAGGGTGAGACCCCAGAGCCTTGGCTAGAGACCACCCCCAGGGCTGGAGAAGAGACAACAGGACCCCTGCCACAACCCTTGCTTGGATGCCAATGCTGTCTGCACCTCTCCTGGGGCCCTGCCCTGGAGTCCAGACCGCACTCTGTCACCCCTTTCACCTGTACTCCCATACTCTCCAAAGGCCAGTCCCAGGCCTCACTTATTTTGGCCTCTGAGCACACAGCACGATGCCTGGTACCTAGTAGGTGCTCAATAAATAGAAGCAGAAACTGAGAAAATAGAAGAGGGGGCTGGGCGCAGTGGCTCATGCCTATAATCCCAGCACTTTAGGAGGCCGAGGCAGGCAGATCACCTGAGGTCAGGAGTTTGAGACCAGCCTGGCCAACATGGCAAAATCCTGTGTCTACTAAAAGTACAAAAATTACTCGGGCCTTGTGGCATGCACCTGTAGTCCCAGCTACTCAGGAGGCTGAGGCAGGAGAATCTCTTGAACTCTGGAGGTGGAGGTTACAGTGAGCTGAGATTGCACCACTGCACTGTAGCCTGGGCGACAGAGTGAGACTTTGTCAGAAAAAAAGGGAGGAAGGAAGGAAAGAAGGAAGGAAGGAAGGAAGGAAGGAAGGAAGGAAGGAAGGAAGGAAGGAAGGAAGGAAGGAAGGAAGGAAGGAAGGAAGGAAGGAAGGAAGGAAGGAAAGAAAGAGGAAGGGGAGGCAATGGGGCAGGGCACAGATGGGTGAAAGGAGAGAGAGATGAGCGCTCTGCAGCCTGAGGTCTCTCTGGGTGTTTTACTGCAAAAACAAAACAAAACAAAACAAACAAAACAAAACAAAACACACACACACACACACACACACAAAACAAAAACAAAAACAAACCCATGTTTTTGAGGCCTTGATGTCCACGTCATTGTTCTCTTGGTATAACTTAGGCCTGTGATTTATACCTGATTTCTGGTCACCTTGAACATTCCACTACCTGAAAACCTTCCCAATTTCTTTACTGACATTAAAAAAACTGTTTCCTGAATTTTCCTACAATTTATCATCATCCTGGTACCTTTTGTCTAAGAACTTGGTGCAGTTTTCTTAACATGATCCCCAAAGCCAGGAAGCTCCTGGCCTCCTGCGTGTCAGACTTTTGGTCTGAGCAAGAGCTCCCAATCTGCCATTATACCCCCTGCAGAGCTGCCAGGTGCCCAGAGACACTCACCTGGGGGGCACCTTCAATGCCCAGCTGAAGTACTGCCTGGCCCTCCTCCAGCAGGAGGCACCTGATGGACCTGATCTGCTTGAACTCGGCCAGGCAGGTGGGCTGTAGGAAAAGAAGGGGGAGCTTCAGACCATCCCACTATCAGGACTGGGCCATGCAGATTGGTCAGTATTGGAGAGCTGGGGTGAGGAGGAACTGGGAGTTTCTCTGGGAGATGAAGAGAGAATCAAAGACTATTAAGGCTAGAAGTATCCTCTAGTTCAGGGGCATCCAATCTTTTGGCTTCCCTGGGCCACATTGGAAGAAGAATTGTCTTGGGCCACACATAAAATACACTAACACTACTTGATGAGGGTAAAAAAAAAATTGCACAAAAAATCTCAACATGTTTTAAGAAAGTTTACGAATTTGTGATGGGCTGCTTTCAAAGCCGTCCTGGGACCACAAGCTTGATCTAGACCAAGCCCCTCCCTATGCCAAGGAGAAAATGAGGTCTAGGGAAAGCCAGGACTTGCTCAACATCATGTGCCAAGCTGGCAGTGGAGCCAGGACTGGACCCAGGTCCCCTGACTTCCAAGGGAATCGTGCCTCATATTGTCACTGAGAGAGCAACACTGCTGAGCTCTGCGAGTAATCATAGTGGCCTTGTCTCCCCCTCCAACCACCTCTGTGCAGATGACAGTCACAGGGATGTAAAGGGCCATCTGCCCTATGCTGCCATTTCTAAATGCTCTCTACTGCTGCTCAAGCCAGGGCATGGCCTTAGAAGAACTCTGCTCTCAGCAACAGGGGCAAGAAGAATTGAAGGGGCAGACAGGGCAGGAGGCAGCAGAGAGGGGAAGACCTCCCCGCCTGGGGCTGGGTGGGGTTGCCCCCGGTCTTTCTACCTTTGCGTCCTGACTGGTCAGCTGGCGGATCCCTTTAGGGCCAATGACCAGGTCCACAGTAATGTTCCATCCTTGCTGGAATGAAAAGAGAGTGGACTGTTGTCCCAGAGCTGTCCTCCCCATTCTTCAGAAACTTGAAGAAAAGCTCCCTAAGCTAGACACAAGCCACTGTTTCCTGGGTCTCCAGCTCCTTCCCACCGAAATGCTGGCCATATGGATTTTCCCCTCCTGACACCTTGCCTGTCCTGCCCACCTCCCAGAGCTGGAGGCCAACATTTCAGCGCCTGCTTCAGGCAAGGGGGTGCTTGTGACTTCCACCGACGGCAGGTCAGCGAGGCCCTGCTGCCTGAGAATCTGCAGCGATTGGAGCCTCTCCCTGCCCCCTCCTGGCCCCTTTTCCCAAGAGGCCTGGGATCCAGGTCAGGGAGAGGATCAAGAGAGCCCGCCATTACAATGAGTTCACAGCGGTAGGTCTCCTGGTCAATGTTGGCGAAGCCCGCGAGAGTGTTGAAGAACTTCATGACGCACTCCTCCTCCCTGAGTGAGGCGTACTGCTGGAAGGTCTGCTGGATCATTTTCCGGAACTGTTTGGGCTGGGGGAGGGGATGGGCAGTGTGAGCAATGCCTGCTCCTCCCAGGTCTCACTCCTTCCCTTAGAGTCTCACTGAGAGACTGCCCGCTGCTTGAAAATGATCCCCCAGGGCCTTTGCCCCAAAAGCAGCTGTGATCTATGACCTAAAACACATACCCATTGTCTCAAGGGAGACTCCCTGTAACCCTATGAAGGAGGTGGAGGGGGCAAGGGGTAGCTTCCCAGTACTGGGGCCACAGAGCTGATAAGGCCTCGATGCGGAGCCGGAGCCCAGGCATGTCACAGTTGGATCCCCAGCCCCAGAGAGGACCCCTCGGTGCATTTAGTGGTCCTGTGTCCAAATGCCCAAGGCCGTGCAGATGCCCTGGCTTCTCTGAGTATCCCCAGCCCCAGCCTCATCCCTTACACTCTAGTCTTGGGAATCAACATGAAGAGGTCCTTGCCCATTGGTTTCCTCACCTTTAAGTTCTCCTGCATCTGCTTTGGGAAAAACAAGTCCAGCCCCACTTCCTTTCTGCAAGAAGGAAGAAAAAGGCAGCATGTGACTCCGCCTCACCCCCATCCCAGGACTGCGGGCCAATCAGGAAGAGGTGAGAGGGCTTTGGGACCTGAAGACGGGCCCTGTGTGACTCTGGTCTGGGGAGGGGTGGAGGAGAGGGTGAGGAGGAAAAGTACACATGGAAGGACAGGAAAGGAGGGGAGATGGGTGATCCCAGAACTCACTCTAGGAGCTCGAAGTTGGACTTCTTGTCAAGTGCATTGTGGGGCATATCCTTGAAGAACCGCCTGGAGAAATAGGTGGTGGAGAGGGAGGCTGAAGGCTGGAGAATGAGGCAGTCAGACCCAGGGCACCTCATGCCACTAGAAGCCCCCTTCCCCTGCCATACGTGGGAATCATCAGGAGAAAGGAAGTTAGGAGAGTCATAAAATTTAGTATTTTGACCTGTGAGGAAAAGGAAACCCCACAAATGTCATTCCAAGAGAAGACTCCAGCCTTGCATCCTAGGAAACTCACTCTAGGAATGGGCAGATACTGGGCTGAGGAGGAAGATGGTGGCTCCATCTGTGGCCTCTAAGAACAAAGGCCCAAGGCAGCCAATGCTTGAATGATCAGCCTAGGAACACTGACCTTTACCTGCAGGTCCTGGGGGACTCTTGTGATTTCCTTTTCACTTATTTGCTATCTCTGAGATATTATATGTGTGTATGTTTGTGTGTTCATTTAGATACTTGTTAAATGTACCACTGTATATATACAAACTTTAGGACTTACAGAAGAAGAAAATAAAATTATTCATAGTCTTACCAGAGGATGCAGCTATTAATATTTTACTCATATTCTTTAAGTCTCATTTCCCCCAAAAATGTATGCCTTGATAAATAGTTTTATGCAATTGTGGCTTAAGCTGAGACCAAATAGCTAATGTCCTCACATGTGCCAGCCTCCCTTCCCTGTCTAGGTCACTGTGTCTAGTAATTTCATTGACTGCTGCAGACATTATCCTACTCCTGATCTTATATTAAAGCCATTCAATGTTCCTTTAATTCAGGCATCCTTATAAATATCTGGTAAAAGTTTTGTGCAACTAATAATATAAACAGAGTGAGGGAAGTAACTTATGATTCAAAAGCAATGACTTTTAGACAGTTCTTTTTAGAAACTGTTTAGAAACTTTTGTGTTTAGAAAATAGGAAGGTTAGGCTGAGGGTGGTGGCTCATGACTGTAATCCCAGCACTTAGGGAGGCCGAGGTGGGCAAATCACAAGGTCAAGAGATTGAGACCATCCTGGCCAACATGGTGAAACCTTGTCTTTACTAAAAACACAAAAATTAGCCAGGCGTGGTGGCGCACATCTGTAGTCCCAGCTACTCGGGAGGCTGAGGCAGGAGAATCACTTGAACCCGGGAGGCAGAGGTTGCAGTGAGCCGAGATTGCACCACTGCACTCCAGCATGGGTGACAAGAGTGAAACTCCATCTCAAAAAAATTAAAAAGAAGACACTCAAGGCATGAAATCATAGAGGAAATATCCAATAAAAATGTAAAATGTAAAATGCTATATCCTTAATAATTTTTAATAAATGGTGTCTTTGAATGTATTGTCAAGCAAAATAAGTAATTACCTCTTAAGAAATATGGTCCCAATTTTGCACTCTGTGCCCCAGCCTGAAACACTGGGCAATGTCTGGAGATAGTTTTGGTTATCACACCTAGTTGGAGTAGGGGGTTGGTAGTGCTACCAGCATCAAGTGGGTAGAGACCAGGGATACTGCTAAACATCCTTCAATGCAAAGGAAGCCCACCCCCAATCCCCCCTAACAAAGAAGTATCCAGCCCCAAATGTCACTAGTAGTGAGGCTAGAAAACCCTGGGGATTCGATCCAAGAAGAGAACTTAAAACACTAAGAAGATGGGTTCTTCCCTACCCTTATTTCTCTGTACTGAGCGTCTGACAGAGGGAGGTAAGCAATGGTGCCTGAGATGGGATGTTCTTGCTAAGGGCAGATGTGCGGAATTGGAAACCAGAAGACTGGCAGATAGGAACGACATTCAGGTGTAGCAAAGGTCCCCAACCCCTGGACCATGGACCAGTACTGGCCTGTTAGAAAGGTGGCCACAGAGCAGGATGTGAGCAGTGGGTGAGTGACCAAAGTTTCATCTGTATTTACAGCTGTCTCCCATCTCTTGCTATATTGCCTGAGCTCCATCTCCTGTCAGATCAGTGGTGACATTAGATTCTCATAGGAGTGTGAACCATGTATGCGAGGGATCTAGGTTTCACGCTCCTTATGAGAATCTAATGCTTGATGATCAGTCACTGTCTCCTATCACATCCAGATGGACTGTCTAGTTGCAGGAAAACAAGCTTAGGGCTCCCACTGATTCTACATTATGGTGAGTTGTATATTTATTATATATTACAATGTAATAATAATAGAAATAAAGTACACAATAAATGTAATGTGCTTGAATCATCCTGAAACCATCCCCCACCCCAACCAGGGTCCATGGAAAAACTGTCTTCCACGAAACTGGTCCCTGGTGCCCAAAAGGTTGGGGGCCTCTGAGGTATAGGACATGAGAAGCCTACCCAGGATTCTCCCCTGGATGGAAGCTCCTCCTCCTCTTCCTCCTCCCACCTGAAGAGTGCCTGCAGTTAAGATCCCCAAATTCCATACGATTGACCATGGCAGCTTCAGAAAACATTTCAAGCCAGTGTTACCTGCTCAATCTCCACATTAATAAGAAACCTCAGGGTGATTATAGGCAGCTTGGTCATCTACAGTTCCCCTGGGTTGAGTGAGCCATAAAATATACTCGTAGGTAACTGAACACATTGGCTTGCTGTACACAACTATTTAATTCTAACAGAATAAATGTTGGCAAAGGTCCACTGAGGAAGAAGATTTCAGTTCTTTCAGTTATCCATTTATTCAACTGTGTATTGAGCTCTTATGTGCCAGGCAAAGGCAGCACCCATTCTGACTCCAAGGATTTGACAGATTTTCACAATCTGGTGCATGTCATTGCCTCACAGAGCTGTGTGCAAGTACGGTGGTTTTGCAAAGGAGGCTGGAGGGGGTCAGGATGGGGCAGAAAAGGCTTTAAGATGAAGAGACCCTTAGCTGGCTTGATGGGAAGACCAGATGGTCACACTGCTTGTAATTGACACCTCATAGGCTCACGCTGAGGTTTCCTATGTATGTAGAGGACAAGCAGGTAACACGGGCTCAGTACGTTTTCTAAAGGTGCCAGAAGATAGAAGAGTTTACTACGCTGAAAAGGGAAATGAAAAGACTGTGCCAAGCAGGAAGGATGCATCACCCACCCACGGGGTGAGATCTGCTTCCCAGCCATGAAGGAGAGTGGTCTCCTAAAGCCACTCCAGGCTTACGATCTGTTGTTGAATGAATAAATGAACTTTGAGACTTGTGAAGAAAGAATTTGGAAGACTGGGATATATAAATATTAAATTTTTTAAAACAGGGTTAGCTAAATGAAAGGGTAAACACATTTTGAAATTAACACTGAACAATTAAGTCACATAAAAAAATAAGAGCATTTTAGCGTGATCAAGGTGGTAGTGAATGCAAAAATGTTTTGTTAGGGTAAAGGAAGCTCAGCTAGCACATCAAGGTCACCCCAATCTCCTGAATCCAGCTTGCTTAGCCCACTCCCTGTGTCCCAAATGACCCTTCTCTCAGGCATCGAAGATCATTTACATAGTCACCATTGACAAGACTGTCCAATCATTCAGATGTGCCACAATCTGGGTGTTTCTAACATTTGGAGCAACTGAACATCTTGGAATGTCTGGGAGAACTAGTAACCATCACTCAAGGGAGATGCTGCTCTCCCCAGCAAGGTAGCTTCCCAATTTTCTGTGTTGAGTCCCATCTCAGCTGCTCTCCAGGGGCACCCAGGTCTCCCAGATATGCCCAGACCGCCATCACTGAGTGAGGCTGTGCCTACCTGGAGTGCCCTCTAGTGCCTGATTGGTCCTTCCAGCTCAAGCCTGCAATTTTGAGTAGCTAACACCAGGTGGACAGCGGTGGAGTCTATAATCAGATACAGGCCTATGACTGATACCCAGGTAAGGACAGCAGAAAATAAGGAAACAACTAAAATAATCCAGTTGGTTACTTTTTTCTTCTAAACATCAATAGAAATTAACTACAAACCAAGATGCCTTTTGAAGCAAAGCAAGCTGTGTGTTGTTTCTCCAATCTTTATTTATTATCAGTTACTTAACTAATCTGGGGTTACACATTCATTCTCTTTTGTTGTTGTTGTTGTTGTTGCTGTTGTTTCAGGGCTCTGCTGAGGGTGGACAATGGTCCTAGGTGTCTCAGATCAAGGGGGAGGTTATTTGGTTCCTCAAACTGGGCAGGTACTGATTTCCAGAATAGAGGCCATGAATTTCAAACTTTCATTTATAGGCATTATTTAGATCAAACATTTGGCATTTATAAAGCACCTCCAATAAATGAATAAAATTAACTAGCTATCATTCCAACTATATGAGATTCTGGAAAAGGCAAAACTATGGCAACAATAAAATGATCAATGGTTGCCAGGGTTAGAGGGAAGGAGGGATGGGTAGGTGGAGTATGGACAAATTTTAGGGCAGTGAAACTACTCTGTAATACTATAATGGTAGATATAGGTCATTATTCATTTAGCCAAACCCACAGAACATACAATAACCAAGAGTGAACCCTAATGTAAACTACAGGTTTTAGGTAATAATGATGTGTCAGTGTAGGCTCATCAATTGTAACAAATGCACCACTTTGGTGGGGAATTCTGGTGGAGAATGTTGATAGTGGGGGAGGCTGTGTATGTGTGGGGAAGGGGGTATATAGAAACTCTGTACCTTCTGTTCAATTTTGCTGAGAACCCAAAACTTCTCTAAAAAATAAAGTCTATTCAAAATAAATAAACAAAAGAAGGGTAAAGAGAAAAAAGTAGGTAAAATATAATAAATAATTATTGAATACTTTGGTCCCTGTCATTGCTCTAAGTACCTTAAATATATTAACATTTATTCTTTGTAACAACCCTGCAAGGTTTGTTATGTTACTATTGTATAGTATGCAATACCATATAATACTGTATAATAGTATACTATGCAATACTATACAATAGTAACATAACATACATATTATACAGTAGCATATATATGTTATATAGTAGCATATGTTATATAGTAGCATATATGTTATATAGTAACACATATATATTATATAGTATAACAAATGTTATATAGTAACATAACATGTTTTATAGTAACATAACGTTACTATAATGTTACTATGATCATTCCTATTTTATAGATGAAAGAATCCGGGCAGAGAGAGGGTAATCGACTTGCCCAGAGTAACACAGGAAACACATGACTCCATGGAGGATTCATTTCACTAATCTCATATCTCAGGCATACATCATACCTCTTTTTTAAGCTAGGAAATAACACAATTTTTTTTCCTGGAGATGCTGTATATCTAAAGGCAGGTGACCTAATCAATGATGTTAATAGGACAAGGGATTATTGCCCATGATTTGTAGGTAGCCCCACACTCTGGGACATTTTTAGGCAAGAGCCACAGCCCTAGAAAATTCTGCCTTATGGCCTGATTTTCCGAAGTGTGTCCAATTCTCTCTGGGCGAGAAATAGTTGTAACTTGACTTTAAAATGGCTCATCATAACAAATAACTGCATTCAACTTTAAAAATTATTAGACCTGCAAATCTTCTATTCTGTTTACAAAACAGGTGTTTTCCATATCCTCTCCCTGATATCATACATCCGGCATTTCAATGGTCACCCAGTAAGCATAGGAACATCTCTCTGACTCTGTTCCTCACACTCAGGAGATGTGAAACAATATGTCTTTTGCACAAAACAAGTGTGGATTTTAGAATCATCCTGCATTGGTTATAGCAGATATCAGCAGTCACACTCTTGACAATACTACCTACAGGAGTCATGTCGGATGCCTCGCCCTGTCCTCCAATACATTAGTGCAGTGCCTGGAGCTTAGGCTACCACCAGTAATAGTTTGGGGATGACTGGAGGATATAATAAAATAAAATAGAATGTTAATGGGTCTTTGTGGTGCTGTTTTACAACTAAGTGATGACTGCTTGACAGGTGACAAGCGATAGGTGTCTCAAAGTGATGCTAGCATCCCAGGTATGAGATCCATAAATAAAAAGGTAAAGATAAGCTTTTTTGACTTGTCTAATTTTAGAGGGGAAGATGAGATGGTACAGGATGTAATGCAAGACATAGGAGCCGAGCAGTCTGAGAAGGGATAAAAGGCACAGATAATAAAATAAACTTTGCAGACTGCCCTGGTCTGCCAGCACTGAGCTATCATGATTATTACTAATGGCAGTGAGCTGGGCTGCCTTCTAAGCAGCTGCAGGGACCACAGGCCTCCTCTGTACAGAAGACTCAAATGCTCCCTTGCTTCTTGAGACAAAGTCATGAAATGTGCAGCCCTCGAAGCTGCCCTTGACCTATTCTGTTGCTAATACCAACAGCCTCAGATGCTGAAATCAAAGTGGGACTCTCCCTTTCCCACCCCACTGCCTCCACCGGAGGACTCCTCAGCCTTCTCTCTGACTGAGAATCACGATGGGGCCAGAATTCCCCAGTGCCCCCCAGCCTGCTCCGTAGACGCCGCAGCAGAGTTCTACTCTCTATTAACCATGAGGTCACAGATAAGGCTCCGGAAATGCAGTTCCAGAAAACAGGAAGTAATCCTTGGCCAACGATTTCCCTGGCAGTCATCCTGAAAGTCCTCCCATCAACCCATATATCTAATGGCATTCAAGTCACCTGGGGGGCTGGTCAAAAATGCCTAGGATAAGGTCCCACCCAGGCCTGCCAAATCAAATCTCCCAAGGGTAGGGCCAGGACGTCTCCAGTTTATTAAGCTCCCAGGTGAATATGATTTGCAAGCAGATGTTAAAACCACTGATCTAAGATAGAGAAGGGGTAGAGAGAAGGGAAGGAGAGGGTGAAAAGGCAGGGGATGGTGAAACTCACTGGTGCTGCCCTGGTCAAGACAGGGCTAGAGCACAGGTCAGCCATATCACCCTCCTCAGTCCCGAATGGCAATGACCCCCTGGCAGCCAAGAATAAGGCCTATTTTTTTAGACTGCCATTCTAATTATGTCATTCTAACAATGTCATTCTAATGATATCACTGGACTGCCATTGTCCCGATGGTGTCTTCCACCATCAGCCCCAACTTATCCCTCCAAGCTCACGATTCTCCAGTCTATGCTTTTCCTTCCACTGATCCCTGGGCCTGGAGTGTATCTCCCCTGACCCCTGTTCTCTGCTGATTGAAATCTTTCTCCTCCTTCCAATAGCAATTCAGATACCCTCTTGCTGATGCTCTCGGGCAGGATGAATGGCTCCTACATGGAAGCTGGTGCCATCCTCATTCTGCCTCGTATTATGATTAATTGTATACACATCTGTCACCTCCCCAACATGGAAGTGTGAGGGCCTCTCTGGATGATGTACCAATTCCACACATATTGATCAAGTGCCTACTGGAGATGGGGATACAGCAATGAGCAACACAGATAGACATCTCTAGCCTCGAATGTCCCCCAGATCCTAGTCTGGTGCTCAAGAAACATCTGCTGAATCGCTTGAACAGCAGCAAAGGTGGTTGACAGATGGAAGAAGCCAGCAGCCTGCAGGCAAGAGCAGTGGCAGCAATGGGAGCCAGGAGAGTGAGACTAGGGAGGAGGCTGGCCCCCCTACCCCTGCCATCCTGAGGACCCAACACCCAGCCCCTCAGAGCCTCACCTGCTGCCGGTCACCACCTCTCCCCTTCCTGGCTCCCACACACTCATTCCTGCTTCCCATCTTGGACATGGGGAAAGGCCGGGCCGGCCCAGAGCTCAGCACAGCACCCTCCCAGCAGAGCCCTCAAGGCCACATACCTGAGCTCCAGGCAGCCCAGCTGCAGGGCCATGCCCTCGCTGACCTTGCTGGCATAGCGCTGCATGTAGTCGTTCCGGAGCTGGTGGGGAGAAAGGTCAAGCATCAGACTTGCACCCTCACCTCCCACTCCCTGCACAGAGGCCTCAGAAGATGAAGGGCCTTATTCTGCCTCCCTGAGTGACAGCCACCCACCCCACCACAAGCAAGCATGGAGCAGGGATGGAGAGCACGAGGGGAAGGGGTGCTTGTGCCTTCACAGGCTGAGCCTGTGAGGTTTTTGAGGTGCCTTTGCAGGCATTCTCTCCTTGCTCCACAGGCAGGAAGTTCAGATTCCCCTCCCCTGCCCCCCATTTTGGATAGAAGGAAACTGAAATTTTGCAAGGAGTCAGTAATTTATCCAAAGCCCTGTTGGTAAGTAGTGATAAATGTCATTCAGAGGCCAAGAAAAGTCTAGGTCAGTCTCTAGCAAACCAGGAGGGAGATCTTGGAAGGAACTAAGACCAGACAGAAAATAGCAATGGCCACTCCTGCTGATGCTGCGCTTTGCTCTGCACCTGGTGCTGGGCTTGGCACTCCATATGCATTCTGTCCAGGAAGTTTGAGATGCTCAAAATAGCTGCTGAGAGCTGGTTATTAAGTTTTCAGAAGTTTTTTAAGCCAAGTAGGTATACTATTGGTAGCTTGAAATAGGCTGAGGAGGGGGGTGGTATTTACACCATGGAAATTGGCAAGTGCCATAAAAATGAATGAAATAATGGCATTTACAGCAACCTGGATGGAGTTGGAGACCATTATTCTAAGTGAATTAACTCCAGAATGGAAAACCAACATTGTGTGTCCTCACTCATAAGTGGGAGCTAACCATGATGATGCAAAGGCATAAGAATGACTTTGGGGACTCTGGGGAAAGAGTGGGAAGAGGTGAAGGATAAGAGACTACACATTGGGTACAGTGTACACTGCGTGGGTGATGGATGCACCAACATCTCAGAAATCACCATTAAAGAAATTATTCAGGTAAACACCACCTATTCCCCCAAAAAACCCATTGAAATAAATAAATAAATAAATAAATAAATAAATAAATAAATAAATAAATAATAAATAAATAAATAAATAAATAAATAAATAAATAAATAAATAAATAGGTAAGTGCTACATGTAAGGGAATTTTTCTTTGGAGAGTCAGTTTAGCGGCCAATGATATCATGTGGTCCCTACAACAACCCTATAAAGTAGGTATTATTCTTATGATTCCCATAATAATTTTATAGCAGAGGAAACAGCTTCAGGCAAGTAAATGAGCTCCTCCAGGCTATCAAGTTAGTGAATGGCAGAGCTAGATTAGTGGACAACAGTCCGCAGAGCTGCGTAGTAAGCACTGCAGGATTCATCTTGGACCTGCTCTTGCTGCTTCACTAGCCAGGTCTCCTGGGCCACCAGAAAAGTCCAAGAGGAGCTGGGAGCACATGGGGCAGTTTAGCCAGTGCTTAAATACTGAGAGAAAAGCAGGGTTGGAGCCACTGACCATAGACCAAGCACCTTCTTCAAGAGAAGCTTCCTAGCCTGGGCCCTCCAGAATCTGGGCTTTGTCTTTCTATCTCCCTAGGAGAGAACGGTTCATGCTTGGCATTTGAGGTGCAATGGGAGCCTCGGGGCAAGAAGATAAAGTACTTTTTACCTGTTGGTAAAAATAGAGCAGCGTGGTCCTGTCCTCCTTCAGGCTCTCCATGAAGTCTTCTGGCAAGTAGCGGATTTGAAGGTCATACCTGCAACAGGACATTCAGACCCGGGTTGACACAGAGAAGCTGGTGCCTGAAGAAAGGAGTAGGACCCCAAGGGCAGAAGCAAGCCCATTCCCCAGTGCAAAGGGAAGGGCTGCCCATGGGTCTCGTGGCTACTCATTCACGGCTGGTTTTTCTCTTTCCCTCCTCTGTGGTTGGGCAGGGGACCATAAACAGGGAGGTGGCTGGCAGGTGGTGGTCTGAGCTATCCCTGACTCTCCACCTTTCTCCCGCATGGCAGCTGTTTCTCTTAGGTTCACAGGCTAGCCCTGGACCTGGGCTTTCTATCCTCCCCACCCTTCTGTCTTTCTTTTCCCCTAGCACTGTCAGCATCCCGTTTAGGGTTATCTTTAGGTGTCTGCTCTGGGATGGGGATAGTCTATGAAGCCCAGGTTAGGTCCTGGAAAATACATGCATTTGATACTGGAGGAACACTAAGCCTAGAATGCCACTCAGGTTTGCTAGAAGTTTCTGGGGCAGGGGAGTGCTCTAAGGGAGGAACTCCCAGGGCCTCCCCACCCTAAATTCTTCTCCTTCCGACTTCCAGAGCCCAGGAATCCACTCCTACCTCCACTCGGCTTCCACGTGCAGACACTCATACTTGTCCTGCACCTCACCCACCGTCATCTGTGGGTGCAGCCAGTGGATCTCATCAGACTTCATGTGCTTCAGCCTCAGCCCATAGCACTCAGCCAGCTGGATGTTGGGCCCAATCCGCCCGCTCAGCAGGATGGAGGTGATGATCTCCTGCAGAGGAGAAGAGAGAGGCATGACTCAGGGCTGCCCACCTTTGGGCTCCCATAATTCTCAATCAGACCCGAAAAGTGTGATTCTCTAGGGTGGGATTCTGTCTTCATGTTCAATTTGTCTCTGATTCTCTAGCACTTAGGGAAAGATCTGTACACAATGGGCTTTATCTGATAAATTGACAAATGGGTGAAATGAGGCAGAGATAGAGGAACTGAAAGAGCAGAAGTGAAGGAGAAAATGCAAAGAGGCAAAGAATACCAAAAATTTGCTTCTGCACGTCATTACAATCTAACCAATTAATAATTACTGAACATCCACCATGTGAACAGCAGACCTTCTGAGTGGTTTGCAATTTAGCCAGCATCGCTGAGTTCCTGCACCAGGCACTGCTAGGCCCTTTGCAGACATGATTTCATTGAATCCACATAACACAGGGAAGCAGGTGTTACCATCCCATGTGGCTGATGGAGAAACTAATATAGGTCCCACAACCCATGGAATTTAACTGGGATTTGGAATCCTGGGACACTAGACTCTGAGGATTTCTACTAGGCCAAGTTGATTTATGGAGTGGTGGGGCTGGACAAGATAAGGACAAGATTCACTTGGAAGGATTAAGTGCCACAATCACCCCATGAGCAGGGACACAAGAAATGAGTGCTGGCAAGAAACCAGGTGCCCTCTTGTTCCTGCTTTCTTGTTAACCAGTGGTTAATAGACTGCCTGTCTCCCAGACTGATGCCATAGCTTCCCGGCCTAGAGCCAGAGATGGATTAACAGGTGGGCCAACTGGGCAGCTGCCTGGAAGTCCATCTGTAAGGCCCTGCCTAGTTCTGAAATCACTTTGGTGCCATTTTTTTTTTTTTCTTGAGATGGAGTCTCACTCTGTCACCCAGGCTGGAGTACAGTGATGCGATCTCGGCTCACTGCAACCTCCACTTCCCAGGTTCAAGCCATTCTCCTGCCTCATCCTCCTGAGTAGCTGGGACTACAGGTATGCACCACCACGCCTGCATAATTTTTATATTTTTAGTAGAGATGGGGTTTTATCACGTTGACCAGGCTGGTCTCAAACTCCTGACCTCAAGTGATCTGCCTGCCTCGGCCTCCCAAAGTGCTGGGATTACGGGCGTGAGCCACTAAGCCCAGACTTTGGTACCATTTTAACTCAGGTTTCTCATGTAGTTCTACATATTGTTGGTGAATTGAGCTCACTCCGGACACAGCAGAGAGTCCTCTGGGATATAAATTTAAAAACCCGAAGGCACCAACTTGTCTCTGTTGGATATGTCTGCAATGTGCATGCCACCAAGCCTACATCAGCCTAAAGACTGAATAATGCATAATAGGTTGCTGTCAGACCAAAAAGAGGAGGGGCACTTGATTGTTTAGATTTTACATTTTCTTAACATGCCTCCTAATACAGTTTCTAATTTAGTAAATCAACTGTAATCAGTTCCTTAATTGGAATGAAAAGAAGGAGGCATATTATTTTTCTCAGAAGGAAATAAATTTCCTTCTCTCTCCACTAGGAAAATGTCATGCTAATATTTAGATAATCCTGGTTTGAAGGAATGCCCAGTTATTTGCTTGCCTGGGCACCCATCTGTCTCGGGCTAGCTGCCTCTTGCTAGCCCTTCTGGACTCCAGGGAGTTGTGAAACTAGAAGACCCTCAGCCTGAAAAATCCCTTCCCCATTAGGAAAGAAAATGCCTGTCACAAAGGATGATGACTGCTCTGTGAGACAGATGGGGAAACCGAGGCACGGAATGCACTTGTGAGCAGTTGTAACTAACCAATGCAGGAATCAGAATTGAGTCCCTGGAGGGGATGAAGACTGGGATCAGTGGCACTCCTACAGTGAGAGGGACATCTGGTTGGGGGAGGAGTGCAAGCCCGTGAAGTCAACCATTTTGTCATCCTCTCTACCCATTTCTCCTGTCCCTGACCTTCTGCCCTGCTCTGTCCACTGTCATCCTGAATAATGCATTACTCAGAGCCCCCACATCACTCCCAAGTCCCTCCTGGAGCCCCCACCACTGGTGCTTTTGAACTTACAGTCCTCTCCTGCTCCAGCTGAAACCTACTTGGCTAATATCTAATTTCCTCAGGGCTAGAACCCCTGTGCTGTTGATTATCAAAAATCTCAAACATATACAAAGTAAACAGAAGAGTATAATAAACCCCCATGTACGCATCACCCAGCCTCAACAATTACCAACCTTCTGCCTTCTTGCTTCATCGATATCACCACCCACTCCCCGACTGTGACTCAACTATTATTTTTTTACAGTTCTTCTTTAAATGTAAAATTTATGTACATTAAAATGCATAAATTGTAGCTATACAATTTTGACACATGAATACAACTGTGTAACCCACATACCAATTAAGGTATAGAACTTTCCAGATCCCCAGAAAACTCCCCCATATCCCTTCTCAGTCCACCCTCATGGCCCACTACCTCCCGCCTCTCCAGACAACCTTACCCTACCCCCACCACTTTCGATTGGTTTTGCCTGTTCTAGAACTTCAAATAAATGGAATCATTTAGCATACACTTTTTTTGTGTCTTTTTTCACTCAGCATAATGTCTGAGATCTATCATGTTGTTGCATATATCAGAAATTCATTCCTATTTATCAATCGGTAATGTTCTACTTTGTAAATGAATCACAATATGTTGATTCGGTCCTCTGCTTCCGAACACCTGGACTATTTCTAATTTTTGGCTATTGTGAATTGAACTACTATGAACATTAATGTACAAGTATTTTGTGAATATATGTTGTGATTTCCTGTGGATAAATGCTGAGAAGAGGTATTACTGGATCAAAGATAGATGTATGTCTGACTTTATGAGCAACTGTCAGGATTATTCCATTTTATATTTCTGCTGTGACATGAGACTTCTGTTACACCACATCTTCACTAACATTTGGCGTTGTCAGTCTTTTTAATATTAGCCATCTCGGTGGGTGCGTAGTGTCTCACTGTGCTTGTAATTTGCATCTCTCTGATGACTAATGATATTGAACATGTTTTCATGTATTTATAGGCCATTCATATACCTTCCTTTGTAAAGTGGTTGTTTGAATCTTTTCCCCATTTTTTCTGTTGTGTCTTCATTTGCAGGAGAGTTGTAGGAGACTTTTATACATTCTAGATAAAAGTATTTTGTATGATGTATTTTATGAATATTTTCTCCAGGTCTGTAGTGTGCCTATTTTGCATTGCCTAATCAATGTCTTCTGACAGAGTCTAACTTGTCAAAATTTTCTTTCATGGTTAGCGTTTTCTGTATCCTAAGAAATCTTTGCCTGCCTCCAGGTCATGAAGATATTCTATGTTTTCTTTTATAAGCTTCATAGTTTTAATTTTTAGTTTTGTGATCTATTGTAAATTAATTTTTGTATATGGTATTCATTTTCAAAAATATAGATCTATGGTTGTTCAGCATTGGTTGTTGACTTTCCCTTCCCAAATGAATTGCTTTTCTTTGTCAAAAATCATTTGGCCATCTAGCTTTATTTCTGAACTCTCATTTCTTTTCTATTGATCTTTGTCTATACTGTACCAATGTCAACCACACTGTCTGCATTACTGTAGCTTTACATGAGATCTTGAAGTCAAATAGGGTTAAGTCTTCTGCTGTTCCCCATCCCCCAGATTATTGGGCTAGGTCTTTGCATGTCCACATAAATGTTAGAATCAGCTGGCCACTTTCTTCTTAAAAAGTCTGCTGCATTATGAGTGGGACTGTGTTAAATCTATAGCTTAATGGGAGAGAACTGGCATTTTTTTTAATGTTTAAATTTTTATAGAGTTTGGCTCATGCTATGTTGAACAGGCTGGACTTGAACTCTTGGGCCTCAAGTGATCCTCCCACCTTGGCTTTGCAAAGTGTTGGGATTATAGGCATGAACCACTGCACCTGGCCAGAACTGGCATCTTAACAGCATTGATGCCTGTAACACATGAACATGGTATATCTCTCTATTTATTTAGGTCTTCTTTATTTTCTTTTAGTAATGTTTTATCATTTTCAACATATATATTGTGCAGGTCTTTTGTTAAATTTATTTCTAAGTAGTTCATAAATTTCAAATTTATAAATTTTAGAAATTTGCTTCTATAAATTATTTTTAAAAATTAATGTTTTATTTTGGGGCTTACTCTGTCCATGATTTTCTGCTAATCTTCTTGCTGCTCTGCCAGTCCCATATTGTATCCTCTGACACTTTAAGCTAGTAAGGCTGCAGATTTTTGCCCCTGGAGCCCTCTTCCAGACTGGAAAGTTCTCTCAGGCAAAAAGCCACAAACTTGCAGATCTCATTCATCACAGTTTAGCTCTCAAGAGCAGGTTTCCTTTTAGTTTGTGCTTGCTATTGGCACTCACCAGTGCTTGCAGAGAGTTCCCTTTTTATATTTTGTCCAGATTTCATCATTGTTATCTGGAGAAAGATTAGTCTAGCCAAGCTATCCCATCATTTTTGAAATATTTGTGCTATTTTATTAACAAATCTGTGTTCTCTGCAAATGGGAGAGGGTTGGGGAGCAGAGAGCACCTTTTAAGTCATGGATAACTGAAATGCAGACTAGCAATAGCCAGGAGCACAAGCCCTGGTGCCAGGCTGCAGCAGTGCCCCATCTACCCACCACCACCACCCAGCTGGATATGCTTGGGTACACACTAAAGTTCTCTGGATTTGGTTTTCTCATCTAGAATATGGACAAAATAATAGTACCAACTTGGAATGCTTTTATGAGGATTAAATTAGATAAAACTCCATAGAACGGTGCTTGGCCCAAGGTAAATACTAAAAAACAAACAAACAAAAATAGCCCCCAAACAACAGAATATTAGCCTTATTTTGACACAGCAATCTCCTACACAGACTAGTGCTCTGTAAACCAGACTGGGAAAACAAAGCAAAATTCATTCTATTTTTCTCTTTCTCTACCTTTCTATCTTCTTCTCTTTTTCCTTCCTTTGGAGGTGATGGCAGGGTCAGGGGTCAAAGGAGTTGGGCCAAGAGACATGGTTGGAGTGATTAGGAGGTTGTAACCAAACAGGAGGAGTGAGCAAAGAAGTAACCAAACAGGGGGAGTGAGCAAAGAAGTAAATGTATTGAGGATAATGGGAAACCCTTATGGAGATGGGGAGCCTAGAGAGTCTAGCCAACCTATCTCATCATTTTTGAAATCTTTGGAGGTGGGATTGGAATTGGAAGTACAGGTGTGACTCATGGTTTTATAGATAGAAAGAGATACACACACACACACACACACACACACACACACACAGAGAGAGAGAGAGAGAGAGAGAGAGAAACTGAGCTTCATTTATGGAAAGGACTTACAAGCAGTGACAGCCCGGCCGGGTGCGGTGGCTCACGCCTGTAATCCCAACACTTTGGGAGGCTGAGGCAGGCGGATCATGAGGTCAGGAGATCAAGATCATCCTGGCTAACACGGTGAAACCCCGTCTCTACTAAAAAATACAAAAAAATTAGCCAGGTGTGGTGGCGGATGCCTGTAGTCCCAGCTACTTGGGAGGCTGAGGCAGGAGAATGGCGTGAACCCAGGAGGCGGAGCTTGCAGTGAGCAGAGATCATGCCATTGAACTCCAGCCTGGGTGACAGAGTAAGACTGTCTCAAAAAAAAAAAAAGAAGAAGAAGAAGAAGAAGCAGTGACAGCCCATAGTGATTGCACACCCCAGCACCAAGTTGCAGTTTTCAAATATCCTTCTCCACTTAAAGAATCCAAAGTTCCTTGCAGAAATGGCTGATTTCAGGGCTAGGGGGAAAAGTACAAGGTGTGCCTGGAATGTTATTTTGTGCCATATAAAAACAAAGTGTTTAGAGAACATTGGGGACCCATAACAACAAATCAGGATTAGCCTGAAGGAACTCACATGGGCCACATCTAAGATAACTTAAGTATTAAAATATATCATAGGAATGAGTTACATCCTGCCAAATAAAATAGAATCTAAGACAGATAAATAATTGGGGAAGAAGAAAATACTCTTCCTTGTATAGAATGCCAAGAAATAAATGTAGAGGAAAGGATGGAAATAGAAAGTCACCATTTGGCAACAAACTCAGTGTTGGTTGATTCAGGCAGGATTCGTCAATGGGTGATGAAGCTGGAGGGTGGAGGTTTGATGATGAATAGGATATTGACATGATCTCAGTGCATTCAGCCTCAGAATGTACTAATCAAATGCACAAAAAAACCTGGCAGACACAAACAACCGATCATCATGGTTTACATCCCCAGTGGTGGAACGGGTAAGCACAGCAGGCTTCCTGCCTCGATGCACCAAGAAGAGAGAAGCAAGGTTGCTGAGATCTTCCTTCCACGAGTCTGTGGCCTGATCTAGTGATGAGACCCAGGATGAGGAGCCTCCTCAGGGACCTATAGAACAAAAGGCCTGTACTTTTTTGGATTTAGGAACTCTCCCAGATTGGAGGAGACTAAAGGGATATGACAGCTAAGTGCAATGTGTGCTCCTGGATCAGACAGGAAAAACAGACACTGCTGGGACAGTTGGTAAAATCTGGATGGCGTCTATGGTGTGGAAGCGAGTGTTATAGCAACGCTGACTTCCTGATTTAGATGTATGCAGCACATCTTCTGTAGGAGAATGTCCCTGTTTGGGGAGATAAACCCTGGAGCATTCTGGTGATGGGGCAGCAATGCTGCAACTTGCTCTCAAATAGTTCAGAAAAAAGAATAATGATAATGGGCATATTTGTGTATGTGTATGCATGTATGTCTGCTTATGAAGACACTGAGCTGGTAATACAGAAAATGATAAATTTAAACCATTGAGGATCTGGGAGAAAGCTATATGGGAGTCCTTAGCCCTGTTTTTTGTTTTCTGTTTTCCAACCTTTTAAAAAGTATGAAGTAATTTCAAAATAAAAAGAAGAGACTCTGGGGAGGGAGATTCCCAGCCACATGAGAAGTAAAGGCACCATATCAAGGGGTTGAATAAGATTTGTATCAGGCCAGACATGGCCCTGCAGCTTCTCCCCCACCCACAGTCTCTGAGAGGGGTCAGACTAAATCCAGCTAATGATTCTAGTTGGTGAAACTCTCCAGGACTCTGCTCGCACAAAATTTTTTTTTCAGATTTCCTTCTAAGAAGCAACCAATTTCTGTTGTAGATAAGGTGGAGGAAAGTTTAACTTGAGGTCCTTGGGGTTGAAATTCATTAAGAGACTCTTCACCTAACATATCTTCATAGGAAGATAGATTTCAGCTTCAGGTAAGGAAGACCTTGGGAGCTTTCTAAGTATGAGATGCACTATTTGGGAGGTCTGGTGCTGGGCAGATTCTTACCAGTGGTGCATTCTTTCCTGGGGGGCAAACCTGAAGTTCTTGGGGGAGCCACCAATGTCACCACTGCTGGTTACTGATGATGTATCATAAAGAATTTGATGAGTTTTTGTCCTTGGTTCTGCAGAGGGGGTGTTTAAACCCTTGGAATTTCCCAAGAGTTAGGATCGCCTTTGTCCTTCACTGTGAGTTCCTCAGACCACATCTGAATCTACATTAATGAGGTGATTCATGGTGGGTATCTGCTAGCCTCAGGATGGGGGCTGCAATGCTGGAAAGACCAACTGGGTAATCAGAGAGTTGAAGCTTTGAGCCACATGGTATCAGCCTGACCTCCAGGGAGGGAAGGGGAGCTGGAGATTGAGTCCAGTTATGTGGCCAATGATTCTATCAACCAACCAATCAATCAACCATGCCTGTATAATAAGGCCTAATAAATTCCTGGACACCAAAGCTCAGGTGAAGTTCCTGGTTGGTGATGCACATCTTGTTGGTGTGTCTGGAGGGCAAAGCCTTCTGAGGATATGAAATCTTCCTGTTTGGGGTCCCTCAGACCTGTCTTGTATGTTTCTTCATTTGGCTGGCTCTCATTTATATGATAAAACTGTAAGAATCACACTTTTCTGCATTCTGTGAGTTGTTTTAGGAAACTGTTGAACCTGCTGGGATAGAGGAAACCCCCAAACTTGTAGCCAGTTGGTCAGAAGTGTGAATGGCCTGGGAATCCTGGAGCTTGCAATTGGGGTGTGAGGGGAGGGAGTCTTTTGGAGGATGCACCCTCAGCCTGTGAAGTCTGAGCTAACTCTAGAAGTGCATTGTGGCAGGACTGCCTTGCAAACTGTGCCAATCCTTTAGGCACACAGAAGGTGAGGGAAACAAGGTTTTTGACCATGAGTGACACAGATAGAGCTCTAACTTTGGAGTCATACAAACGAGGGTGAGAACCCAACTTTGACATGTACTTCCAATAGGATGACAAGCTCCCTGAGCCACAGTCCCCTCTCTGCAGCCCTGCAGCCTCATCATGTTAAGCTGCAGAATGGCTTCTTCATTCAAACCATCAGCAACTGTCTATGACATACTCACTATGCAAAACAGAGCTAGGGGCTCTCGTGCACACACATAGGCCCTTGCCTCAAAGAGCTTCTTACATTTCATAGGTAGGTGGAAAGGTATGGTGTGAATTCAGGGGGGTGGCCAGACTGGGGTAACAGAAAGGTAAGTGCTGAGATTTGACATGCTCTCACCTGCATTGGCTCTTGCATGAGCCCTGCCTTCCTCAGCCTGAATCCTCTTCTCTATCATTCTCATACATAAACAGCTTCTCAAGAAAACAGGGCCGGGCGCGGTGGCTCACGCTTGTAATCCCAGCACTTTGGGAGGCCGAGGCGGGCGGATCACGAGGTCAGGAGATTGAGACCACAGTGAAACCCCGTCTCTACTAAAAATACAAAAAATTAGCCGGGCGTGGTGGCGGGCGCCTGTAGTCCCAGCTACTCGGAGAGGCTGAGGCAGGAGAATGGCGTGAACCCGGGAGGCGGAGCTAGCAGTGAGCCGAGATTGCGCCACTGCACTCCAGCCTGGGCGACAGAGCAAGACTCCGTCTCAAAAAAAAAAAAAAAAAAAAAGAAAACAGTGGGGGCAGCAAGATCAGCACTCCACCCAGAGCTCCTTGACCGCTACCACTGAGTCAATATTTCTTTCTCTATTAATAAATCACTTTTTAAAAATGACAGTATATAATGATTATCTACTCACTAGATTGCCATATGTGACATGATTTTTAAAAACTGTCTTAATTTTATCAGTTGCTATTTAGGTAAGCCCAGGACTCCTTTTTGCTACAGGAAGACCTTTGCTTCTTCCCATAGGAGGGCTTCCAGGCTCTCCGACTGCCCATGGCTCACAGCCTGGTTATTAAGAGCCTTTGAATGCTTTCTTGCAAACATTAAAATGTCTATAGCTTTTCCTCCTGCTTGGCTAACACTGATTTAGTTGCTTTATCAAATAGCGTAAAGACTTCAAACTACCTTTGCCTCTCTCCCTATTCTCTGGCCTTTCTTCCTATAGGTCAGAAACAAAGAAGCAACAGGACGGGATGGCTTGTCTCTGTGCCCTGGATAATCTACTTCCAAAAAGGAAAAGGTGGTTGAATGAATTAATTACTCAGCTTACTTTCCTTCTCTTTTGTCAGTGCTCATCCATTTATAACTTTCTTCAGTGATCTCTATTGTCTCACTATGTTCTCATGCTCACCTATTTCTAATAAAATACCTAATCTTTTTAGCTTTTTTCTTAATAAGCTTATTAAACATGTTTGATGTTAGTGGCTGGGTTTTTGGAAAGAACATGATAGCTGAGTCCCCCACTGTCCTCCACCAGGATTGCTCTCACTCAAAGAGTGGCCCTTGCCTAAGGTCACACCCTTCCTAGGGGCCATCCATATCCAGTGACTGGTCAACACAAGGTCATAATACCTATGTCCTTTCATCCTGATTTGGGACAGCTCTTCTGGGCTCTAAGGCTCCAGTGGAATGGGCTGAGGCCTTTGCTGTGGCTGCATCGCAGCCCAACTTTTTGCTCTGCCCCATCCTGCTTTCTTCCCTCCCACTAGCTGTGTGCCTTGGGAGCTCCCATCAACATGCTTCCTCCAATGCAAGCCTCCCACCCAGGTCTGCTTCCCAGGAACCCCACCTGGGACAGTGGCCTGCAAACTGCTTCCCAGGCTTAATTCAATTCACCCTACTTACTCTTTTCGAAGTATCCTTTTTTGTTTGTTTGTTTTAGTAAGATGACTATACTTAACATTTTAATAAATAAACTACACTTAAGCTTTTGTTGAAAAAAAAGTCTTAGGCCAGGCATGGTGGCTCACACTTGTAATCCCAGCCCTTTGGGAGGCCGAGGCAGGAGGATCACCTGAGGTCAGGAGGTCGAGACTAGCCTGGCCAACGTGGTGAAACCCTGCCTCTACTAAAAATACAAAAATTAGCCTGGCATGGTGGTGCATGCCTATAATCCCAGCTACTTGGGAGGCTGAGGAAGGACAATCACTTGAACCCAGGAGGCAGAGGTTGCAATGAGCCGAGATCGCACCATTGCACTTCAGCCTGGGCCACAAGAGCAAAACTGTCTCAAAAATAAAAATAAGTCTTGCTTAAATTTTATTTAAGAAGGTGTCACTCTGAAGTTGGGGACAAAATCAACGCAGGTGATTTTGGTGGAAAATCCCTCATTGGTTGCTCCTTTTCTATACAATCAGATAAGACCCAAACTAATGAACACAAGGCGTAAACCTCCCTTTGGGGTTTCTTCCCACATGTTCTTTCCAGTCCCATCCCTTCTGTACCCACAATATGCTCTGTGCCTGGTCTCCAAGGTTGCTCTTTCTTCCCCCAACACAGCATGCTCTTGCTTTCCTCTGTGCCGAACACATGTAATTCTTCCTGCCTGGGGGACCCCTTGCTCCCCTCTCCCCCTTGTCCTTTCCTCCTGGTGAACTCTCAGTTATGCTTTAAGGCCCAGTGAGCACTATGAGGGTCCCTGGGAAGCCTTCCCTGACTCCCTGTGATAAGGTTTTTGTTTCTTCCCCTGGATTCCAAAAAACTTTACACATCTATCTAGTAAAATACCATTATGGGTTGAATTGTGGTTCCCCAAAAAGATAGGTTGAAGTCTTAACCTCTAGTGCCTTAGCGCGGGACTTTATAGGGTGTTTACAGACTAATCGAGTTAAAATGAGGTCATTCGGGTGGGCTGTCATCTAAAATGACTGGCGTCCTTAAAAAAGGGGGAAGTGTGAATGCAGAGAGAGACATGCACACAGGGAGATGGTGCAAGATTTGAGTGATGCAGCTGCAGGCCAAGGAGTGTCAAAGACCATTGGCAAATCACCAGCCAGGGAGAGGCAAGGACGGGTTCCCCTATGGACTTCAGAGGGAGCACGGTCTGCTGACACCTTGATCTTGAATTTCTAGCCTCCAGAACTATGAGACAATACCTTTCTGTTGTTTCACATCACTCTATTTGTGGTGCTTTGTTACAGCAGACCTAGGAGACTAATACAGACATTGACCAGTTAGAGCTAAAACAATGCTCCATGTCTGACCTCGGGTTAGACAGACACAGACAGTTGTTTTATTTTTAATTGGTATATGGTTATGAGAATTTTAATAAATTTTACTACCTATCTGGACAGCGATCCCCCAGTGATATCCCCTGTGGGGACCAAGGCTTTTGGCTTCCTAAAGGTTCACTGAAAAAATCACTGAAATGAGGCAGATTGATTAAAGGAGAAAAGGCATACAAATTTACTTAATATGCATACACAGGTACCTTCAGAATAAAGACCCAAAAATAGAGAAGAAATTGTCCATTTTTATGCTTAGGTTTAGCAAACAATGGACAGTCATGTAGAAATATGATTAGAGGAGAAGGGTCTGATCTAATGTTAACAGGCTGAGTGGGGAAACCCAGACAGTCCTGTCTGTCTAGATTCTTCTTGGCCTCTCTGAGCAGTGTTCCTTCCTGCTGGGTGCAGGGCAGGCCCTCTCTGGAATCAAGGCCTTATGACCTATAGTCAAACAATGTAGGTCAGATAATTTCTTTATGGCCTGTTTTTACATGGAATATTTTTAGGTTTTATGGCTGGATTTCTGTGGAGGAAAAGAGGTTCTGGTTTCTATGACCCACCTTGGGGAAGACAATCCTAGTTTCTACGGTGCCTTGGGGGAGAGTGGGGCTGAGAGACAGGGGGCAGGAGAAAGTCAGAGAAAAACTTTTGCTTCTGAGGCTGCTGCTGAGGCCTTCATTTGGGGGTATTGTTTTCTGAGCCCCAACAGTTCTCTCCCTCAAAGAGATTACAGTAAAGATTTAAATGGATTTCCAGTTATTTTTAGATGGCAGACTAATATATGTTGGAATGTGATGCTATACTGAGACTGGCTTCAAGGTCAGAACAACTGGCTGGCTTTATGTGGGTTACAGACACATAAGAGCTTAGCACAATGGTAGGTGCAGAGCAGGTGCTCAAAAAACGGTAGCTAGCATTGTGACGGGCAAGCGGGAAGGATGAACATGGCTCAAGGGTCAAGTCAACCTGAGGAGTTGATTAACCCAAGAAGTCTAGAATTAAGACATGAAGATGTGAGCCGGAAATGGAGTCCGGGGTCCTTGGGCCAGAGGTGCCTCTAACTCCCCTGACTGGGTGGGAACTGGCACCTGGGGAGACCCACCTCCTGGGAGCAACTGTCCAGTAGTGGCTCTAAAGGCTTCCAAAGGCTGAGCCCTATAGAGCGGTACAGGCAGTTGAAGGAAGCAATCCCTGAAGAAAGGGATCTGAGGCCGTTTGTGAGCTGGAGCCAGCACCAGCAGCAGGTGGGTGAAGTGCAATCAAGGAGCCTCATAAGATGATCAGGTCATGACCACAGCTGATCCGGCCATGCCAGTGACCGGGATGAGCAATGCAAAGAAAAACGACTTCCTTCTGCTTGGAGCAAGAGAATCATGAAGGGTTTTATGTTCCCAGGGCCTGGATAGCAGGCTCTTCCCTTGCACCTTCTGCTGTGTGTGAAGATGGGAAGTAGAGCTCTGAGAAGGCAGAAAAAAGGCTGAAAAGGTAACAAAAGGCCTTTTCTTTAAAAGGCCTTTATTTTCTGCTCACTATACTGAGCAGAATATAAGTGTCTCTGAAAAATAAAAATGTTCTGTTAAAAATGAGACCATTCTGTCAAAATTCTGATTTACCCATAAACTGTAGGAAGGGTTCTTGATGCCACGCTGAGATTGAGGAGGGATGAAGAAACAATAAAGATCAGTTGGGAGAGTACCAGGTGGCTTTCATAGATTTTTCCCCCCAAAGCCCCCTACTAAAATATCTTTTAAAGCAGTTACTATACGATTCTTTCGGGTGACATGCAGTGTCTGCCTCAGAGCAGGAGGGGCAGGTGTTGCTTCAACATGACAGGTAAAGTTTTATTTTTCACGTGGGGACTGGGTTCAGAGCATTCATGGTACCATAATGCTTCCTAATTCACATCAGTGAATCTCAACAGGGTACCACTGGCACTTGGGGCAGGAGGATTCTTTGTTGTATGGGACTGTTCACCCATGGCAACGGCCTACCCACCAAATGCCAAGCCCCAGCCCCAATCATCGTGAGAATCATAACAATGTGCCAACTATAAAGGGCCCCTGCACATTTCCCGATGCTGACTTCCAGGAGGTGTGGAATGGCTCCTGGGGAGAAGAGCTGACAAACATATTCGGTGAGCCTCTATTTTCTTCTGCACATACCCCAAAATGACATAATTAAAGCTTTTAAGTGGACAAAAGGCCCACTCACTGCTGTACATCTGGGTACACTGGTCTGTGTGTGCCTGAGTGGAGGTACCAGTGACAGATACTATGATCTGAATTGAAGGTCATAATGGGTTGAATGGTGGCCCCCAAAAGATATGTCCATGTCCTAACCCTAGAATCTGTGAATGTGACCTCATTTGGAAAAAAAAATGGGTGGCTTTGCAAATGTAATTAAGTTAAGGATCTCAAGATGAGATCACTCTGGACTGAGTGGCCCCAAATCCAATGATAAGCATCCTTGTAAAAGATACAGAAAAGAGACACAGAGAGAGCGAAGACCATGTGAAGATGGAAGCAGAAGTTGGAGTGAGGTATCCATAAGCTGCGAATGCCTAGAGCCACCAGAAGCTGGGACAGGCAAGGAGAGATCCTCCCCTAGAGCCTTCAGGAGAACTGAGTCCCTGCTGACACCTTGATTTAGGACTTCTGGCCTCCAGACTGTGAGAGAATCATTTCTATTGTAAGCCACCAGGCTTGTGATAATTTGCAATGGCACCCATAGAAAACTGATACACTGGTTATATACATTCTGATTTTGCAACACATGTAAGGGATCATTCTAAAAAAAGTGATTGAAGAACAAAATAATTCAAGTGAGCATAACTTAACACCCTGAAAGCATTCATTTTGAGGTGATAAAAGTCTCTAACAAGGACATTCAGCAATGCAACTACCAGATTAAAAATAGAAACAAAAGCCCAGGCACGTGACTGCCAATTTGTGGATGCAATGAATGTGGGCGTGGAGATTCACAAAGGCCCGGAACCTGCGTTTCTACCTTGTGCTGGCCTCTGTAGGTGTCTGTGTGGGGGCGGGCTGGCCTGCAGAGCACACACAGGAAACAGGGAGGGGGTGCAGAAGGTCCTTGTGAATATACCTTTTAAAATACCATGGCACTGGGTTGTGGTTTCCTGGTTGAACCCTTTCCTCTTTTTCAAGGACTATTTTCATGCATGGGAGACTAGCCTTGTGTGCTTCCATTTTATTCTCTCTAGGGTAACCTTTCTTTCAAAAATGGCAACTTACCAGGACAAGTAACCTCCTCCTCCCTACCTCTTGCACTGTGACCTTGGGCTCTACTCTAGCAGCATTTGAAGGAGGGTGACAGAGATTGTTCCAGATACAGAGAACCTGAGCCAATGGCCTGTGTGCCAGAGACTGCTCTTCCAGGCACAGGGAACTGCTGGCCTGTGTCCCAGTCATCTTGAGCTGCTCTAACAAATCACCCTGACTGGGCACCTTAAACAACAAGCATTTATTTCTAAACAGCTCTAGAGCTGGGAGTCTAAGATCAAGGTACAGCAGATTTGGTTCCTGGTGCGAGCTTCCTCATTTACAGAAGAACACCTTCTCCTTCTGTCCTCACATGGCTAGGAGAGAGAGAGAGAGAGAGAGGGGAAGAGAGAGAGCAGAAGGGAGGGAGGGGGAGAGGGAGAGGAATCTAGCCTCTTCCTCTTTTATAAGGACACTAATCCTATTATAGGGCCCCCACTCTCATGACCTCACCTCAGCCCAATTACCTTTCAATACCCCTACCTTCAAATACCATTACACTGGGTGTTAGGGCATCAGCATATGGATTTGGGGGTGAGGGGACATAAATATCCAGTCCATAACACCCTGTGCACCCTGTGCCTGGTTGAGTAACAATAGATTAAACTCAAAGCTAACTGGGATGAGTGTGTGATGGGTGTAAGGAGGGAAGGGGAAAGTCAATGGGTTCTGACATCTGCAGTCTGCCTCTGGGGATTTCTAGAAGGGATTGTATGATCACTGAATGCACACGGGTGGTGGTGAGGACAGGTGTGTGTGGACCAGGCTGCATTTGGAACTGGACAGCCTTCCTCCTGCACCCGGCAAGCAATGCCCAAGGCCACCCCTGCAACCTGGAGTCCCTGCTGTGGGTGGGAGGGATGCATCTAGACTGGGCGGGGAGGGCACAGGATGGCTGCAGCCTCTGCCCCTCCTGAGGATGTGAATGTGAATTCTGAGTGGGGTGATGCTTCAGGACAAAACAAGGATGAATCTTGAACCCAGGTTTCCAGCTTGGTAGAAACTGGCTGAGAGAGAGGGCTTTGGATATAGGGCTCCATTGGCACCTCTGAACAACACCATACCCCAGATGAATACCTCTTCTTCTGCTCAATGCCTTCCTGGGTGAGAAAAGATGGTCTCGTGATAGGCAGAGATGAGCACATGAAAAGAGTGGGTCAACTGGAGGAAGCCGGAGGGAGAAAACACCATGAGCCAGCCTGTCAGTGTGCCAGGCAGGGAGAGGAGAGAGCAGGGCCTTAGACGAAGGTGACCATGTCATTATCATGTCATTATCACCCATATCATGATACATTTGAGACTGGCAGGGGCACTGCGGATAGTCATCACTGGACAATGTATGGAAACTGGGGATGAGACAAATCATGACATATGGCTTGAGAAGAAGAGAAAGGAGAGGGAAAGGAAGGAGAGACAGAGAGAGGAGGAGGAGAAGTAGGAGGAAGAGGAGGCAGAGAAGGAGAAGGAGAAAGAGGAGGAGGAGGAAGAAAAGGAAAGGAAGAAAGAAGAAAAAAGAAGAGAGAAGAAAAAAGAAAAAAGAAAGAAGAGAGAAGAAAGAAGAAAAAAGAAAGAGGAGAGAAGAAAGAAGAAAGAAGAGAGAAGAAAGAAGAACAAAGAAGACAGAAGAAGAGCAGGAGGAGGAGGAGCAGCAGCAGCAGCAGCGAGAGCCAAAGAGAGCCGCCCTGTGTGGGCACGTCTGGGTGCCGCTCTGCCAGTTGTTTTCAGAGTGTCATCTTACCCCTTTTCCCAGACAAGCAAAATAGCACGTTAGAGAAAAATATAATGATATGAGCCTCTGCTTGCTCCAGAAATTCAGAGCTCCTAAACAAACACAATTTCCTATGAATATCAAACAAAAAGGAAATAGAAAATCCAGAAGAGCAAAATCAATTTCTCATTGTTCTCTGCAACACCTGCCTAATTTCTTTTAGGTCCTAGGCACAGGGGCCAGCGCTTATTCACAAAGCTTTTTACAACATGGAGAAATCACCATGAAGCTACTACATCTGCAGAAAAAAAAGTAGAGAATAAAGACCAAAACATGAAATCAGCAAATATGCATGGAGTAACTATGTTTTGGAAATGTGTTGCCATGTGGACTGTTCAGGGCGATTCGCGACTGCTTCCATTTGATCAGACACTGCTATGTGGGGGTGTCAGGATCTCAGAAGTGTTCTTGGGGAAGGACATGTGCTTGGCAAATATGAAAGGGCTGGCAGCATTCTGAGTACTGGGAAAATGAGGAAAGGAAGATACAAAGATGGAAGTAGAAAAATCCATCAAAGGATAAAGCTAAGCTAGGAAAGGAGACTGCAAAAAGAAGTCAGGAAGCAGAGAGAAGAAGGGCTGCTCCAAGAGGGTCCCAGACAAGGAAGTTGGGCTTGGACTCCCAGCTGGACACTGCATCCCCAAACAGGCACTACACAGCAAAGCTGTTCCTCTGCATGTAAACCCAGTCCTGCTCTCACAACCTAGGAGTGACATAAGATTGTGCTTTTTAGAGATAACTTGGGATACATAACGGAAAATACATTGGAGAAAGGCAAGAATAGATGTGGGGAGATGTTACGTGGCTATTACAGTGAATCAAATGAGTGATGACAGTAGCTTAAATTGAGGTTGTAGCCATGGAGATGATGATGGTGACCTGTTCTCACAAGACCTATGTTTTCCTATAGGAGCATATGCTTCAGATTGAGAAGGTTCATTCATTAGTGTGAGTCCATGTCAGTCTCACTCTTGGCCAGGAAGCCCTATGAAAGCAGGGAGTACACCTGTGTTTTGGGATATGCTAATACCCTAGGCCATGCTACCATGGCGCCAGGCACATGGGAGGATCTAACAAACATTTGTGGAGTGGACGATGGAGTAATTCAGAACCCTTTCCCAAATGATCTCATTCACAGCCATGCTTCAACCATCAGATGGTTGGATTGACCTCACTCAAGTGTCTACGACCAACCTGGCTCCCTCCTCCAGAATTATGTATCCAAGGATCTACTGAGCATTTCCATGTGAAGATGTTAATGTGTCTCAATTGTACTCCACAGGTCCAAAACTGGGCATGTGAACTCCCCACTCCCCAGTGGATTTCTCCTCCAGTGTGTTTCATCTTAGGGAATGGGACCCTGACCACCCAGACCAGGGCTGCCATTCTTCACATCTCCCTCTTCCTCATTCATGAATCTCCTGTCATTACAAAAGCCTTTCATCTCCTCAATTCTGTGAATTATAATCACTTCTCTCCATTGATCACAGTGGTTAAGAGTGCAGGCTTTGGAAGGGCATTGCCTAGGTTTAAAAATAGGCTTCACCCCTTACTGGCAATTTGCTTAAATCCTCTGTGCTTAGTTTCCTTATATATGAAGTGGAAATAATAATAGTTTGTGCTTTATTGGGTTCTTTTGAGAAGTCAATATGATGATGCATATTATTGCTTTCCAAAGTGCTAGCTGCAATCACCACTACTGCCATCATCATCACTACCATCACCACTACTGTCACCATCACCATCACCACACACCATCACCATCACCATCACTATCTCCACAGCTATAATCTTAATTTAAGCTACTGTCATCTCTCATTTGATTCAATGTAATAGCCACATAACATTTCCCCACATCCATTCCTGCCTTCCTCCAATGCATTTTCCATTATGCAACCCAAGTGATCTTTAAAAAGCACAATCTCATATCACTCATAGGTTTAAATTATATCAGTGGCTTCCCATAAGAGACGGAATGAAAACCAAAATGGTTAACATGGTTTAAATAGCCAAACTTAAGCAATTCTTAGTCTCAAACCTGCTATGTGCCTTCCCACTTCAGGACCTTTACACATGCTGTTCCCTCCGCAGTGAACACTGTTCCTTTAGCTTTCCCTTCTTTCTTTTCCTTCTTGGTCAAAACCTCTCTTAAATGTTACTTATATTCACTGTCTCCACTATAATTCATTGCACAATGTGTTCTGCCCCCATCTTTCCACTAAAATTGCCCAAAAAAGATGATTCCTGGCACCTGCTGCTAAAGCCATGCACTTATTTCTAACCTTATCTGCTGTCCTTTCTGAGCATCTGACACTATCAGCCACTATTTCCTTAAAGCCCCCTCTGCCTTGGGCTCCTCAGATTCTGTTCTCCTGGTTCTCTTGCTCTTTTTCTCCTGGTTCTCTTGACTGATTCTTGTTTTTCCTTCATTTGCTGCTCTTTCTGTATCAGCCTTTTAGAAGTCGATTTCCCCAGGTTTCCCACTTGGATCTCTGTTTGTTTTTTGAGATGGAGTCTCACACTGTCGCCTGGGCTGGAGTGCAATGGCGCGATCTTGGCTCACTGCAACCTCCACCTCCCAGGTTCAAGTGATTGTCTTGCCTTAGCCTCCTGAGTAGCTGGGATTACAGGTGCACACCACCACGCCCAGCTAATTTTTTGGATTTTTAGCAGAGATGCGGTTTCACTATGTTGGCTAGGCTGGTCTCGAATGCCTGACCTCATGCTGGATCTGTTTTTCTTCTATTCTACTCATTCCTTGTGGGTGATCCTACCCATTTGTGTGGCATCCATTGCATAATGACACCCAAATCTTGTCTCTAGATTCTTTCTCCCTCCTGAGCTCCAGACCCACGTTCCTCCATGGGGGTGTTTCATAAACACTTTAAACACAACACATGTAAAGCTGAAATCTCAGAACGCCCTCCCTTTCTCTGTTTGGATCTCAATGAATGGTACCAACACCCATTTAGTCGCCCAAGCAAAAGCTTGAGTCATCCTTCTCTCCTTCCTTTCTTTCCCTCCCTATATCTAGTTAATCATCAAATTCTATTGACTCTGCCTCCTTAGATGTACTCAATTATGTTGATTTATCTCTATTCCCAACACCATTCCCTTAGTCCAGGTCCTCATCATTTTCCTTTTGCAGTATGACCACAGCCTCCTAACCCATCTCCCATTCGCCAGTCTTTTTTTTCTTTTTTTTTTTTAATTCAATCCTTTTTTCTCTGCTGTCAGAGTTTAGGGGAAAAAGTTCCCTAAATGATTGTCCAGAGATATAGTGGTTTAAAAGGAGGGATTTTTAGGCAAATAAGAAATTGTTTATTTAAGAAAATATCACCTCTGTGGCCTTTCTTAGTGATTTACCAGGCATATCAGCCTATTTAAGGTTCTGAGAAGTCTTATTGCAAAAGAATCTGTTCAGAATTGTTTAACCAAACAGTTCCCAATCTTTTTGACCACACGTTCCCTTCCTGAGGGCACACTTCTTAACATCTTGCAGAACGCCATGTTGCTGTTTTGGAACACAAATCTGATCATATTACTTCTTTATTTGAAAGTAAGACAGATACCTGGATAGACACCAAAAGAAGACAATTTGCACTTTATTCTCTGGGCAATTAGAGGCCCTTGGAGATTCCTGAGCTGGGTAATAACCTAATACCCACACAATCAATAGCCTCCAGTTATGGGCACTGCTATGTGCTTTGTGCTTCACCTCCACCATCTCCAATCCTTACAGCATGAATCCCGGGTAAGGAGACTGAAGCCCAGATCAGTTAATCATTAAGTCCTAGGCCACACAACCAGTAAGGATGGAGCAGGACTTGGCTAGAAGTCTAGGTGGCTTTAAACCCTCAGCTATTTGCAATAAGCAGGTGGCATTTTGCCTGCAGGAGACATTGGAAGCAGGAAAAATCAGAAGGCTTGGACATATTCCTGGAAGTCAGTCACTTCTGTTCTCCACCTCTGTTCCCCACTGACCCCAGATAATGCCTCAAGCCATTCTTCTGATTGCCTTCTCCAGAGGCCTGTTGTGTTACTTTCATCCCTTAAACACCCAGCAGGGTATTTCATACAACTCCAGGAACATCTTGCCCCTGCTTAAAAATATGTGTTGTTCCCTAGTGCCTGTCCATTTCCAAATTTCTCTGCCTGATATTCTAGGCCCTTCATTCTCTGCTGTCAACTTTCCTTTTTGATCTTGACTTTAGATACTTTTCTAAATATAATCCATACTCCAGTCAAACTGAACTACTTACTGTTCAGAGGCCTCCCTGCCTTTTGACATGCTGTTCCCCACTCTTGGAAAGCCTCTTCCCGTCCCCAGTGTCACTGCTTTAAATCTTACCTCTTTTTCAGGACCTTTTCATTGCTGACTCCATGGAACATGTCCTAATCTGAACTAACCAGCTGCTCTCTGTTTTTCAGCACAAAAGAACAATGAGTTGCTCCTCCCTAAACTTGGAAATCAGGTTAACTTCGGAAAATTAAACTAGTAAAATTCACAGTGGATGGCATCAGCTCTTTGCAAAAGTGATATACCCAAAGGAAGACTCACAAAGTGGATAAAGAGAGAGGAAAACATCCTCCTGGAGGAAGATGACCAGGGCTTACTCTCAGGACAGAATTGTGCCTCTATATCAGAAAGATGAGCAAACAAGGCCCTAATCAAATCAGTTACAGGAAACAGAGAGAGCCAATCAAACTGTAATCAATGGTGATAACTGGCCATGACAGTGACGTAATCAATTACGCTCTGCTCTGGTGGTGTGGAAGCACAGCGTGTGCTGTAGCAGAAGGCAGCCAGAATGACGTGGCCAGGGAACAGCAGTACTAACCAAAGGAAACATTCATGGAGTTTAGGGACACTGGCTTTCAGGACATGGGAAGGGTTGGCTGTGAGCTGGAGATGGCTCATCCCATGTCCTCAGGCCTGATTAGCTTTCCCGAAAGTTCCTGCTTCCTTTGTTCAAATTACCCACTAAGCAACCTTCTGAGAACCAATCTGGCTTTCCCTCCCATCATCAGAAAGGGGTGTTCTGGGCAGAGGAAAGGTATGTCCTCAGTGTATCTACTCATGGGGATGCTGGGAAGATTTAATGGAATAATGTGTGTAGAGGGATTGGCCTAGGCTCCACACAGTAATTGTTCAATAAATGTAGATAACTGAAATTAGTTCAGCATGTTGGAGCTCTGCTTATGATGACAAGCTCATATACATTTGGTTAAGGTGAACTGGCATCCTGGTGTCCAGGTGCCCTGATGAAGGTGGGTACCTGGACCTGCAAAACAGATGTTGTGATTCTGGGTAGGAGTGAGTAAAAGGACGTGTTGCCAGGCAAGGCCTGTTAACCCTCCGCCTGGCTCAAAGCACCTTTACTTCATTATCATCCTCTAAGTGCCCCACCGGCGCCTTCCTCTACCTGCTTAGCACACAAGTCTTATATCAGTTTTGTTCTATTTTTAATGCAATCACTTGTGGATCTCTAATTCCTATTTCATCAGAGTGTAAACTCTTTGAGGATAGGAGCTTTTAAGTCCCTTGCAGAGCTTCAAGTATCATAAATACTTAATAAGTTGAAATGAATTGAATCAGAGGCCAAACGATCTGGGGGTTCAAGCAAAGGCTACAACATGTATTTCCCAGGCTCCTAGAGAAGTAGTATGCGAACATTTGGAGAGAAGGCCTGGTGATGCAGGCTGAGCACATCTCTCTGATGCCACCTCACTTCTTCCACCCAGGGGTGGATATGGGAGAGCTGCGAGGCTGCAAGAGAGCTGCTCAGCTGCCCAGGAAGAAGACAGAGGGACAGACAGATGGACAGAGCAGACGCCTTCACACTTACCCGGATCTCTGTCTGGACAGTGCATTTGACCAGTTTGAAGTTCTTCCCAGGATTGAAGCTGTTGCTATAGAAGCAGACCTTGAGGATACGCACGTCTTCCTTTTCCACATCTACTGGTACCACCACCATGGGCTCTGCAGGGCCTTCAGGCCGGCGTAACGTGCCCAACTTTACTCGGCTCAGGGGCTCGGACACCCCAGACATCCTCTCAGACAGCAGCTAAGACCGGCACATTGCAGTCCTGCAGAGACAGCAGAGGGTCAGCCCTGAAGGAGCCCCACACAGGTCCACATACCTCATGCCCCAGGAACAGCACCCACCGAGCTCCAAGACAGACACAAATGCTATATATTCGCCCATTCCCAAAAGCTCCCCTGCAAGGCACCTGGCTCTCTTGACTGGGAAAGCTGCAGCAGAAAGGGGCAAGTTGCAGAAGCATCCAGGTATGAAACCCAGACTTTGGGCTCCCAGGGGTATGAGCTCTGTCTCCTGGAAGCCCCTCTCTCCGACCCATTCCTCCCTCCACCCTGGCACCCAGGCGAGGGGCCCACCCTTAGCAAACGCAGCTGTGAGAGGAGGCGGTCACAGCTTGGTTCCAAGGCACAGCTGAGCAGAAAAAGCAAAGAGCGAGACAGTAGAAAATAGCAGGAGAGGAACAGGGACAAGGGGGAAAATCCGAGAAGAAACAGACTGGAGAAAAGTGGCCAGGAGGGAATGGGAATGAAGGCAGGAAAGGGCCCAGGTGGAGGGCCAGGCTGTCAACTGATGCTGTCCACCCCCATCCTCAGCTGCCATCAAATACTTTCAGGGTGGGAGACTTCCGTCCGACAGGAGCTCATCACATAGACATCACTCATCACATGCAGGAGGATTCAAGAGGAACAGTGCTCTGCCCAGCAGCCCCGCAGGGAAGGGCATTCTGCACGTGGGAAGGAGCTGAGTTGGGACTCTAGAAAACCCAGCCCAGTTCTGCTGACAGCCTGGGTTGACACAGATGTAGACGATAAGAATCCTAGGAATCTGTAGTTCACCTTGAATCTCAGCAACATTGGTCCGGGCCTCTAGATCCAATACAACTCAGTAGAGTAGGGTTTATCTCCCACTGATCTAAAGCAGGGAATGCCCAAAGGAAGAAGTGGATGTTCTAGCTCTAGATGGGTGGCGTCAGCCTTAGCTCCACATAATCATTTGGGAAGCTTTCAGAAACCCTAAACCAAGCCCTGTCCTCAGAGACTGCTGTCAAATTGGTCTGGGCTGAACATTGACATATTCGTTTCCCAGGATTTTTCTAACGTTTGGCCTGGGTTGGAAACCACTGTTCTAGAACAGCTTAGCTCTTACCCTGAAACCCCTTCTTAAAGAAAAATATCCCCTTTGATTTTAGAGGGAGGGAAATTCCTTGACCAGGAGTTGGGGGCAAAATGATGGAGTCGGCAATGTTAAAACACCAACATGGAGTCACATATTTGAAAAGTGGAATCATAGCCTGTATTTATTTATTCACACTTAGAAAAGAAATAGAAAGATTTAGAAAAGAAAAGATTTAGAAATAGAAAAGAAATGTTTAGAAGCCATTAGCTTCAAAGAACCATTCCTTTTTTAAAAAGTGAATATGTATTACGAAGATACAAAAGAGAGGCAAGGATGAGAGAAGGAGCTGGGCATGTCCTTCAGGTCAGGGGCAGGCAGACAACCGGCAGCACCAAGCTCAGAGTCCACAAGGGCAGCAAAATGTGGCATGAGACCTATGGAGAGAATATGCAATCTGCTTTAAGATATATATATTCTTACCTAAAAGATATATATATTCTAGAAGTATCTGTCTATTCTGGAGGTATCCATACCATTTTCCAACAAACATCTGCTGGACATGTCCTGTGTGCCAGTACTCTGCTGTGTAGTGAAGATGTATCCCAGATCCCCTGACCTTCAACAAGGAATCCAGGGTGAAGTCGTTTGAGAGGTAACCCCAGGAAACATCAGAGAAATGATGACAGGGAGGGGAAAACAGCTAAAAAGGTGATCAAGTGAGTTATCGCTTGCACAACCACAGTTTAATCCTGCTGGGAACTCTAGGAACCAGGACAGAATGTACCCCACCAAGAGAGGGAGGGATTTGGGGTATCTATACACCACTCTTACAGTCATTGTTCCAGCACATCCAGCCAGTTCTGCACAAGGGAGAGCTGAGAAAGTCCTCAGGCACAGAGGTGCAGAGCTGGCGGCAGGTGGGTAGAAGAGAGGATTGGACTGAAATGGCAGGGCCCAGGGGACACAGGAGGGAGCAGTGGCAGCCTTTCTACAGGGTATGAAGATGAGAAAAGCATGCCTTTCCCTAAAGAGCACACACTCTAGTCAGAGAGACAACAGGCAAATACACTCACACAGCACAATATGGCATATCTAATAATGTTTCAGGCAACAGTGGACCACATATACAATGGTGGTCCCCGAAGAGTGGAACGGAGCTGAAAAATTCGTCTCACCTAGTGACATCGTAACAGTGCTAAGGTCACAGCACAATACATGACTCGTGTTTGTGGTGACACTGGTATAAACAAACCCACCACACTGCCAGGAATAGAGAAGTCTAGCACATACAATTATGGGTGGTACATAATACTTGATAATGATAATAAAGATTATGTGACTTGTTTATGTACCTACTCTATGATACTTTTTGTGATTATTTTAGAGTATACTGCTTCTACTTATAAGAAAAAAGTTAACTGTAAAACAGCCTCAGCCAGGTCCTTCAGGAGGTATCCACAAGAAGACATTACTCTCATAGGCGATGACAGCTCCATGCCTGTTACTGCCCCTGAAAAGCTTCCAGTGGGACGAGATGTGGAGGTGGAAGACAGTGATATTGATGGTCCTGATCTTGTGTAGGGTTATGCTAATGTGTGTGTTTGTGGTCTTTGTTTTTAATAAAAAAGTTTAGAAAGTAAAAAAATAAAAAATAAAAATCTTTAGAAATGGAAAGCTTATAGAATAAGGATATAAAGAAAGAAAATATTTTTGTACAGTTGGACAATGCACATGTGTTTTAAGCTAAGTATTATACAAAAGCATCAACAAGCTTTAAAAAAGTTTATAAAGTAAAAACATTACAGTAAGCTAAGGTTAATCTATTACTAAAGAAATACAGTTTTAAAAAATAAATTTAGTGTAGCCTAAGTACACCATGTTTATAAAGTCTACAGTAGTGTATAGCAATGTCCTGTGCTGTCACATTCACTCACACTCACTCGCAGATTCCGAGAGCAAATTTCAGTCCTGCAAGCTCCACTCACTGTAAGTGCCCTAGACAGGTGCGCCATTTTTTATCTTTTACACCGTATTTTTACTGTACCTTTTCTATGTTTAGATACACAAATACCTACCACTGTGTTACAATTGCCTACAGCATTCAGTACAGTAACTTGCTGTACAGGGTTGTAGGAGCCATGCGCTATACCATATAGTCTAGGCTGTACCATCTAGGTTTGTGTAAGTAAACCAGAGAAATGATGATAGGGAAGGGAAAACAGTCAAAAAGAGTGATCAAGTAAGTGATCATTTGGGCAACTGCCATTTAATCCTGCTGGAAACTCTAGGAACCAGGACAGAATGTACCCAACCCAGAGAGTGAGGGATCTAGGGTATTTATACCCTCAATTGTGTTGTAATTACCTGCAGTATTCAGTACAGTAATCTGCTGTACAGGTCTGTAGGAGCAATAGTCCAGGTGTGTAGTAGGCTGTAGCATTTAGGTTTCTGTAAGTACTCTGATGTTCACACAACTGCCTAATGATGCATTTCTGAGAATGCATCCTCACCCTTAAGTGACAGGTGACTGTATATGCAGCTATGGAGGCACCGCACATGCAGCAGGTCCCAGCTTCAGGATCTACTGTATCTAGTAAGCCTATGGCCCTGAGGCCCCTGGACATCTTTGGCGATCGTGATGTGTCCAGGCAGGTTCATGGACTGTGACAAATGCGCCACTCTAGGGGATGTGGGATGTTGATAGTGGGGGAAGCGGTGCTTGTGTCAGGGCAGGGTGCATGTGGGAACTCTCTGCACTTTCGGCTCAATTTTGCTGTGAACCAAAAACTTCTCTAAAAATAGTCTATTAATAAAAAAAATGTAGCAATGAGAAACCACACCCTGATAGTTGTCCTCCCATTCCGCAGCCTGGCTGGGCAGGGTCTAGCCCACTCAGGACCCAACTCCCATATCGGTCCTGACCAAAGAGAAAGATTCACACTGTACATCAGACCCAATGCAGCCCACACCATCATCAGCGTGCTTGGAGGACCCTGGTGTCTTATCTTCATCAGTCTCCCTTGGCCCCTGGTTCAAGAGCCACGAACTGCAGTCACCAATATAGCTCAAGGAGAAATATTTCAGCAAAGTCATTTCTGTCACCCAGAATCTACCTCTACCTTCAGCCTGATGCAAGTTCCTCAGTTCTCCCTTTAGCCCTTTGCAGCAGAAACTTCTGTTGTGGATGCTCATTCCAAAAGTAATTACAATTTAAAAATCTATACAGAAACACAAGTGCTTTGCACAACAATCTGCTGCCCAATCCTGGGAGGTGGGCAGGAGTAAAGATGGCCATTTTACAGATGATGACACACTCAAAAAGGTCTAAGCCATTTGGTCAAGGATTCATGCCTGCTAAGTAGCAAACTTAGATCCCAAAGCAGGTTTGAATCAAAACCCACAATTTCTCCCACTTCCCCAGCTGCCTTCGAAGAAGGGCGGCAAAAACTCCATGAAAGATAAAGATGACAATTAGCATCAAATATCCCTGGTCCGTGAAGAATCCAGAACCTCTCCTGGCTTAGAGAT
Source organism: Hylobates moloch (assembly GCF_009828535.3). Lineage (NCBI taxonomy): Eukaryota > Metazoa > Chordata > Mammalia > Primates > Hylobatidae > Hylobates > Hylobates moloch. The sequence goes on along the minus strand of NW_026652297.1, from coordinate 32,098,506 downwards.
AATCACCCTTCTTGTGCCAGGACTTTGTCTTGAGAGGTCCTGGATGGACTCAACACTAGAACATAGGTTTGATCAAAAGCCTCAGGCCCAGGAAGGTGGTGCCCACGTCTCTATTGACACATGGCAACTTCCTCAAGTGCACCCAAAACTCTGATTTGTAGACACAGATCTGTAATGAACACTCAGAACTCTTTGAAGCAAAGTAAATGAACGGTTCCATGAAAGGAAGGCATCTGCCAGCCCTCTTCAGTTTCTTGGTAGAACATAGGCTCTCAATTCCATGCCATCTTCCCTCGCGCTCACCCTGCCTGTGTTCTGCTCCCAGCTCATTTTCTGACTGGCTCTAAAATCTTGTGCAAGTAACTTTACCTCTCCCAGCCTCATTTTCCTCCCCTATATAGTAGGGTAACGCTGCCTACCCTGTTTTCCTCATAGAAGGGTGGTGAGGATGAAGTGAGAAAATATAAGTGAGAGTTCCTTGTAAGCAATAAAGTGGGACACCAGCGAAAGGCTCTATCATCATGACTATTTTCACTTGCCTTTTTTCCAAAATCTTGTCTGATGACCTGTATTTCCTGTATCTTGCTCCTCCTGTCAGTAGTGCTCCAGAAAAAAAAAAAAAAAAAAACTTGCTTTGTAGAACTTGCCAATTTCTGTAGTGTAAAAATTCCCACCATGACTGACCTTCAGGTACCAATGCACATCACCGCTGAATGCTAAGTTAGGAAGAGATGAGAACAATCTGCTGACTCCAGCTCCTGTTCTTGATGACAGAACTTGTTCACGCCTCTAAATATTGTCTGATTATTTGAACTACTCGTCAATAGCCTATCTCTGGCCTTTAATGATCACAAAATCCTCTGATGCTCAACTCATGAGCCAAAAACTCTGCCCCTTTCTCCAGACCTTCTTCCTGGCTCTCCAAGCCCTGGCATTCCATCCTCCCTGCTTCCTGGTCTGCCCCAGATCCTTGGAGCAGAGTCAGAGGAGACTACAACCCGTGGCACCACTGAAAACTCTGGCTCTGAGCCATCCTGGGCTTCGGTTTGCCTCCTGGCCCCCAAATCTGCCACAGTCAAAGTCAAAGAATAACAAACACAAGGAAATGGGCTCAAATTAAAACAGGAAAAGTTCTGATTGGCTGTAAGAACTTCTTGGCCAAAATCTGCAAAGGGTACTACAGGAGGATGGACAATCTCTAAGTTCTTAAGATCTTCAGGAAGAAAATAAATTATGGTCTTCCTGAATGGCAAGAGACATTGACCTGCCTGCAGAAGAGGGAACTGAAGCAGCATTTAAGTCCCTTCCAGATGTACCAGGTTGTAACTGTACCTAGTACTGTGCTCCTGGCACAGGGGAGATGCTAGGGTTACAGGAATAAATATCACAGGAAAACTTAACTCTTGCCCTTGAAGACATTATAGGGTAATGTTACACACTTTGTGTTCAGTAAACAGCTTAGCCTCTTGGGGAGGCAGACACCAGAGGGGATGCTGAAAGTCCCAAACATAAAATGCATGGTCTTGAGGACTGAAAGTTCTGTTTCTGGCCGGGTGCAGTGGCTCACGACTGTAATCCTAGCACTTTGGAAGGCTGAGGTGGGTGGATCACTTGAAGTCAGGAGTTTGAGACCAGCCTGATCGACATGGTGAAACCCCTTCTCTACCAAAAATACAAAAATGAGTTGGGTGTGCTGGCGTGTGCCTGTAATCCCAGCTACTCGGGAGGCTGAGACAAAAGAATCCCTTGAACCTGGGAGATAGAGCTTGCAGTGAGCTGAGATTGCACCATTGCACTCCAGCCTGGGGGAAAAGAGTGAAACTCCACCTCAAGGAAAAAAAAAAAAAGGTTCTGGTCCTGATTTGAGAGAGTGTGGAAAGGGGACCATTAGTCAGAAAGGCCGTATGCTGTCAGAGAGAAGGCGTGTACATCTAACTCATTCAAACCTGGATTTAAACCACTTTCTTCAGGGCTGGTAAGCTATACAACTGGGCCATTACTTGAGTGTGGCAACATGGCAGCCTTAAGTCTCTGCCATGGACCCGTTGTGTGATCTGGACAAGATAATCTCTGTAAGCCTCAGTTTCCTCTATTGGGGCATGAGGTCACTATTACTTATCCTGCAGAATTTTCTGGAGGATCAGACGTTACTTCCGTTACTTCTGTAAACTCCTTGGCACATACATTTTTTAAGCGTCTGTGACTTGGAAAAAGAGAGAATTAGAAACATAATACTAAGACCCACTTTTTAATTTTGAAATTTAATTTTAATTATTATTATTTTTTAGAGATAGGGGCTTGCTCTGTTGTTCAGGCTGGAGTTCAGGGATGTGATCATAGCTCACTACAGCCTCAAACTCCTGGACTCAGGTGATCCTCCTGCCTTGGCCTCCCAAGTAGCTGGGACTACAGGTATATGCCACCATGCCTAGTTCAATTTTTTATTTTTATTTTATATAGAGATAGGGTTTCTCTATGTTGCCCAGGCTGGTCTTGAACTCCTGGCCTCAAGTGATCCTTCCTCCTCAACCTCCCAAAGTGCTAGGATTACAGGTATGAGCCACCATGCCTGGCCTTTAAATCTTATTTTAAAAAATCTAAACTGACCTCCTAAGTGCAGGATCAGGTGGCTGTGGCAGCCCCTTCTACCTCCAGTGCTCCGTGCGCCAAGGCTGCCTTTTCACCCAGCCCTGCTTTCCTCTATGCACCTGCCCCACCTCCACAGATCACGCCTCCCTCTCCTCCGCTCCTGCACGGCCTAATTGCCTGTCCTGAGAGCACCACAGGTGCCTGTCCGTGGAAGGAAGCTTCCCAGGAGACAGTCAAGCACAGCCCTTTGGATCTAGCAGAAGTCAGAATGTCATGAGACACACAGTTTATTTCCACTCTGCCTCTGAGTCACTTCCCCTTGCTGTTTCCACATCAACAAGATGGAGAACACAGGCCTTTCCTAGCCAAAGGCCTGCTGAGTGCAGCCACTTAACTAATTGGCAATGACCTTGCAGTCTCAGGGAGCTGGTCTTAGGTTTCTGGGCAAGGCTGGGCCCTGCTGGCTCCTCACAGTGCCCCCTCCCCAGGCAGAGCCATCTCAGCCCTCAGTTCCCACAGGGCCAGCATTCTGCCTGCTCCAGGGCCCTCCAGTCCAGCATTTGCTAAATCACCTCCCTCCTCTCCAAGCCTTCTCCCCATTACCTTGCGAAGGAAAGAACCAGAAAGGTTGTGATTATTGCCAGCTATAATTGAATGTAATTCAAAACGCATTTGTTGAGACTTTACCACGTTTTCAGCTCCCCACCCCCGCACCCATTACTCACCGGGAATCCCTCTGTTGCCAGCTCCTGCCAGCCCAGAGGCCAGCTGACTTGGGGGGGTCTTGTGGGGCAGGAGGGGAGCAACAGGGATGCATTACCCTGTGCTTTCTTGCTAAGGGAACCTCCCCTCCCGTCAAAGCCTTTGATCCCTGCAGCTAGCCAGATTTTTCTTATGTCCTATTTGACTTCTGGGCTCCATTCTTCCCTCAGTTCTTCAAAAATCATACTCATCGTGCTCCTTACTTGCCAGGTCATGAATGCCTTTTGGCTGGAGTGTCTTTCTGTCTTCCCTCCTGTCTTCCTTCCTTCTTTCCTTCCCTCCCTCCCTCCTTTCTTCTTTCATTCTTTCCTTCCTTCCCTCCTCTCTCTGCCTTCCTATGTTTCAGGAGCCATAGCACACCTGGAGCTATGAAGATAAACAGGAGAGGGAAGAAGGTCCCCATCTATTAGATCATAATCCAGTAAAAAGAAAAAAGATAAAACAGAACAAAACACACAAAAACAGCCACAGCCTGCTACGGCCTCTAATAGAACTCTACGCATGGGAGCAGAGGATCACAGAAGAGAATCTGCCTACTGGGCCTCAGGATCTTAGGAAAAAGTGACCCAGAAAGATCAGGAAACCCCATGACATGCTGCCTGTAGGGCTGGTGAAGAGGATGGGTGAGAGGTCATTGGGAAATGAGACCAGAAGGTGGCAATCTGCTAAGAAATTTTTGAACATCATCCATGTATAAATCTGGCACAAGGATACAGCACCGGTGTGAGCTGGGAGGCCGCAGGGGGCAGCGAGAATAAGTGCCTGGTGTGTGTGTGGCCACTGGCAATCTGAGAGAAGGATGCCTTGATTTGTAGCACTTGCCAATTTCTCTGGTGTAAATACTTCCATTGTGGCTGATTCCAAGCTACCAGCACGATGGCACTGAAAGGGGAGTTGGGGAGAAATGGACGCCATTGGCTTGTGAGAATTGGTTCCAGCATACCACTGTCTGAACAGTCACAGACTGGGCAAAAAGGGCAGATCTCAGGGTCCCCGGCCTCAAGCCACCTCTGACCCTTGATAGCCCACTTGTTTCCTGTAGTGGTGGCACCACCCAGCACTTCAAGACAACAATGTACAAGGTGCATGGAGACATAGCATCTTACCATGTGCCCCTTCCTCCCAAGAGCTTCTTTTCTTTTACTCTCCAGTCCTCTGAAAGTTGTTATTTTCAAAACCACACTCTTTGTCATCTTTAACCCCAAACTAAGTTATCTTCCAACTTCTCCTCTTCAGATCATGATCTCAGCTTTTTCCTTCCCTTTCAACCTCCAACTCCTGCAAATCTCATGTCCCCCTCTGAGTGGGTTACAAAGTTGGTTGTTGAGCAGAGAAATTTGGTACCATGATGAATCAATGCTTCAATTTGTCTGAGTTCTTCCCCATTTTCTTGAGAGGTTAACAAGGAGGTCAGATGATAGCAGGTGAATTCCTAGCTGGTCAAATGGTTTCTTCTAAAGACTGCTAATCAAATGTCTGCATTAACCTGGATGGCAGACTGTTGTTTTAATTGTTCCTGTTCACACCTTTTAATTGGGTATGAAGGAGCTTGTGGTTATTAAACAAGAAGTATCAAGTTGAGCACAGGATTGGGAGAGATTATGGCTTTAACAGAGGATCAAAAAAAGTTCTTGAAATCCTCACAGGCTGGTAAGTCATGCCAAGTTTAACAAAACGCAACTTGTGAAGTGGGATAAATGAGCCATTCTTCATGTAGATTTAAAAAAAAAAATGTCTTCCCCAGTCTAGGATGAGAAAGATGTGGTTTAGCAGCGGATGGATTAAAAAATAGGATTTAGGCTAACTGTAGATTCACTGTTAGTCATTATGATGTGGCTGCCAAAAAAAGTTAATGTAGTGTTGGGATTACCAGAAAACCCCTAAGAAACTATGGTGATTTCCCTCTGGGCTCTGCACACACGATCCCACCTCAGCAGTGAAAGCTGAGGGCCTGGGGTTTGAGAGGCCGTCTTCTAGGGCAAGGGCATTCAACAAAGCCCTATCACATGCTGCAGACCCCTAAAACCAAAGACAGGGTGAGTCATGGGAACGCAGGATGGATTGCTGGTTTTGAATGGTTGTAGGACTGTCCAGTGAAAGATGGATCTGACTCCTTCGCCCAAGTCAACGTTAAGAAGAAATGTAACAGCCAGAGGAAGAGGAGCTTCACATTTGCATATCACACACTGAATCTCCCTTCATAGCGTTTGCACCCTTGCTACCTCACTGACATCCCCCAAGGCAGGCTGCTCTCCCATTTTGAGGATGAGGAAAAGCGACTGACTGAGCAGCTTGCCTGGGGTCCCCTTTCTTCAGTAGCAGAGATAAGACCAGAGCTCAGATTTCCCACTGTACCCCAACAAACACAGTCCACAGCCTACATCCCAGCAGTGAGTGCCCCCCAACCTTCCCTCCACCCCTGCTCTGAGCTTGGTCTCCACACATCAAGCTTATTTCTGTGCCAAAGAGTACAGCCCAGATGAACTTGCTTTTCTGATGTAGCCCCCAGAATTCTGCTCAAACACAAATTCCTCATACATGTATGGAAAGGAATGCAGACTTTTGACATGTTAATATGTACATAGTCGTGGATATGTAGGACTTGATTCAGGTATATTTTATGATACATGTAATAAACAGAAAAAAAGTAGATGATTAAAAAAAAACTCAGGTACTTTTTTTTAACTAGAAAGTATAAACCCAAGTCTAACTGTACAGATGTAGCTTCCCATCTCTCACCACCTTAAAACCAACAAAACCATCCTCTTGAACAAGCTTCACCTGCCAACCCTCTAGTCTGCCACTCTTTGCAAACCTGGTATACGCCAAACATTTGCTTTATGTAAACAGATATCAAAACCATTAAACATGACCAAGCCCCCATCTGTAGATGTATTTAGCTTTCATTTTAATGCGAATTGGATAAAACAGCAATTTTAATGCCCCTTCAAGCAAACAGGATGCCACCTGTGTGTGAAAAGGCTTGAGAAAATTAAAAATAGACGGAAAAGCCCTCAGCAGTTGAAAATGCTAATAAAAACAACTTTAAGGAACCACCATAAACCTATTCAACAAGCCAAGTTACCTAGGGAAAAAAAAAGAAAAACTTATGTTCATGGACTTGAAATGAACTAGTACAATTGCCAATTACTCAGAACTGGCTTTCTGAAGCAAGGAAGTTAAATACAAAATAACTCACATGTGTTGATCTTGCTACCCAACGTTGGGAAACATACCGCATCTATCCAAGGCGAGGGGTGTGAAGCATTTGCACAAAGATGTTCCTAGCTGTACTATTTATAGTAGTGAAATAATGAGAATCAAAACAAAATGCTCAGGGGGAAGTCTGAGCACTAGCAATAATGATAAACTATGATAAAAATATGAGTAGTGCATGAAAAGATTTATATAAAAAGTTAAGTGACAGAGAATGAAATTTACATACTGATTAGAACTACATAAAAACACAGTCCACATTTAGAACTGCATGCAGTTAAAGATCTTAAGTTACATTGGTTATAATATTGTTATTTTGGTTAAATATATTTTAGAAATGTGTAAAGTCTATTGCACAAGGATAAAAACTGGACCTCTCTCCTATGCATCAATCTCTAGCTCCTTCTTGGATACAGTCTTCTTTTTTTTTTTTGAGATGGAATCTCACTTTGTCGCCCAGGCTGGAGTGCAGTGACATGATCTTGGCTCACCGCAAACTCTGCCTCCCGGGTTCAAGTGATTCTCATGCCTCAGCCTCCCGAGTAGCTGGGATTACAGGTGCCCGCCCCCACACCCAGCTAATTTTTGTATTTTTAGTAGAGAGGGGGTTTCACCATGTTGGCCAGGCTGGTCTTAAACTCCTGGCCTCAAGTGATCAGCCCACCTCAGCCTCTCAAAGTGCTGGGATTACAGTCATGAGCTACCGCACCCGGCCCTGATACAGTTTTATTTTCTGTACTCTCCACATGGCCCACAGAGAGGGGCTGATCTTACCACCAAGTCAGATGAGGAAGCAACTAGGCCCCTGAAATTCACCTAGATTTCTGGATCCTATCCAAAATCAGGTTTGGGTTAAATAGGATAGACAGATATCTCAATGAAATGTGACAAGAGAAGAGATGCCTAGGATTACAGAAAGTTATCGCCAACTCTGAACAGTTCTCCAAGAGCCCAGAGTGTCTGGCAGTGCCTTGAGGTTCTTTGCCACCCCATGATCATGATTTCCTCTCCAGCCCTGAGACCTTGAGCACACGTTCTCTTCCTCCAGCTCTCCATGCCAAAGGGCTCATTTCTGAGAAACAGCAGCAGGTAATAGAGTGCTTCCCTAGCCCAAACCTGGGCTAGCACTTTCCATGCACAATGAGCCCAGTCCATCCTAAGAAAAACCCAAAAGGTAGGTACTATTACCCCGTATCTCACGGATGAGGTCTCTGAGGCTGAGCAACTTCCCAAAGGCCACACAGCAAGTAGAGAGCAGAACTGTGATTTAAGTGGAGTTAGAAGGGGCTACAGGTGTGGGCTCTTTACCGCTACACCCTGCAGTGATGAAGATTCTGGCTATAATTCAGAGTACAGATCTACCTAAGAAGGAGGCCTCATTCCATAGACACCCCCAGAGTAAGGTCCTCTGGGGCTCTGGATTCTAATGGTAAAACGTTGCTGTTAGATGAGAAACAACCTCAGACAGCACTTGGTCCCTGGGTTCTTCACCCTGTCTACATGCATTTTGGCATCGCTGGAATATATAGTGTAAATATCTCTAAGCCTTAACCTGACCTAGTGCACGGAGACCATGGGGGTTGGGGCCTAGCCATCTGTATTTCTCAATAACATCTCAGGTGATTCTTTATAAAATATTTTTAACTGAAATTGTATATATTTGAGCTGTATAGCAAGTTGATTATTACAGTCAAGCTAATTAGCATATTCATCTCCACACAGTTACCTTTTCTTGTGTTTGTAGTGAAAACACTTAAGATCTATTCTCTAGGAAGTCCTAATCAGTGCAATTAGGCAAGAGAAAGAAACGAAAGGCATTCAAGTTGGAAAAGAGGAAGTCAAATTGTTCCTCTTTGCAGATGACATGATTTTATATAAAGAAACACCTAAAGACTCCACCAAAAATTGTTTAGAGTTGATAAACAAATTCGGTAAAGTTACAGGATATAAAATCAACATATAAAAACCAGTAGTGTTTCTGTATACCTATAATCAACTAGCTAAAAAAGAAATAGAAAAAGTAATCTTGGCTGGGCACAGTGGCTCATGCCTGTCATCCCAACATTTTGGGAGGCTGAGGCAGGAGGATTGCTTGAGTCCAGGAGTTTGAGACCAGCCTGCACAAATAGGGAGACCAGGTTTCTACAAAACATTTAAACATTTGCCAGGTGTTGGGCCGGGCATGGTGGCTCATGCCTGTAATCCCAGCACTTTGGGAGGCTGAGGGAGGAGGATCACCTGAGGTCGGGAGTTCGAGATCAGCCTGACCAACATGGAGAAACCCTGTCTCTACTAAAAATACAAAAAAATTAGCTAGGCATGGTGGCTCATGCCTATAATCCCAGCTTCTTGGGAGGCTAAGGCAGGAGAATCACTTGAACCCGGGAGGCGAAGGTTGTGGTGAGCCGAGATCACACCATTGCACTCCAGCCTGGGCAACAAGAGTGAAACTCTGTCTCAAAAAAAAAAAAAAAAATTAGCCAGATGTGGTGATGCACACCTGTGGCCCCAACTACTCAGGAGGTTGAGGTGGGAGGATCAGTTGAGCCCAGGTCAAGGCTGCAGTGAGCTATGATGGTGCCAATGTACTCCAGCCTGGGCAACAGAGTGAGACCTTATCTAAAACAAAACTAAATGATCTCATTTATAATAGCTACAAAAATCATAATAAAATAAGTAGGAATAAATTTAATGAGAGGATATTTTTTAACCAAGAAAGACCTTTATGATGAAAACTATAAAACACTGATTAAAGAAATAGAAGAGGCCAGGCGGGGTGGCTCATGCCTGTAATCCCAGCACTTTGGGAGGTCGAGGTGGGCAGATCACGAGGTCAGGAGCTCGAGACCAGCCATTTCGAGACCAGCCTGGCCAACATGGTGACACCGTGTCTCTACTAAAAATACAAAAATTATCCAGGCGTGGTGGCACGCGCCTGTAATCCCAGATACTCGGGTGGCTGAGACAGGAGAATTGCTTGAACCCAGGAGGCAGAAGTTGCAGTGAGCCAAGATTGCACCAAGGCACTCCAGCCTGGGTGACAGAACAAGACTCCATCTTGGTGTGTGTGTGTGTGTATGGTGGTTGGGGGAGGGGGTGGGAAGAATTAGAAGAGGACACACACACAAAATGGAAAAATGTTCCATGTTCATGGATTGGAAGAATTAATATTGTTAAAATGACCATACTACCTAAAGCGCTCTACAAATTCCATGCAACCCCCATCAAAAGACCAATGATATTCTTCACAGAAATATAATAGAAAAGACAATCTTAAAGTTCATGTAGAATCAAAAAAGACCCCAAATAGCCAAAGCAATTCTGAGCAAAAAGAGCAAAGCTGGAGGCATCACACTACCTGATTTCAAAAATACTACAAAGCTAAAGTAACCAAAATAGCATGGTACTGATATAAAAACAGACACAAAGACAAATGAAACAGAATAAAGAACTCAGAAATAAATCCACATATTTATAGCTAACTGATTTTCAACAAAGATGCCAAGAACATACATTGGGAAAAAGACAGTGTTTTCAATAAATGGTGCTGAAAAATCTGAATAACCATATGCAGAAGAATGAAACTAGATCCCTATCTCTCACTATACATGAAATCAACTCAGAATAAGGACTAAAATGTGAGATTCAAAACTATAAAACTACTAGAAGAAAGCAGGGTAAATCCTTCAGGACATTGGTCTGGGCAAATATTTTGCAGGTAAGACTTCAAAAACACAGGTAACAGAAGCAAAAATAGGCAAATGAGATTTAAAAAAAAGATAGAGACAGCATCTCACTATGTTGCCCAGGCTTATCTTGAACCCCTGGCCTCAAGCAATCCTCCTGTCTTGACCTCCCAATGACAAATGGGATTGTATCAAGCTAAACGCTTCTGCATAGCAAAGGAAACAACTGACAGAGTGGACCAGGCAACTTGTAGAATGGGAGAAAATATATGAAAACTGTTCATCCAACAAGGGACTGATATCCAGGATACATGAGGAACTCAAACAACTCAATGGTAAAAAATAATAATTTTTTTTTAATGAGCAAAGTATCTGAAAGGACATTTCCCAAAGGAAGACATACAACCAGGCGTGGTGGCTCACACCTGTAATCCCAGCACTTTGGAAGGCCAAGGTGGACAGTTCACTTGAGGTCAGGAGTTCGAGACCAGCCTGGCCAACATGGGGAAAGCCCCTCTCTACTAAAAATTCAAAAATTAGCTGGGCATGCTGGTGCACCTGTAATCCCAGCTACTCCAATGGCTGAGGCACGAGAATCGTTGGAACCCGGGAGGCAAAGGTTGCAGTGAGAGGAGATCGCGCCACTGCACTCCAGCCTGGGCAACAGAGCGAGATTCCGTCTCAGAAAAACAAAGAAGACATAGAAATGGCCAACAGATAAATGAAAATATGCTCAATATCACTAATCATAAGGGAAATACGAATCAAAACTACAATGAGATAGCATCTCACCCAGTTAGAATGGCTATTATCAAAAAGACAAAAAATAACAAATGCTGGTGAGGATGTTGAGAAAAGAGAACTCCTAAACGCTATTGGTGGGAATGTAAATTAGTGTGACTGTTACGGAGAACTGTATGGAGATTCCTCAAAAAAACTACAAATAGAACTAGAACTACCATATGATCTAGCAATCCCACTACTAGGGATTTTTCCAAAGGAAATTAAATCTTCATGTCGAAGAGATATCTGCACGTCCACATTGATTGCAGCACTGCTCACAATAGCCAAAATAGGAAATCAACCAAAGTGCCCATCAACAGATGGAGTGCTATTTAGCCATGAAAAAGAACAAAATCTTGTCATTCACAACAACATGGATGAGCCTGGAGAATGTTATGTTAAGTGAAATAAGTCAGGCACAGAAAGAGAAATACTATATTTTCTCACCCATAAGTGGGAGCTAAAAAAGTTGAGCTCACGGAAGTAGAGAGAATCGTGGTTATTAGAGGCTGCGAAGGGCAGGGTGGAAGGTAGATGGAGAGAGGTTGGTTAATGGATACCAAATTAAAGCTAGATAGGAGGACTAAGTGCTAATGTTCTGTAGCCCTGTAGGGTGACTAGAGTCAATAATTTACTGTATATTTTTAAACAGAAGACAGGATTTTGAATGTTCCCAACACAAAGAAATGATAAATGCTTTCCGTGATGAATATGGTAATTACTCTGATTTGATTATTACACAGAGTATATATATATTCAAATATCACTCTGTACCCCATAAATATGTACAGTTATTATGCATACATTTAAAAAATTACTAAAATTTTAAAAATCAACTCTCTTAGCCAATCTGAAATATGTAATACAGCATGCTTAGGTACAGTCACCATGCTGTGCATTAGATCTCTGGGACTTATTCATTCTACATAAATAACTTTGTCCCCTTTGACCAACACCTCCCTCTTTCCCCACCCTCCTAACATCTCAGGTGATTCTGGTACCCACCCGGTGAGGCTGAAGAATGGCTGGCTTGGCCCTCAACTCACTGTGAGAACTGAATCGAGAGAGACTCACTCATGGTGAGGCCTCTCTGCTGGGACCCAGGTCTCCCAGTTCCCAGGCTTCAGGCCTCCCTCCCAGGGCGGAGCTTGGCAAACATTTGGTGCCACAGTGGATCTCAGGGAGTGACAAGTCTCAAAGCCAGGCCCTTCCTGGGTGTCTCTGAGTCTCTTATTTTAGAGCAGAGTTGTGGTTTCAGTTTTAGTTTCTTGTCATTACCCAAGCCCTTTATTGGGAAATGGGCGCTTGGGTAAAATGGGAAAAAAAAAAAATAGGTGTTTTCAATCATTCAGCGTTCAGAAAATTTGGGGGAACTTTGGCCTTTAAGACTCCAGCCACGAGGCTTCCAAAGTAGGGAAACCCTGAATGTGGTAGGGAGAAATCCCCCTGCAGGCAGCTCTTCTCTGGCAAGTCTCCCCAGCACAACTCACATGGTAGCAGGAGTTTCCCTCCCTGGTTAAAAACATCAAATAAAATACAAAGGGAAAACCCAGCTGAAAATTTCCTGAGCAAGGTCACAAAATGACTGTTATCCTTTCAGAAGAAAGGTAGGAGAAAAAGGTCTCAGGGATCCAAAATCAGACTTGAACACAGCACCAGGAAGCCAGGGCTGGGCAGAGAAAGACCTGACCCCGAGAGTCTCCTGTGGATCATGATGTGAGTAGCAAGTCCCTGAGAACAGGAGCTTATGGACAGAAAGCTCAGCAATGTGTCGTCCAAACAATAATAAACAACAAAAACAACATCAAAAAAGCACAAGGCCAGGTGCAGTGGCTCACGCCTGTAATCCTGGCACTTTGGGAGGCCAAGGCGGGCAGATTGCCTGAGCTCAGGAGTTCAAAACCACCCTGGGCAACATGGTGAAACCCTGTCTCTACTAAAATACAAAAAAATTAGCTGGGCGTGGTGATGGGAGCCTGTAATCCCAGCTACTCGAGAGGCTGAGGCGGGAGAATCGCTTGAGCCCAGGAGGTGGAGGTTGCAGTGAGCCAAGATCACGCCATTGCGGTCCAGTTTTTTTAGATTCCATCTCAAAAAAAAAAAAAAAAAAGGCACAAATTTTTCCCTGCGATGCTGTTCTCACCTGGATGGAGAGACTCACTCGTAAATTAACTTATGTGTGCTAAAAGGTAAGTAATAAGCAGACTACTTAGGCATATTCAATTAAGGGAATACGAAGACTCCAGAGATTATATGCAAATTATCTATGGAAATGTGCTCCTATGGTTACAGCTGAGTTGTACACCGAGGGAAAACAGAGAAATTAAAACAGCTGTGGTAGGCCGGGTGTGGTGGCTCACGCCTGTAATCCTAGCACTTTGGGAGGCCGAGGTAGGTAGATCACTTGAGCCCAGAAGTTTGAGACCAGCCTGGGCCACAGGCAAGACTCCTATCTCTACAAAAATTTTTTAAAAAGACCCCGGCATGGTGGCATGTGCCTGTAGTCCCAGCTACCCAGGTGGGTGAGGTGGCCTAGGAGTTCAAAGCTCAGTGAGCTATGACTGTGCCATTGCACTCCAGCCTGGGTGACAGAATGAGACCCTGTCTCCAAAAGCAAACAAAAAACAGTGGTTGCAGAGAGGAAATTAAATGTTCCCTTTTATGTTGATTTCCATGATACATCTAAAGACTCACTTCAGCTACCTCTTTAAATACATTAGACCTAAGCCTGAAAAGAATGAGAAGCCTGCGACCTACTTCCAGCTCCCAAGCACTGGCATTCCCCATGCAGCCACGTTGGGAACAGGGCAGTCGGAATCCTGAATCCTGGGTTTCATCTCTATAAAAATCGGGCATCCAGCTCCCCCATGTCGGATGTGAGTCTATGTTTGGCATAACGGTGCCGGGGCCCTTTCTTCCTTTAGCTCTTTGTTCATTGAGGTTTCTGAAGCACACAGGAAGTCAGAAAAAAGAACAGCAACCCACTTCTCCACAGCCTCACCGCAGACAAGAGGCAGCAGGGAGGAGACAGCCAGTGAGGAGGGGAACTGTGTGCTGCTCTCCCCTAGCTCCACTTGGGGTGGGGGATAAGATGAAGCAGGTGGGAGTGGAGTGTGCGGGTTATGTCTACACCCCAGTTTTCAGGAGCCCCAGAAGGAACCAAGTTCTACTCTTCTGCTTCTATTGACAGAATGTTTTGATTGCCTTATGTACACACACACAGACACACACACACACACACACACGGATAAGCTGTAAGATTTTATACTCTTTTGAATCACATGCAACTTAAACCCCAGAGCGACACTCGGATAACTTGGAGACATCACCTTATCTATCTGACCTCAGCTTTTCTCATCTAAAAAGTGAGGGGATTAGGTGAGAGGGAGGTTCTTCCAACAGTCTTGCATATGAATATTTCATACTGTTTAAAGTGATCGTTCAGCTCCTGAAGTGGTTTATTTCTTCATTGTTTGGCTGAAAATACTTGCATACTTGCAGAACCCCCCTGAATCCCTCAGCATAGCCCGGGATTCCTTAAGGTCTGGGCTAAAGCCCCTGGACTAGATTTGATGCTTCCAGGATCATTGTCTTGGCCTATAATTCTGGGAGCTAAACTCGTTAGCTACAATGAGAGACCTTGGTTGTTGAGGGAGATATGAGACAGTGGAGGGAAGAAAAGGTGAGGGAGAGAAAAGCAGAAAAGAAAGAAAAAGATAGAAGGAGATATTGATAAAAGAGAAAAGTAACAACTAAGATTGTAAACTCACCAATGGCAGGAAAGAGCTAAAGGGAATGTCAGATAATTTGTGTTTACTTCCCTCGTTTTTTTTTTTTTATTATTATACTTTAGGTTTTAGGGTACATGTGCACAATGTGCAGGTTTGTTACATATGTATCCATGTGCCATGTTGTTTTGCTGCACCCATTAACTCGTCATTTAGCATTAGGTATATCTCCTAATGCTGTCCCTCCCCCCTCCCCCCACCCCACAACAGTCCCCGGAGTGTGATGTTCCCCTTCCTGTGTCCATAGGTGGGAATTGAACAATGAGAACTCATGGATTTCCCTCGTTTTTTTACAAGTGAGGGAACCGAAGGTAGGGATGTTCCCTTCCCCAAAGTAAATGCCCTGGGGGGTGCTAGCTTTCAAGTAATCCCTTGAGGACTGACGATGCAGGTGACACCAGGAATAGTGTTAAGTAGGGGAGGAGGTTACCTTTTTCAGAACCTTCTCCACCTGCACCCAACACTTCCTGATCTTTACCTGTGAACTGTGCTCTTGGGAGAGGCTCCTTCCAGCTAGAGCTAATGTGCCCACCTGTTTAGAAATGGAGTCTCCATTTTAATGTAATGGCGCCCTTCAGTAAAAATACCCTCCCGTGACACAGGCAGTGCTCGTGACAGAGAGCTCACAGAGCACTAGCTCTTTGTCTTCTCTCCTCCCTCTGGAGGTGGCCCTGGCCCATTTACAGGAAGGAGACACTGGCTCAGAAAGGGTTAAGACCACACTCAGCCGGAAACAGAATCAGGACTAGAACTAAGACCTCCCCACGGCAGCCAAAGAAGGATGCCAGGTGCGCAAAGTTCTTATCACACTGGCATGAAACAAGCACATTTTTGGAGCTCTGTCCTGGCCCAGTCAAATCATCTGGGACAAATCCTGTTACCTCCCTGAACCTCAGTGTACTCACCCATAAAAGTTGGGCATGTTAGCACTATCTTTCCCAGAACTGTTGTGAACATGAATGAAAATAATATCTGTCATGTACGTGGTAAACTACACATCCCCAACCCTGAGTGTTGGCCGTGATCACAGATCACCTGAGATCCTCTGGTTCCTTCAAGCATCTGCATATTTCAATGACAGGGGCCCCTTTTGGCAAAAACAACCTATCTATTCCATTTCTGGATGGTTTTCAGTACCAGAGAGGTCTTTCCTAGGATACGTTAAAGGCGTTTTTTTACACCTTTTACCTGCAGGGGGAAGCTCTGCCTCTGGAGCTGTGAGACACGAATTGCACCCTCCTCACTCCCACGTTGCACAGCGAGTCTCTGGTTCTAAACACAGGAGTGAAAATGTTGTAGGAAAGGGGTCCCGATCCAGACCCCAAGAGAGGTTTCTTGGATCTCACACAGGAAAGAATTCAGGGCGAGTCCATAAAGTAAAAGCAAGTTTATTAACAAAGTAAAGGAGTAAGAGAATGGCTACTCCATACAGCAGTCCTGAAGGCTGCTGTTTGCCCATTTTTATAGTTATTTCTTGATGACATGCTAAACAAAGGGTGGATTATTCATGCCTCCCCTTTTTAGACCAGAAATTTTAGACCAGGGTAACTTCCTGATGTTGCCATGGCATTTGTAAACTGTCATTGCACTGGTGGGAGTGTAGCAGTGAGGATGACCAGAGGACACTCTCGTCACCATCTTGATTTTGGTGGGTTTTGGCTGGCTTCTTTAATGCAAGCTGTTTTATCAGCAAGGTCTTTATGACTTGCATCTTGTGCTGACTTCCTATCTCACCCTGTGACTTAGAATGCCTTAATCATCTGGGAATGCAACACAATAGGTCTCAGTCTCATTTTACCTAGCTCCTGTTTAAGATGGAGTTGCTCTTGTTCACATGCCTCTGACAAAAAGCAACATGAGGGTTTGCATGGTTCAAGATCATTCCAGTCCAGGACCACCTGCTGTGCAGACACATTTTAGTCCCGACCTCAAAAAGCCCACAGGAATCAATTTGGACAAGATCTGCTGACACCAGTGATGATCACCAGAAGTCTCCAAAGACTGCTCCCTCCCAGAACGGCCAATGGCACTAGTTGGGGTGGGGGCAGCCTTCTATTGGTCCTGCCCGGATTGGCCTGGCCTGAACCCACTCTACAGCTCCCTGCTGTCTGGGTCTAGGTCTTGGGTTCTGAGGACTTTAGACCTGAATGGGCTTTGAAGATCATGCACCCCTGGACTCTCTCCCACGGCTTTACAGCCCACACCTGGGACTCCTGTCTGATGCTTGGTCCACTCAGCTCTGGTCTCTCCTCAGCCTCGAGCTGAGGTGGCAACCACAAACCTCTTCATCCCACAGCACGGCTGAGCAGACTAACCTCCCACTCTTGGGTTCTATTCTCGGCTGTCAACATTGGCGTCATGTGACAAGTGCCTAATTGCATGGCCGTGCGCCTGGTGAGGGGAATGAAGGCTCCAGAACACAGGGTACCCTGCTCACCAGTGCAGCCCACGGCCCTTCTGAGAACAAACAGGTCGTACAGGCAGAATATCAAACCAGACATGAGCGGACATGGCACACTTCTATATAGCTGGGGGCACCCGTGCATAACTGGGGAGGAGGGAGGTGCCCACTGGGGGAGAGGCACATGGGACAGGGAAAGAACACAGCCCCCGGAGGCAGGAAACATGGGGTCTGGTTCTCAGCCCTTCACTACCTAGTAGCTTATGACTGGGAGGCAGTCAATCAGAGCATTGTAGGATTTAACACTGGAAGGGTCCGATGGATTCTAGGACCTGGATGCTCCTCAAGGGAAACACATATGTTCTGCCCTGGACCTACAGGTGAGATCTAGTGGGTGGGGCAAAGGGATCTTTATTTGAACAGAAATGATGATGGCATGCTTTAGAAATGACTGGATGACCGTTGGGAAGGGTGATACCAGAGAGGGAAACTCAACTGCCCAAGTCAGACACTTGGTTCAGGGCAAAGCTGAGACCAGATTGAGGTCTCCTCATCCCAGGCTACATCCTGGCTCTAAGACCTTAGGCTCTGAGTTCCCTACGTGTCAAGGACAGGGTAAGGGGACTCAGGAGGGCCTCACTGGTCTGGCAGGGACTGTGCTACTGCCCACACCTTCCTTCTGCCCCAGAAACTCCCTATGCTGCAGCCTGGGCACTCCTGAGCCCATGTCCTCCTTGTGATTGTGAGATCACACGGATGAAGATGTCGTGTCACTCCCATCAGCCCCTTCCAGCCTCACAGGATGGGGGGAAAGCCTTGAGTTCCAGTCCCCACTTTATAATCCATCATAAGACTAATCAAGTTGGTTCAGGTCCCTTCTGTTCAAACAGGAGATAAGGCTGGACTCCCAAGTCATTTCCAGCTCACTATGCTATTAGATTTACAGCATCTCAGGGCTGAAAGGAATTGCAGACATCACGTAGTGCAGTGCTTTGCATCTGGTACACCTGGGCAAACTGATCCCCTCAGCCCTCAAGGGATGTGGGCCAGGCTTCGTAATAACCACGTTTTCTCGTTTCTACATTTGATGTTTGACATGGGGCCCCACTGACCCTGGAGGGACTGCTTTCCCCAGGGCCAGCAATTTTCTGACAGCTGCCTTTCATATATGCAAACCAACCCATCCAGAGCCCACACTTGCAACCGCCTCCTGTCACACTCACACTGGAGGCCATTATCCATCTGTCCTAATCACCCCAGAGTAGGTACCAGGTAACTGGGGACAGTGCCTATGCGAGAGCCCAGAGCCTGCTGAAATTATTCACATGAGCCAATCCTAAACCTGCTATGCTGTTTCATGTTCCTTCCCACGGAAATCACAACAAATGCTCCTGCTTACATTTTTTCTCACTCTCTCGCCTCCTGACCCACCCGTGCTGCCCCACGGGGCCCTGTATGGTGTGCTGGGACTCCTGTTATGAGGAGTCTGTGAATGTGAACTTCTTCCTTCATGACAGTCATCTCTGCATCTGCATGCCTTACCATACTGGATTAAAACAAATCCCAAGTATCCTCAAAACAGGCCAGTCATGGTTTGAACCTTTAGGCTTAAATGCAGTCCCCTTTGGGGTTTCAAATCCCCGCCAGTCTACTTTGTGTGCCCTGCAAATACTTCTACTGTCTATGTGCACTGCACATGAAAAAGACAGAAGCCCCAATGTGCAGCCCCTGCTGCCTCTCAGCATCAGGATTTACCACCTATGTATCGGCGTTCCCACTTCCAAGGAGCTCTCCTTGGTTGTAAAGCCTGCATTATACTCACCGCAAGCCTGCTTTCTCACTGCTTTGGTCTCTGCTTGGACTTCTGTCCTCTGGGGACATGCAGGGTTGGTTCAATCCCTCCTCCTTGCGATGTCTCCTCAGCTTTTTACAAGCAGCAGCTCTGGGTTCCCTAGAGGCTTTTCTTCTCCCACCTAAACACCTCTTGTTCGAGAGGTGTATTTTTCACTATTCTGTGGCTCTAGAAGATCCCATCCCAAGGCTCTTCTCTCAGGGCCTCTCCTGCTTTAAACCAGAAGGAGAAGACACCCTGCCCTGAAAAGATGCCTGACCTCCATATGACCACTGCTGGTTTTTCATGAGAGTTTTAATGTGATATCTCCAATTTTTTTTTAAAAAAATTATTTTAGAGACAGAGTCTTGCTGTGTCATCCAGGCTAGAGTGCAGTAGTGTGATCATAGCTCATTGTAACCTCCAACTTCTGGCCTCAAGTGATTCTCCTGCCTCAGCCCCCCAGGTAGCTAGAACTATAGGTGTGTGCCACTATACCCAGCTCTAAGTTTTAAATGTTGGGATAAACTTACACAATATAGAGGCAGAAGGAGCAATGGGTCCTCTCCTAGCTGCTTGCGCAAGGCCAATTCTCTCCAGTTGTTTAGCTACTTTCTAGTTGGAGGGGGCAGAGTTTTCCCACCACTACCCAAGTCCCCTCCCCAGGCAAAGAACTATGCAAAGACTCTGGTCACGGGGAACGCTTTAGACAGCAGCTCGTTGGAGAAGTCTGTGTGGGGACTAGGGAGTAAGATGTCTGATGTGTGCTTTGAACACAGACTCATGCTGCCTCCCTGCTGTGCTCCCACACACAGAACACAGCATGCTGCTGCCATGGGCTCCCCACTGTGGCAGGGGCAGGGCCCTGATGTTTAGGCCTGGGTGTCTTTTCTGCTAAAGCAGCAGCAGTGGTAATGTGCATGAGTGAAGCCCATCAGGCATGGCTGGTGGAGCCTAAGACGATAGGATAGTGGGTATCTGGGCTCAGGGGGCAGCTGTGGCTTGGGTTCAGCTGATGCTTGCCTTATGAGAATGGATGCTTGACCTCTATGTGGCCACTTCTAATCTTTCAAGAGAAGACTTGAAGTGGCCACATAGACTTTGGAAATGTTTACGTGGAAATTTGGACTTTGTGTATGAACTCTCTAATCTTTAAATGCTAGTGCAGATTTACAAAACAGTATAAGCTAACAAAAACACGTCTTTGGATTGGATCAAGTTCCAGGACCACTAGTTTACATCCTCTGTCCCAACCTCAGCTAGGGTTACCCTCCCCTCCAGAACAGGGTGGTTGCCAGCACAGCCCAGGTGTCCTCAGCTCTCCTCTAGGCTCTCTCAGCTATGATGTCCTCTGGCCATTGCTCCCTGTGGTGGTTAATTTTCTGTGTCAACTTGACTGGGCTATGGAGTACCCAGATATTTGGTTAAACATTATTCTGGGTGAGTCTGTGAGAGTGCTTTTGCATAGAAGGGGCCTCATCCAATCAGTTGAAGGCCTAAATAGAACAAAAGGCTGACCCCCCTGCTGAGTAAGAGGGAATTCCTCCTGCCTGAGGGCCCTCCAACTGGGACACCAGCTTTTTCTTGCCTTCAGAATCAAACTGAAACATTAACTCTTCCTGGGTCTTGAGCCTGCCGACTGCAGATCTTGGAACTAGCCAGTCTCCATATTCCTGTGTGCCAATTCCTCGTAATAAATCTCTTTATAGACATCTCTACATCTTGTTTGTTCTGTTTCTCTGGGGAACTTGGACTAATACACTCCCTTTAATCAAAAGACAGTTACAGCTTTGAGGAAGAAACTGAAAATTTTATCAAATGAAAGCTCCTCTTCTGGCTCACTGACCACATTTATATCATATTTCTAGTGTTGAATATAATAACAATAGCAACCACTATTTATCGAGTGCTTTGTATGTATCAGGCATGGGGTTAAGCAATGCATATATGCTTTCTTATGCAATCCACATAACACCGCGTTCCCCTTGCAGAACATATGAGTGTCCCTAGCTCAAGCATCATATTGGTCCTTCCCAGGCCATGCGCCTCTGCCTGGATCAGTGCCTGGCACAGACGAGGTGCTCAGTAGATTATTCCTGAAATCAAGAAATGAACTCTTCTTTAAAATAGATTCTGTTGGCCGGGAATGGTGGCTCATGCCTGTAATCTCAGCACTTTGAAGGGCCAAGGTGGGCAGATCACCTGAGGTCAGGAGTTCGAGACCAGCCTGGCCAACATGGTGAAATCCCATCTCTACTAAAAATACAAAAATTAGCAGGGCATGGTGGTGCATGCCTGTAATTCCAGCTACTCGGATGCCAAGGCAGGAGAATTACTTGAACTCGGGTGGTGGAGGTTGCGGCGAGCCAAGATTGTGCCACTGCACTCCAGCCTGGATGACAGAGTGAGACTATGCCTCAAAAAAATATATATATAAAATAAAAATAGATTCTGTTTATATTCCCATATTACAGATGAGAAAATGGAATCTCAAGGACAATAAATAACCAGCCCAAGGTAACAGAACTAAGAAATGGTAGAGCTGAGACATACCTCTAAGTCCCTTGAGTTCAAAACTCACAATCTTCACCCTATGCCCACTCCCAGTGTGCACGGAAGAACCAGGCCCGCCTCCAGCCCCTGACCTTGGCATTCACAACTACAACTCTCTCAGCTGGCAAGAATGCCCTCCGTGTAGCTCCCTCAATGCTCAGCAAGCCCAAGCTACCCCCAGGCTGACAGCTTTACTCCTGGACATTCCACTGGGGCTTATAAAGACTAACTTGGGGCCAGGTGTGGTGGCTCATGCCCGTAATCCCAGCGTTTGGGAGGCTGAGGTGGGTGGATCACTTGAGTCCAGGAGTTTGAGACCAACCTGGCCAACATAGCAAAACCCGGTCTCCACTAAAAATATAAAAATTAGCTAGGTGTGGTGGCGAGCACCTGTAGCCCCATCTGCTTGGGAGGCTGAGGTGGAAGGATCGTTTGAACCCGGGAGGCAGAGGCTGCAGTAAGCTGAGACTGCACCACTGCCCTCCAGCCTGGGCAACTCTGCCTCAAAAAAAAAAAAAAAAAAACTAAAAAGACTAACTCGAGAGTCTCACCACAGTTTTCTCTTTAAAAATAAGAGAAAACCAAGAGAGGAAACCCACTGAAGTCTCAGATCATCCTCTTTTCATCACAGAGTTGCTTTCAGGTAACAGGGGAAAAAGGTCTGATGCACAGGCTGAGAAGTGAGACCACGGAGCAAGATGAGGCTGACCACACTTGGGCCTGGGTAGAAGAAGGTCGTGAGGCAACATACCCAGTTTCCAGGAACTCCCTGTCCTTGCATTCTGCATTGCTCTTGAGTCTCATGTGGATGAAGCTACACAGCAGATCGGCAGATAGAGGATGGGTGGTGAGTGGAGTTAGGCACATTTTACAAAAGGGAAATCATACCAACCACAGGTAAGGGACAAGAGAGGGAAAGGATGAAGGTCGTAACGGAAGGGCTCTGGATAGACCACAGAGGAGGTGAGTGATATGCCTGGGCCTTCACACACTGTCAGACTTACTGGTTTACAAAAGAGTAAGCTAATAACTTGGTCTCGAATGTGGCCACATACACTTCGTTTGCTCCTTAATGATTAAACCTTCCCACCCTCTGGTATCCGGAAAGCATCTCTGATTGCCCTGTTCTTCCTAGAAGCCATCTCAGTCCATAAATCCACTGGGTAGTGCACATCTGCTTTGTCCAAGACAAACAATGGTCTGATTTCTCTGACTCTTGCAGCACTGAGCTCCCTTTCACTGATTTCAATACAACACAGCTGTTCTGATAATGATATAGCCAGGTACGAGGAAAACCGCACAGGGTGTTATGGCTCCTACCTGAACTCCCAGGAGCTCTGAGACCCTGAGCCCAACACATCTTCAATGGAGACCTCAGTTGCCTCATTGAAGCAGAATGCTGGACCAGCTCTGATAATCTCTGACTTAAGTTCTTTCTTTCTTTTTTGAGATGGAGTCTCACTCTGTCACCCAGGCTGGAGTGCAGTGGTGTGATCTCAGCTCACTGCAACCTCTGCCTCCTGAGCTCAAGCTATTCTCCTGCCTCAGCCTCCTGAGTAGCTGGTGTTACAGGCACATGCCACCAGGCTTGGCTAGTTTTTCTATATTTTTAGTAGAGAGGGAGTTTTGCCATGTTGGCCAGGCTGGTCTCAAACTCCTGCTCTCAGGTGATCCACCTGCCTTGGCCTCTCAAAGTGCTGGGATTATGGGCATGAGCTACCACACTCAGCCTTAACTTCTTTTGTTTTTGAGATGGAGTCTCACTCTGTCACCCAGGCTGAAGTACAGTGGTGCGATCTCGGCTCACTGCAGCCTCTGCCTCCTGGATTCAAGCAATTCTCCTGCCTCAGCCTCCCCAGTAGCTGGGACAACAGGCACCCACCACCACTGGCTAATTTTTGTATTTTTAGTAGAAATGGGGTTTTACCATGTTGGCCAGGCTGGTCTCAAACTCCTGACCTCAGGTGATCCACCCTCCTCAGCCTCCCGAAGTGCTGGAATTATAGGCGTGAGTCACCACACTAAGCCTTAAGTTCTTAATACATGAACTCCTATGTCACTTGGCATTGGGTTCTTTGCAGATAGAAACCCGCGGAGCCCCCAGGCCCAGCACACGGCCTGGTCATCTCAGGTCCCCCTACATGCCAGTGAAGGGATCCTGTGATTATAAGAGGGTAGAAGGTAAGCTGTAGGGCAAGGGGTGTGTAGGAAGAGGTCTTAGGGCAAGGCCTTTAAGAAGAGGGAAGTGGAGGTTGGAAAACATGGGGAAGAGGAAGGGCATAAGGAAGAGATGTTATTCCATTCTGCTTTCAATATAATATCACAGCTCTGTTTATTCTGAGAAGCAACCAGCTGCAGCTCCAAAATAGAGATGCTGAGAAACGCCTCTGATGACAGAGACTGCTGCTGAGGGAACAGGGTTAGAACAGCCCTTCACAAGGGCTGGAATGAGAGAGGTCCTGAGAGGGGAGACACTCCTGGATCTCTTTCCACTTCCGCCGTGCCCGCCCCTGCTTCCTCCTTCCTAGCCCAAGGCAGCAGCCCTAGTTCTTCTTTCCAGGGTCTCCAGGGCCCAGGGCAGGCACATGACAGAGCAGAGTGTGGCCCTGCCGTCACTCCAGACCCCAGCAAGAGTGGTCAGTGTTCCTGGACAGAAGCTCCATGGCCAAGTGGGACAGATGGCTTCCTTCTCCCTGGACCTGAATATCCTTTTCAAGCAACGTTGCTGGGAGCAGAAGAGATAATGAGACAATGGGATGGAACCAGAGGGTTTGCTAAGTGTCTGTGTTAAGAGCTTGTGTGTGCTTGCACATGTAAGCAGGAGCAAAATCACACCAGGTGAAGTTAATCAGGCAGGAAGGCTTGTTTCCAGGTTATTGCAATAGGGCCAAGACTATTCCAATAGGGGAGGGAGATTGAACTCAATTCCAACCACAAGAGGAACAGCTGGGGATTCACAGCCAGTGGGCAAGGTGAGGGAGTCAGTGGAGGGACGAATACTAAGGGGAATTTGGTTAGGTAGCGATGGTGGCGGGGTAGGGGGTGAGGGGGTTGTTCTTGCTGGACTTTCTGGAGCTTAGCAGCCCAAGGAGCAGGGCGGGGGAGCCAAAAAGAGGGCTCAGAAGAGCCTGCCTAAGGTTCAGTCAAGGAGGGAGTCCTCGTCAGTGGAAGGAAAGCAAAGAAAGCAGGATATTTGGGGACATAGCTGTTCCCCTCCCTCACCCATGTAAGCATCAGCTCTAATAGGAGCCACCTGTCCATCACGCACTCACTCCACGGCAGAGAGAAAGGATAGTCCTAGGCCATCTGGCATCTGCTAACAAGGGCAGCGTGGGTTTGGACCCATAGAGGCCCATCCCATCCCCAAAGCACCCTATTCCATGGGGCCTGCTTTTTCCCCTGGCTCTTGTGGAATCAAAGAGACCCTGATACGGTTTAGATGTTTGTTCCCTCCAATTTTATGTTGAAATGTGATTCCCAGTGTGGGAGGTGGGGCCTGGTGGGAGGTGTTTGGGTCATGCGGTGGATCCTTTATGAATGGCACGGTGCCTTCCCCATGTAATGAGTTTAATGAGTTCATGTGAGATCTGGTTGTTTAAAATGGAGGCTGGCACCTCCCCTGCTTCTATCTTGCCATGTGAGATGCCAGCTCCTCTTCCCTTCTGCCATGATTGGAAGCTTCCTGAGGCCTCACCAGAAGCCAAGCTGATGTTGATGCCATGCTTATACAGCCTGCAGAATCATGAGCCAATTAAGCCTCTTTTCTTTATGAATTACCCAGCCTCTGATATTCTGTTACAACAATGCAAACAAATTGATACAAACCCTGAAAGGACTTTCCCCATCAAGGCCCCACTGCATTTGCTGGGGGCTGACCTGGGGTGACTGAGGAGAAAGGCCATCGTCCTGGGAGCCTGTCACCTTCCTTTTTGTTGAAATGGACACTTGGCTAAACATGGACAGGTGGGCAAGCCCAGACACCCCGCACCTGGGCTGTTCAGTCCCTCACCACCCCCAGCAGGACCAGTCCAGATGGACTTTCTGGACTTTTTGTTCAACAGCCTGGAATACCCTCCAGCTGCCACCATGCCCACTGGAGGGTCTCTCAGGCAGGGCTGCTCCCGAAACCAGGATGGCCACTGGGCTCAGGCCTCACAGGACAAAGAGCCCTTGACATTATTTCTAAATGAATCCATTCATGTAGTCAGTGTGTGTGCAGCATGTGTGCGTGTGTGTTTAAAACTATTAATTGGTGAAAGTAAACATTTAAACATCATAATGTTTGCTACCCTATTTGGCTATTTCTGTCTCTTCTTCTTTCTTAATCTAGAGAGACTCCAAACATGGAAGAGGCCCAGGCTTTTCTAGAACTCCAGAGACCCTGGTCTCAAGCACCTTCTACCTCCTCACATTTATCATTCCAATGCCAGCCGAGCCACCACACTCAGCCTCCTCCTCTGCCGCATCCTCTTTTCCCAGTCCAATTCTGTGTCTGAGGCTGCAGCTCCTCCCTCCCCCACACCCTTTCCTCTGCACCCTCCCCTGCCCCAGCCCAGCATTGCCCTCTGCTCTCCACACACAGCCACACAGCCACAAACACCCCTTGACATGCTTGAGTGGGAGTCTCAGAGCTGGTCCTCTCCCAGCCTCTGTTGTGTGTGCTCAGAAATTTCAAAAAGGACTTCCTGCCTCCCTTGGGGGGGAAATGGGCTGGGTCACAAGAAATTTGCATATTGTAAAGACTGACCTGCACAGGAACCCTGGCTCAGGAAATACCTGCCTGGGAGCAAGAGGCCAAGTGGTAAGAGGAAGAGGCTAGAAGTTGTTGCCATGCCCAGATGCCTGCTCAGCTTCTGCCTAGAACTGACTCCATAGGATTTTTGGCAGACCATGATCTGGCTGGTGGAAAGACTTCCTAAAATTAATTAGGCAAAGGCCAACATGGCACCACATGAACTCTGGGCACCCAAATCTAGAAGCTGGATGTTGCCTGGGTGATTGCTTTGTACACATAGGAGACAAACAAGATTAGCACAAAACCTCAGAAGATGGGAACTGGGTAGATTAGTCCAAAGCCCCAAAAGAAGTAGACAGCCTCCCACCGGGGGATGGAGAGATTGAAGGGGTGGGAGGTACTGGGGTGGATCTGTCCTCAGGGAGGCTGAACTAATTCTAGGATCAGCAATGGAGTGAGATTTTCTAGTGACTTGTGCCACCCCAAGACCCAAGAGCCATGATTTGCTTCTTTGGGTTTCAGAACTTCCTGTCAATCACAGGAAGTAGCACAGGTGGGTCCTTCTCCTATTTGACAAGGAAGCTTCTTTGAAACGTGGTGTCACGAAGAGATGAGGCAGGTGTGCCAGGGCTGGCTGCCAGAAGCCTCATGTTTCTGGGGCAGTGTCAACAGAAAACGATGAAAACATCAGGTATGATTAGTGGTTCTGTTTGAAATGCTTCTGTCAGGACTGGCTAAGTCCGAAGTCCTTCATTGGTTTATTTCACAACTGAGGAGCAGTTTTACAGCCTTTAAAAGGAAGGTAAATTACCAGCAACGTCTGGCTGGAACAGTCCCCATCACCAGGGTCATCTCAGGCCCTCCTAGCTTTAGGGTGTGTGCATTTTGCCTTCTAGGACGGAGCACAGGCTACTACTCATAATAACCTTAAAATAATAAATATCTTTGGGGTATTTTTAATGAGTAGTGACAAATGTTAACTCATTTAATCCGCAAAACAAAGCAAAGAAGTTGGTATTATCATTCTCCTACCATGTTACATGTGGGGAAACTGAGGTATGGGAGATTAAAGGAACTCTCTCAGTGCCACAGAGGTAGGAAATGGCAGATCTGTTTCCTATTTCCTTAACCAGTACACCACACTGTCTCTCAAGGAAACATACAGGACTTTGCCATGTTGCAGAGGAAATAAACCAAGGCTTAGGCAGGTCCCTCTCTTGCTAAATTCTTTATTTTTCCAAAGAAAGAGGCCAAGGTTAAGGTGTCATGGGTGTCCTGCCTTCCCTCGGGCTAGGGATGAACTGTGGGGATTGTGACTACAATCAATTCAACAAACACCTTTGAATACCCACCAGGTCTGCAGACGAGAGAGAGTACAAAAGGAGTAAGCAGTGATCCAGGGACTTACAGCCAAGTTGGGGAGACAGATATCACCACCAAATAATACCATGCAGCACAATGTGGTTAGCGCAAGAGAAGGGGACATGAAATTATGTCTGGGGAGCAGCACGGGTGAAGAAAGTTAATTTCACCTCATGGAAAAGGCAGGATATGAGTTGGACCTTCCAGGCTGGATAGGTTTGCAAACAAGAAGACGTGGGTTGAAAGCTGTCAGAAAAACTTAGAATGTATATGGGCAAAACTGCAGGAAAGCCTGAGGCTTGCTGAAGATGTCATCAGAAGTGTCAAGGTTTACAGAGGTGACTACCCACAGCTATGCATAGGACGGATTTGCAGGAAGAAACCCTGGGGCAGCAATCGAGTGACAAATGCATTGATTTTGGCAAGAAGAAGTAGTGTCTTACTCAAGATGGGGGTGATAATGAGGAAAAAGTAGTAGATGAAGGAAGATGTCCCAAGGTGGAATCCACAGGAATTGACAGCCAGTTAGAAGAAGAGTGAATATTGCTTACAATCTTCTCCCGTCAATTGGACGTCAGTGAGGCTGCTCATCAAGTCAGGATGAGAAGGTGGGGCTGGAAGGTTCTGGGATCACTCATATGCAGGTAGACAAAGTGGGAAAGTCAATAATGCTTGCTTAACTGTAGCTCAAGAATTCACAGCAAAATTCTGTTCAGTCCCTGCAGTGCTGAGCGTAATGTCTCCTCGTCCCACGTCTCCATATCTCTGCCTACCTAAGGCTCCTCTTGGTAAAGCCCACCTCAAGTTTCACCTCCATCAGGAAGCTTTTCTTCATGGCTGCTGTTCCCTTTTCAGCACATCTTGCTTATTGTAAATGTGCTGTGTTTACCCTTTGGGGCTCCAGGTTTCTGGTAAGCT
The DNA here is from genome assembly GCF_009828535.3 of Hylobates moloch. Lineage (NCBI taxonomy): Eukaryota > Metazoa > Chordata > Mammalia > Primates > Hylobatidae > Hylobates > Hylobates moloch. The sequence goes on along the minus strand of NW_026652297.1, from coordinate 32,069,882 downwards.
GGAAATAGTGCATTATGCACTTTTTTCCCAGTTGTATTTAGCATAGGACCTGGAATTCTTGGAGGAGGCCATCTTTCACCCAGGAGCATGGAACCAAACTGCCCTGGCTGAAGCCCCTGAGGTGCATTCTCTGAGCTGCCTGGGGTGCATCGCATGGAAGGCAGCTTACAGCCTCTGGTGGTAGCCACTGGCACAGAGGGCAGAGCTGAGCACAAGCCACAGCTCTATCCCTTGCTAGTCATGCACAGACTATCATGCACCAACTATCCTGAACCCCAGCTTCTTTCTCTGTAAAATGGGGACGCTGATGCAGCTGTTTCAGCGCTGTTGTGAGGACTCCTTGCCAGGTGTTTGTATGTAGAGTGTGTGGAGAGCCCCGGGCCCTGGGACTCAGCTGGTACACAGGCTCTTAACTTGGGGGAGCTGCTTGTGCGCATGTGTCAAGACAGGCGGCCGGGCCCTGGTCTAATCTTAGCCCTGCAGCGCCCTGGGTATTTCCTCACTTCCTCATCTCCAGCACGTAGGAGAGTAATCGTGGCCCACAGGACTGGGGGTGGGTGAAGCCGCCGATGAGAATTCACATGAACATGTCCCAGGAACGCCAAGTGACTGTCACAGCCCAGCACAAGGCAGGTATTTCTGGGGCTTCGGCCAATCAATAGTCATCACGCAGCCTACTCAGACAGGACACGGGTGAGCCCCTGAGCCTCTGCCTGGCTCCGGGGAAGAGGTCCATGATGAGAAAAAGGAGGACTTGCAAGAAGGGCAGGGGTAGACCCAAATCAGAATCACAGAGGCTCAGAGCAGCAAGAGCAGTCAGAGTCCATGCCCTGCATCCCAGACCATGCGGGCACTCCCTCTTGCCCACTTCCTGCTTGAATTCTTCTAGTGATGAGAAACTCACTATCTCAACATTTCTGCAAACTGTCCCATTGCTCAGAGCTCTCATTATTAAAAAGCCTTCCTTTATATTCATCCCGAATCTACTTTTCTGTAACTTCCTGGGCCTGCTCATGGAGATGCACAGAACAAAACCCATCTCACTTCCACCTCCTGACCTTTCACTAGTGGAAAACAGCTCCTCTGCTCTCCCAGGCCTTCTCTGGACCTGCCTCAGTTCCTCCAAACACTTCTCACAACATGTCATCTCTGGCTCCCCTCTCTCCCTCAAAGCTTCCCAAAAGCTGGTTCAAGAGGGGCCCTCAGAACTGGGCTGAAGACCACAGAAGTGCCCTGGCCTGACAGGATGGGCTGGCCCTTGTCCTAGTCCCTACTCCAATGAGGGAATTTGCCCAGGGCCAGTGGGATATCCTGAGTTTTTACTCATTTTCCACCATGACGAGAACAGGAGTGATGCTATCCAAGGAGCTGCTTCCATAAAAATTCCCAGCTGACTCTGGCCATGAGGGTATCCCTGTTTGTCATAAAGACTTGGGAAGATGCTCCAGAGAGGTGACACTGCCACGCCTACTAAACCTCATTTCCACCCAGCAGTTCTAGATTTCGCATGGGAGTGGTTCTAGATTTCGCATGGGAGTGGTTCTAGATTTCGAGTGGGAGCAGTTCTAGATTTCGTGTGGGAGCAGTTCTAGATTTCGTGTGGGACAAGTTCTAGATTTCACGTGGGAACAGTTCTAGATTTTGCATGGTAACGGCTCTTTGCCTGCACCTGTCTCTCAGAGACAGGCTCCCGAGGCTGGGTCCCTCCTGTCTCTGCTGGAAGGGGAGGCTGCTACAAAGGGGGTTTGGCAAGGCCAGAGGGTTCCAAGGAAGTCTTGGTGGGGGGAAAGAAAACACTGCTGGGGTCAGGGTGAAGGTGGGGGTGGGGTGTTGCTTTGCTAAAGGTCCACAGGTGTCAGGAAGGAGGATGACTAGTGTCAGAGGAACAGAGAACCCTGCTCCCCACAGTCATCTCTCAGCAAAAACAGAACACCTCCCCCAGGTGAGAAATTCATCCCAACAGTAAATCCCTAGGTCAATGACTTTAGAAACCCTTAGCCCTTCTCCATCGGGCTAGAAGAGCCACAGTGTGGGGGTGCTAACACTGAAAGTCTGGGTCTCACCAGCATAAGGAAATGACACATACCTGCCATGCCGATAGGGCCTGCCTGTGAGTCACGCCCAGGAAGTGGAGAGGGGAGGACAGGTCAGCCTAGGGGAGGGAGAAGGGGAGGCCCCGGAAAGTGCAGGCTCCTGGTGCTGCCCTGAGGCTCCAACTTTTCAACTCACGCCCTGCCTCCAGGATGACGAACTGGGTCAGCAAAATGACAGGAGGCTCAGGGCCAGACCTGGATTAGAGCAGGCCTGCCCAGACAGGTCAGCGATTTGTGTCCATAAAAGGAAGATCCAAGGGAAACGGGGCCTGCCCTTCTCACCCACAGACCTAGTCAGGTTGGTTAGTAAACATCAGACAGGGCACGCTCGGCGCGCCACCTCCGAACACATAGAGTGTGCTTGCCTGGCACACGGGGCAGGGCTGACTGCAATGATGAATAGGAGGATGAGAAAAATTCCCGAGGGAGGCTGTCTGCATCATCGGGGTTATCAGTGAAGAGCAGTGTGTGGGTGTGGAGGGGAGCAGGGGAGCGGATAGACTCCACAGCCCAGTCCATCCACATACAGAGGACCCCAGGACCGTACTTCATTGAGAGCACCAGAAAAGCAGGCAGTGGGCCTCAGCCACAACCACCACCCCTGGGGAGACCGTCTTGGATACCAGAAAGGCCGTCCAGCTCCCTTAGTATGACCCAATTTTACAGAGAAGGTGCCTGGAGCCCATGAGCCCCCTATCCAAGGTCCCTCCCTGAAGTCAGAGGGAGAGCTGGGGCCATTTTCCCACCCTGCCAGGTCCAGGGCTTGCTCTTTCCTTTAAAGAGCCAAATCTGGGCCAGCTGCGGTGGCTCATGCCTATAATCCCAGCACTTTGGGAGGCTAAAGTGGGAGCATTGCTTGAGTCCAGGAGTTCAAGAACAGCTGGAGCAACAAAATGAGACCCCTGTCTGTATAAAAAGTAAAATAAAAAATTAGCCAGGCGTGGTGGTGCATGCCTGTGGTCCCAGCTACTTGGGAGGCTAAGATGGGAGGATCACCTGAGCCCAGGAGTTTGAGGCTGTAGTGAGCTATAATTGTACCACTGCACTCCAGCCTGGGCAACAGAGCAAGACCCTATATCAAACAAACAAACAAAAAGGAAACAAAAAAGAAGTAAAAAGCTAAATCCGGAGCTAAATAATTTGTACATATGGACATAGAGTGTGGGATAATAGACACTGGAGACTCAGGAGGGTGGGAAGGGGGTGAGGGATAAGAAATTACTTAATGGGTACAATATATAGTATTCGGGTGATGGTTGCACTACAAGCCCAGACTTTACCACTATGCAATGTATCTCACGTAACAAAATCACACTCACTTGTACCCCTTAACTTTATACCAACAAAAAGCACAAATCCTGCCCACCCTTCCCTACATCACCCTGCTGACCATTTGAAAGACTAACATGTTTTATTTAGAGAATAATTGGGGGCCCTTCCTGGCTGTCATCTGGAAGAAGAAATCCCCACATCTAGACCCAGAGGGCGAGAGAAATGCAGTTTTGGCGTTTTCTCCCCATCTTGCTAGTGAAAAGATCCCAGGTGCAATGTTTGCACAGAAGTCTTTCACATCCTTTTTTGAAAGTTCACAGAATATACGTGTCATTTGGTAGTTCACAGTGTATTGGGGCATCGTACCCTGGGAAATCCTGCCCTCTCACCCACCCCCACCCCTTTATGATTGCATCGCCATGGGGTTCTGCCACTGGAGCAGGAGCCAGCTAGCTCACAAGTCACACTGGCTTCCATGGTGGAGGAACGGGTCTGGAAGGAGGGAGGGACCTGGAAGGAGGGAAGGCACCAGAAACACTGAATGCTCTTAGGCTGTCCTCTGGCCTCTGTGACAGCTCCCTGTCTCTATCCCTCCCTGACCTCTGCCTGGGCCAGGCCTCCTCTGAGCATCAGCCCTCTCCCATCAGCATGCCCTTCCTTCTCTGCGGCGCTTGCTGGCATCGCACATGGATTTCTTGGGCTGTCTGATTCCAGCCCATCTCCCATTCTGGGGGTTAAGTTCTCGGAGGTCAGGGAGGACTGTGTCTCTTTATGCGTCACCCTAGCCCTAGATTCTAGTGGACTCAGTGACATTTGTTGACTGAATAAATGAAAGTGAGCTTTTGCCAATGTAAGAACATTGGGATGTATGATTTTTCAGTCGCTATAATAGACAGACCTAATATCAACTGGGCCCTTCCACCTTCATATGCATGGCATGCTAAATAAACCATAACAAAGACATCTTAATCACACCCAAGTGGTAGAGAAGAAATTCTCAGGTGTCAGAAATATCCAGAAAAATCTAAAGCAGTGTGTGGGCACTAAAGCTATGGAGGCCACCTGGGTATCAGAGGATGTTGGCCCAGGAGCTGGGGCCGGGGGTTTAACGTTCGTGCAGGGTGATGTCTTCAGGCTCCAGACCCTTGTGAGGCAGGGATTAACACAGCAAATACCATCCTGACTACGAGGTGGGCACTAGAAACACTGTTCACCAGCCCTGGGCATGAAGAAGCTTGACCTCTGTCTGGGTCCCAGGAAAGAAAGAAAGATAGGGAGAGAGAAAGAAAGAGAGAAAGTAAAACCCAAAACCTGTGTCATTCTACTTACACGCAGTGGGAATTCTAATCCAAGTAATTAAAATAAAAACAAATCCAGAGATGGTGACAAGTGATTCAAGCAGAGGAAAAAGCAGAACTCTGGAGGGCATTTCCATAAGCAAAAACACACAAATACCCTGCTCCTCCTGCCCCAATTCACAGTGACGATCCATACAACCAAATAACCCACCTTGAGAAAGGGGAAGCAGATGCACATTATAGATTAGAAAATCAAGAACTGAAGTAAGTAGAATAACTTAAGACAATAAAAAGTATATTTGCAAGGCCAGGCGCAGTGGCTCAAGCCTGTAATCCCAGCACTTTGGGAGGCTGAGGTGGGCAGATCGCTTGAGGTCGGGAGTTTGAGACCAGCCTGGCCAATATGGTGAAACCCCTTCTCTACTAAAAATACAAAAAATTAACCAGGCATTGTGGTGCATGCCTGTAGTCCCAGCTACTCGGGAGGCTGTGGCAGGAGAATCACTTGAACCTGGGAGGTGGAGGTTTCAGTGAGCTGAGATCGTGCCACTGCACTCCAGCCTGGGTGACAGAGCAAGACTATGTTTCAAAAATATATATATTTGCAATATCTAAATAGAAAAAAAAGAAGGTATGCAAAGTCCAAGATAATAATCCTAATGGCTAAAATGGGGAGGGGAGATGTTGAAAAGAAGATAACACTATAATACCAGTGGATAACAGTTTGGGACATGAGAAGAGAAAGATTAGAGTCAAAGTGCCATAAAATCCTTCCAATTTAGTGAGGAGGATAATGATATTGATTAATGTTAGATCTTAAATTCAAGTATGTGTTAAAAAATTAAAATAATAGAAACCTATTATTAGGTTTTATTTTTAACCTATTATTTCCATTAAAATAATAGAAAACTAATATATAACTTCTAAACCAATAGGCTACAAGAGGAGAAAATAATAAACACATAATCAATACAGTGAAAGGCAAGAGGTGAGAAAAGGCAAAGATGAAGCATGGCAAACAAAATAATGTAGTATACATATACTAAATATATTAGAAGTCTTAATAAATAAAGAAGCTTAAATTGCCTGTTAAAAGACAACGACGCTTAGACTTAATTTTTTAAAAATCCAGCCATCTGTAGTTTACAAGAAGCAAACCTAAAAACATTAAGACATCAAAAGTTAAAAATAAAGAGACAGAAAAATATAAACCAGTTACTAAGTGAAAGTCGATATTGATATATAAAATAGCAAATAAGATTTGAAGGAAAACATTAAAAATATGATTATGAGGAATCATGTTAAAAAGGAAAAATTTGCCAAGAAGTTACAATCATAAGCTTATATGCACCAAAACACAGAGAATTAAAAATATAAAGCAAAAATGGACAGAAATGCAAAAAGAATTGCTTCTTTTCTTCTTCATGGTTTCATTTGGCCTGAGTGCTACAAAACTGTGTAGCAGTCAACTCAGCTGAGGATGGCTTAACTCAGCTGAACCTACAGTGCAGAGCTATGTCCACAGCCCTGTGCTGCCCTGGGGGAATTTAGATGGTTCTAACCAATCTACCAAGGAGGGGAGCAAAGAGTGAGGACAAAGAGAACTAATGAGAAAAAGGGAACATCTACTATGTTTAAGACATTGTGCCAAGAACTAAGTAAACCTTCTTATGCAACCTCATAGAAATCCAATGAGGTTGGCTTGGTTACCCCAACTACTACTAGTAACCCCAATTTACAGAGTAGAAACCAAGCTTCAAAGATATTAAGTAACTTTTCAGAGGTCACATGATTGGGGAGCTATAGAGTCTAAACTGTAGTCATCTGACATAATCTCCATGAGGCCAGAGACCATATTTTCACTCCATATCCCTAGTATGTAAAACTATGCCTGGCACAGATTAGGCAGTTGATAAATATCAGATGAATGAATGAATGCAGCTGTAATTCCAAGCCTGTGCATTTTCTATTATGCCAGAGCACCTACTCTGTTATCTCACTTACTCTTGGCTATCTATATCTTTATATCACTCAGATCTCCTCTTCAAAAAAGGCATCTCCTCTCTCTAGCCTGACCCATTTCCCCTCTCTCATTCAGAGTTGACAAAGGAGAGAGAAGAAAGCCCAGTTTCACAACAAGAGACCCAATTTCCTTCAAAGCTGGTGGTTGGGAAATGATGCTCCTGATAGTGGTTACGGGAGATGGCAGGCACAGGGTGGCCCTGCACTGGAGATTTGCAAAATGCATTCCCCTTCTCCTCTGCTGTCAGTTGCTGGTTACCTCCCTATCCTACAAGATCATGAGAAGACCCCTGGAAATGATGTGAGGACCATGAGGGATTAATACTTAAACACCAACTGAAGTGGCTCTGGAACCATACAAGTGGTGAGAAAATTCTTGGAGACAGAAGAAGTGTCAGAGGAATTTTAATTTGTCGCTATTTTTTGTACTTTTTATTTTGAAATAATTATATTTGCACAACTCCCAGGAAGTTGTGCAAATAGCACACAGAGTCCTGAGTACCCTTGACTCATCTTCCCCTAATGGGAACACCTTGTAGAATAATAATAATATCAAAACCAGGAAACTGACATTCATATAATACTGTGACTGAACTACAGGCCTGATCCCATTTTCATTATTTTTTTACATGGATTCATTCATATGTGTGGGTGTGTGTGGTATATATGTAGTTCTATGCAATTTCATCCTGTGAACACACTCATGAGACCATCACCACAGTCAAGATACAGAACTGTTTCATCACCATGAAAAGACTTCCTTGGGTTACCCTTTTTAGACACATTCATGCCGCCACCAGCCCCTAGTTTGTTCTCCATCTCTACAGTTTTATCTCTTAAAGGATGTGATGTCAATGGAATCATACAGTATGTGACTTTTTGAGATGAACATTTTCTTCACTCAGCATAATACCCTTGAGATCCATCCAGGTTGTTGCCCGTGTCAATAGTTTGTTCATTTTCATCGCTGAGTAGTATTTCATGGTATGAATATACCAGTCTCCCATTAAAGGACATTTGCATTGTTTACGTTTTTCTGCTATTGACTGCAGCTCTTTGACAAGAGGGCGAGTCCTGCTTCAGGCCGCAGAGCCTTCAGAATTCCTGGTGAGCAGTGAGGATCTATACTGCATTCCATGAACTCACTGGCTTTTCAGCTGCGGTTCATCAGAGCCTTCAGAATTCCTGGTGAGCAGTGAGGATCTATACTGCATTCCATGAATTCATTGGCTTTTCAGCTGCAGTTCATTCTTATCAATCCTTCAAGTTTTAAGTAAAACACCAACTTTTCTGTGAAGTCTTTGTGTTGATAACCATCTCCCTGGCCAGACTCTTGCAGCTTCCTTATAATCCCATAGACATCCTTTACTCTGTGCCCTCAGCTCTGGCCAAGGGCCCAACATGGTCAGTGAGCATTTGTTGAACCAACAGATCAACAGCAAAGCTGTCATCACAGTCTTTTCCTAATACAGGCCACCCCACCTGTGATCATAACACATTGCTGGAAGCCACATAGAGAGGGACTGTCATCACTAAGGGGGCCATGTTTTCTTACTTGAACAATGTTATAATTATAATATAGATAGGGCCACCAATAGGGCTCTCAGATGGCTCTAAGGTGTTACAATTCTAGTATTCTAGATAATACTGGAACTTTTTTTTTTTTTGAGACAGTCTTGCACTGTCGCCCGAGCTGGAGTACAATGGCGTGATCTTGGCTCACTGCTACCTCTGCCTCCCGGGTTCAAGCAATTCTCTTGCCTCAGCCTTCCAAGTAGCTGAGATTATAGGTGCCTGCCACCATGCCTAGCTAATTGTTTGTATTTTTAGTACAGACAGCGTTTCACTATGTTGGCCAGGCTGGTCTCAAACTCCTGACCTTGTGATTCACTGGCCTCGGCCTCCCAAAGTGCTGGAATTACAGGCATGAGCCACCATGCGTGGCCTCAAACTTCTTAATATATAAGTGTATTTCTACAGATCTGATTATTTCGCTAGGAGAGAAGCCTAGAGCTAGAATTACTGAGTCAGAAGGAATACACTCTTATATTTCTTAGTACATGCTGCCAAGTTGCTCTCCAGAAAGGTAGCTATATTGGTTGCCTACTATTGCTGTAACAAATTACCACCGATTTAGTGGCTTAAAACAACACTAATTTATCTTACCATTCTGGTGGTCAGAAGTCCTAAAACCAAGGTGCCAGCAGGGCTGACTTCTTTCTGGGGTTCTAGGGGAGAATCCTTCTTCTTGTCTTTTCCAGCTCCTAGAGGCTACAACATTATTTGGCTCACAGTTCCTTCCTCCATCTTCAAAACCAGCAGCATAGTGCCTTACAATCTCTCTCTTTTCTCTCTTCTCTCTCTCTTTCATCTCTCTTTCTGACTTCTGCTTCTGTTGTTGCACTGCCTTCTCTTACTCTGACCTTCCTGCCTCTCTCTTAAAAGGACCCTTGTGATAACTTTAGGTCCAACCGGATAATCCAAGATAATCTCCCCATCCCACTATCCTTAACTTAATTGCATCTGCAAAGTCTCTTTGGCATGTAAGGTAGCACACGCACAAGTTCTGGGATTAGGATGCGGACATCTTTGGGAGGTTGTTATTAGACAGCCTGTGGCAGAGTATTAGAGCTAATGCTCCTTTTGAATAAGAACAAAGTATAGTCTGGGGAGTTAAGAGGCAGAATCAAAAAGAGTCATTTACTGTAAGAACATCATTCCCTCAAGACTGAAGAGCAAGGTGGTTTTTCAGCTCTAGACATAAGCAGTATAATAAAAATATCATCCTTGAAAATCAAGGATGATTCCGTTGGAAGATCATCCCTAATACTGACATTGGGTTCCAGCCCAGGAGAGAGAGAACAAGGAGCAAACACACAAATTGGCTGGTGAGATCCTACAAGCAGGCCAATGAGACAAGGAAGGCAAGCTCAGTTACCTTCATAGAACAACAATCATCAAACAGCCCAGCGGTATGTAAATGATTTATTGACGTATACTTCACACCCTCACTACCTATTCTTTCTGCAAAGTTTTATTTTGTTCCCAGCTATAACATAATTACACGCTGCCATTTTTCAAGCACTTCGGATGTCACTATTTTCCTCTGTTTTCCAAGTTTAACAGTCCTCCCAACAGTCAACATATCTGCTGGCCGCAAATCACAAACTGCTTGCACATAGATTGCAGGGGACCTCAATTGTTTCATCTGTCTGCAACATCTCCTTTCCCTGCTTGGGAGAATTTCACTGGCTTTGTGAGACTATTCCTCCTCCTAGGCCAGCCTTGTGCTGTTAGTGGAGACGGCTCATCACAGAGCACCATCTTCTCTTCCTCTGCGTCCTGGCCTGGACCACGGGATGGGGCACATTAATCAGGAGGAAGCAAACAGAGTACCCCACCCTTTTGGCTGTGGGGGTTAGTCCAGAAATGGACAAACGATCTTAGCCAAACTAATCAGAATTCTTCTTTGGCATTTTTTAAACTCTGGCTTGGGGAAAAGGGCTTTTCTCTGGGTGATGGGGCTATGGCTGGGAGCTCAGACACCATTAGCCACCAAGTTCCTTGCTTTTGGCACAAGTTGTTCTGAAAGAATTAAGCCAACATGTAATGACAGCCAGACGTGAGTGACAGAAGCAGAGGCAGAGGGGCAGACCCAGAGATGCCTGAGGTTCTGGGATGAGGTCCTGGTTCCCACCACACCTGAGTTCAGCTGCTTCCTGGATCTTCCCTTAATTTGGGTATGTGAGCCAAGGTGAATCCTCTCTTTTGGGTTTCTGTCATCTGCAACTAAAAGAGTGCTGGGACAATAAACAGGGGTGTGATGCCTGTCTTTCCCTGCTTCATCTTCAATGGCAGGCCCATTTCTGCTGATGCTCTTTTTCCCCTGCTCTTGGGAAACATCTTACAAAGCCACCCATAGTCAGGTCTAAGTGACTGATAAGGTTTATGGAGTTGGCACTCCAGGATATTAACCTTTATGCAGCCGACAGTAGAAATCGTGCCTCCTGAGCAGCTTCCCCTGGGAACAGCCCTACCCTAGTTGCCTCATCTGTTCAAGTGCTCTCTTGGTCTGCCATTACTAGGCAGATATAGGGCTGTGCTATGGTGACCACAGGATCAATGTGTGTGTGTGTCAAAGAGAGAGCGAGCATGTGTGAGTGAATGAGTTAGGAGCTGTGTTTACTCATACTCACAGATCAGCATGTGAGGGCATAGTTAGGCCAAGCTGGGCCTTTCCTATTCCATATGAAGAAAGGATAAGGAGGAGAAAATTCCACAGCAGATTGGTAAGCAATGCACCCTGCATCTGAGATGTCCTAGCAAGAACTTGCACTTTCTTGGACAAGGAGTGCCATCCCAAAGCGGAGGATGACTGACTAGCCTGATGTGGTATCTCCCCATCCACCCCCTACTGCCCTTGAGTATTAGAGAAAAACACAGCCCCCAACATTAACAGCCCAACTGATACGGGCTCATGGCAAACATACCATAAATATTCTGGCTCTCTTCTGTAGTGGATGCTAAATAAATATTTTTGGATTGCTAACTAAATATTTTTGCAATTAATCCCCTTTAATCCCAAGACTAGATAAGCAGTCCCATGAAAATGTGGTTCTCCACTTCTCTGTATCCTTTAGGTGACTGTAGCCTGGGCTGGCTTAGATAAAGGAGACCCCCATACTCCTTATTCAATCCTTTGTAACTGTTCTTGTTATGTAAAATGCTATGGTTCTTGTTCTAGAATCCATCCCCTTGAGTATAGAATAATAATGTATTAGTCCATTTTCACACTGCTGATAAAGACATAACTGAGACTGGGCAATTTACAAAAGAAAGGGGTTTAATTGAACTTACAGTTCCACGTGGCTAGGGAAGCCTCACAATTATGGCAGAAGGCAAGGAGGAGTAAGTCACCTCTTACACGGATGGCAACAGGCAAAAAGAGCTTGTGCAGGGAGACTTCTGTTTTTCAAAACCATCAGATCTCATGAGACATATTCACCATCATGAGAACAGTGTTGGAAAGACCTACCCCCATGATTCAATTACTTCCCACCGGGTCCCTCTCACAACATGTAAGAATTGAAGATGAGATTTGGGTGGGGACACAGCCAAACCATATCAAATAATGAGCATCCAAATAAGTGAAAGCTCCTTTCATAGCTGATTCTATAGCAAAAAGAAGTTTACAAGTGTAGGCTGGCCCAGATGACCGCCACCCTCCACCCCTGAAGACATTAAGTAGATTGTGGTTTTGCTCCAACAAGCATTTAGAAGAGGTGAGATGGTTGGGAGGCTTTTCCTGTCTTTTGCTTTTGTTTTTTGCAGGAACACATGTTGGCCTTTCCTTGGCCTTCCATGCGTCATGCCTACACTGGAGACTATGAATTCTATAGGTGAGTAGGTGGGTGAAAAAAGCACTTTGGCAGCTTATCAAGATACGTGCACAGCACTGCTTTAGAAAAAGTAATGGGAGTGATGGGGAGCCACCAGCCTTACGAATTGGTGAGAACTTTGAAAGCTGGAAGAGTCAGGGACAGCAGTGCTTGGAAGAGCAGAAGGGTGTTGGTCAGTTGGGGAAAAGGACAGACAGCCCCACCGTGTCATGGGTCCCCTGAGTCAACCATGATGAGCACAGCAGAGCCGTTGCTGTCAGCTCCCTGCCCAGAGGAGGTGAAGCCCAAACAGCAGACTGAGTCATATTTACTGAAGAGACCATGGGAACAAAAGCTGTAGACAGGACCTTCTGCGGGGGATGGCATTCAGACTGCTTTTACCATCCCATTAGCAGTTTCTCTTTCCCTCGAGTGGACGGGCTACGTGGGAAGTGGGTTACGAAAATCAAACAGAGGTTCCATTTTCACATTGCCCTTCAACGGGCAGTTTTAACCCTACGTAACCAGGTGTGTTTTGAGAGATTTGCTGACTGCTGACATTTTAGGTGTAACGTTTCCCCATAGATAAGTCTATGTTTTATTCAAAAGATAATGTTGATGAAATTATCCTGGAGATTTTGAAATGTTGAAAACGGAAAGTTTTACATTGCAAAGACTAGTTGGAGGCATTAGTACACTTTGTTTTTTGTTTGTTTGTTTTTTGGTAAAGGATATTTTTGGAAACTCAGTTCTAAGCTCAGATGGAATCCATTGGGACCAGTAGGGGGATGGAAGTCAACGGATTCAGAGTCTAGACAAATTCTTTGTCTGTGCGGCTGTGGAACCTTAGGCAAGTCACTTTCATGCGTTCTTATTTTTGTATTTTTATTTTAAAGGCAAATGAAACATTTCTACAATCCCAAATTAATCATTTCTAACATCTTGGAGAACATTTTTCTCACCCGTGATTAAAGGGATTGGACCAGGTGATTATTACAGTTCCTAACGGCTTAATAGTCTTTGATTCCATGACTTTCTATTCTATGGGTCCAGGAAGAACATAGATTAAATCCCACTGCTCCTTGTGAAATATATATATATATATATATATATATTTTGCTCTGTCACCCAGACTGGTTCAAGGTATAATATACTCTTTCCTGAATCTGGGTCAAGTCCTCCACCTTACCCCTGGTAGTGGACTACAGATACAGGTGTGACCATCCTGCCCAATACATATATATATATTAATATATATATATATATATATATGTTTTTTTTTTGAGAAGTTCTCTGACCCCAGGTGGAACACTGGTGTGACTTGGTCACTGACCTCTGCCTCCACTCAGCCTCTCAAGTGGCTGGGATTACAGGCATGTGCCACCAACACCCTAATTTTTGTATTTTTAGTAGAGACGGGGTTTCGCTATGTTGGCCAGAGTGGTCTCGAACTCCTAACCTCAGGTGATCCACCTGCCTAGGCCTCCCAAAGTGCTGGGATTACAGGCATGAGCCATCTTGCCCAGCCCCAAATACATATATGTTTTAAAAGTTAGTTACAACTGGGGTTAACAGTTTGCACTTTTGTTATGTCCGACCTCTTGCAACTTTATTATGAAGCAGGAGTTCCCCCACTTATTAACAGGAGGCTCTACTGATCTTTGCCCTGAAGTCACGGGACTGGAGAACGTGTAACAGCAAGGTCCCTGAGTGGGGTTGCACCCCTCTCCTCAAAGGTCATTGAAATAGATCTTCCAGACAAATCCAGAGCTTTGAGAGCTCTGAATCTCCCATCTTATCTGCTGAGATGCTCTGTTATTTGGAGACCCTATAATTGCCTGGGGGAAGTCTCTCAGAAGAGAATGCAAATGTCTCTGGAATGTTTGCTCATCATTGGCCAGACTCCCAACCTTCAAGGTTTCAATAACATCCAAATTCTATTTGTTTGTCTCTCTGCTATTTGACTTACTGTGACTTACGTTATGCATTTTTTAATTTCTTGCTTAATGTATCCCCCATTTGCAAATTCTACTATCTTTTAGGCTGCTACTAAACACATGGAAGTATCCATCACATAAACTTCAAACACCTATATACCAGCGATTGCTTCCCCGTACCTTTACCATGCTTTGAGTATGCTCTGACTCATTTGTTTTCCTTACTGAAAGAACAGAGTTATATACATTTCCATGCTAGGATGAGAAGCCTGCAGAATGTTACTGGGCTAAGGTCTTGACTGGGTGATAACCAGCCACCTTGTTCAATAGGCCCCCGTGAACAGAGAATGGAAGCATTACTGCAATCTATCCTGACAACTTCAGAACAAAGACTGCCTGTGATGAAGGAGTCTGTCCTGTCTAGGGTGGCCCTTGATGGCCAAGCAAACATCACCTCTCAGTTTGTCACAATATTAGGATTTAAGGGGGTTTTAGACATTTTGGAATCTTATTTCATTTTACAGGTGCAAAAATAGGACAAGGTTTGCCCGAGAAAATTATTCTAAAATGTGTAAAACATCTCGAAATGTGTACAGGATATTGATGAATATTATTTCCTTTGAGCTTTATAGCAACTCTTTGCATGAGACATGCCAGGTGCTCTTCGCTCCATTTTACAGGGGAATGAAGGGAATCTCGGGGCTGTTGGGGGTGGGGCCCAGGATCAGAGCCAAAGTCTTCACCCCCTGCCCCGCATTCCTGCCAATGCACTGTGCTGCCTTCTGAGAATCCAAATCCAAAACTGGCTTTAGCTTGAGGTTTGAAAGGAAGAACAAAGAGGCAGAGATGGAAGGACAGGAAGAGGATATTTAACGGGTTTTCTGACTGTATGCCATGCGGTTTATTACGGGGTTCTATTTGTACTTTATGTAATTGTCATCCTAGCCCTGTGAGGCAAATAGTCCATCCCCTCTAGAAAATTAAGACTTAAAGAGGTTAAAGAAACTTGACCTAAGTCATACAGTTAAGACCAAAAAACAAACAGAAAAAGGGATCTGGGATTGGAAATACACTTTTAGACTCTAGACTCTCTGGCCTTCTCTGTTGTTTTCTGGGTGCAACATGACACCCTGGAAACTTTAGTTAAGTCACAATGATCCAATTTCTAACAAGGACACCAGAAGAGAGCAGGAGGCGGGCCTCAGTCCCCTCTGTTTGGCATCAGACCCAGTGGTCTGAGGCTGGGATGCACAAGAATGTGATAGTGGTGAGGGAGAAACACGCCTGATGGGGTGTTGGAAAGACAGAGGCATGGGTACTGGGAGGACAGGTCAGCTGCAAGGTGGAGGCCTGCGCAGTGCCAGGGCATAGAAGAACAGCCTCCAAACGGAAGAGGCAGCGGGGAATGGCTTGGGATGTGGGGGGATGTGGCTTGGTACAGGGCAGGGCTGCGTGGGAGCAGAGAGGATTCTGCAAGCTGCCCAGCCTGCATCACTGGCATCCTGAGAACAAGTGCAAGCAGAGAGATCCGGCCCTTCAAGAACCACCTACCCAGCCGCCCCCACAAAGATATTGCCCAATGCCAAGTAGAAGCCAAGCAACAACCAATTTGGGCCCCCGGATGATGAGCCACTATCTCTGGAGCATAATGCTGGCCACCTCTGACAATTACCTTCCTCTAGCTGCAAAGAGAACCAGGGAACTGTTTGTATTGTCTGCAGTGCTTCACATACAGTGCTGGGAGGTGCGATCGCACTTCCCTTACCGGTTGCTAAGCATATAGTTACTAGGCGACGGCATCAAGATGATGCACAAGGCTGGAGATCCAGGAGGTGTGTGTGCACGCCGGGAAGAGCTGGAAAGCAGAGTGGGAAGAAAAGGGGGTTCTGTTGATTTTACTTTGACCGAGGGGTCTTGGCAAGTGAAATTTAGGAGAGCCCTGTCATGCAGAGGAAACAGGGCAGAGACCACGGTACTCACACATGGCTGGAATCAAGTAAAGAAACATTTGAGTATTTGTAACATAGGAAAAGGGCCAGATTTGGCTTAAAGCTGCTCCCCAAGAAGAGTATCTCAGAGTAGACAGACTTTAGGCATCCAGTTTCACTGGTTTTCAACTTCGGGGATATTTCTGTTTTTTCCCATATGTTACTCAGTTCTCATTTTATCTGGAGGTCGTTTTATTTATCTGGAGATTGTTTTATCTGAATTGAAAAGCACCGTGGGTTTGTGAAATGTGAGGCCTCTCCAGGTCCACATTGCTAGAGTATGATGCTGTTGAAACCAGAAAAATGGGCTGCTTCAGAGAGAAGGAGCTCCCCATCTCTGTGGGTGTTTAAACAGACTGGACACCTGCTTGGCATGAGAGCTTCTTGGAAGAGCAGCTTTGAAAGAGAAGCAGGGGAGGAAGGCAAGAGGTAGTGGGGTCAAATGCATGAGAGGTAGAGATATACTGATTGCAGAGATTAGGTAAATCAGCTTGGCTAGATGATGCTAAGATAGAATGTTCTGGCTGAATTGTGTCCCCCAAAATTCCTATGTTGAGGTCCTAACCCCCAGTACTTCACAATGGGATTGTATTTAGAGATGGGGTCTTTAAAGTGGTGATTATAATGGGACCAATAGGGTGGGCCTTAATCCAGTATGGCTGGTGTCTTTATAAGAGAAGGAGAGTAAGACATAGACACACACAGAGGGATGACCATGTGAGGACACAGGCAACAGATGGCATTTGCAAGCCAAATAGAGAGGCCTCAGAAGAAACCAGCCCTGCTGACACCTTGATGTTGGACTTCCAGCCTCCAGAATTGGGAGAAAATAAATCTGTTGTTGAAGCTGCCCAGTCTGTGGTACTTTCTGATGATAGTTGAGCAAACTAACCTAAGAATGGCCAGGTACAATGGCTCATTCCTGTAATCCCAACATTTTGGGAGGCTGAGGCGGGTGGATCTCGGCTCACTGCAACTTCTGCCTCCTGGATTCAAGCGATTCTCCTGCCTCAGCCTCCCAAGTAGCTGGGATTCCATGTGCATGCCACCATGCTTGGCTAACTTTTTTTTTTTTTTTTAGTAGAGATGGGGTTTCACCATGTTGGCCAGGCTGGTCTGGAACTCCTGACCTCAAGTGATCCACCCACTTCGGCCTCCCAAAGTGCTTGGATTACAGGCATAAGCCACAGTGTCCAGCCTAGCCATGACTTTTTAAGATGGCAACAGAATCATTGATCCAGAAGTGGAGAGCCAGAAATGCACGACATCTGAAAACCCACCTCATGCAAGGAAGAGAAGTAACTCTTGATGTTAAGCCTAGATCAGGGGATAATGGGGTGGGTAGCTCCCTATCATTGAGGGCTGTCAAACTGCAAAACAGTCATCATTCTGGGCTATTGCCAAGTGCAGTTCAGCACCAAAGGAGCGTGAGTTTCAGATAGTTTGGCTCAGTGAAAGAAAGAACCTTCCAGCCATGCGTTATCCAACAATTGGAATGAGGTGTTGGGATGAAACATTCCCAACAGGTGCTCAAGGAAAAGATGACCTTTCTCCATGAGGAGGAGTTTGGGCTGGATGACTTTTAGTGGTCTACCCCACTTTTCCCCCAAATAATTTGTTGTTCAATGGGGATATTTCTGGTCCTTTGTGGTGTTCCATTTTTCTGTGATGAAAGGAGACTGCTCTTCACTTTCTCCATCACTCACAGCAGCATGAAGAGCAGAAAGCAACTTTTATTTCTCTTTCAAGACAGTGGCTCTGCTGCCCAGGCTGGAGTGCAGTGGCACAATCACGGCTCACTGTAGCTTCAACCTCCCGGGCTCAAGAAATCCTCCCACCTCAGCCCCCTGAGTAGCTGGGACTACAGGTGTGTGCCACCACACCAGGCTAATTTTTGTCTTTTGTATTTTTTGTGTATGTGGAGACAGGGTCTCGTCATGTTGCCCAGGCTAGTCTTGAACTCCTGGTTCAAACGATCTGCCTACCTCAGCCTCCCAAGTGCTAGGATTACAGGCATGAGCCACAGCACCCCGCAAAGAAAGCAAGTACTTTTAAGAAAACAGAGTGAAAACATGGATCCACATAACCTCTTTTATGAGCTCTTCCCCGTCTGCAAATGGAAAACTGTAGCTCAAAGAGGGCGAACTACCTGTAACATATGCCATAGTCCTCAGCAACCAGACTTGTAGCTGAATCAGCTTCTCCTTAACTTCAAAATTGCAAGAGGGAATGAGGAACATCTGAGTAGGAGAAACAGCTCTTCTGGCAGAGGGATGAGACATGAATCTTTTTTTGGGGAGCAAGGAGTTTGGACACCTTTGGTCTGGTGTCTCAGACAGGCTCAGTCACTTTGTAGCCAGTGGTGTGAGCATCTCCTGCTCCTCTAAGTTCCTCTCCATGGCTCCAACCCCTTACTGTGGCCTCCAGGATCATGATGTCCTGGTCTCCTCCCTGGCAGCTGCTAGATCTGGGGCATGTATACACATTTTGACCTGACTCGCCTTCCCATTAATGTCATAGGTTTTGTGTGTTTTCCATGCCTGGAATCACCCATATGTCATAGAAGCTGCCTACCTCTCATCTCCTTTGATCAGAAAGTCAGCATAGACGTTCTGCACAAATAGGTTACTGGGTCCCATCATCCAAATGTCATATCTGCAGACTGGGGAAGGCAAGTACTTCCCAGAATTCACAAAGAGAATCATCCAGACCCCACTCCTGGCTCGGCTTGCCTTTGCAGGGGAATCAGGGGGATTCTCCAATAGAGGTTGTTCTCCAGGCCACTAAGCCCCTCACTCAGAGCAGCCCCACCATTCCCCAGGGACAGGCAGGTCCTCGCTATGGCCCAGATGTCAACATGGGCAGCTCTGCCCCAAGGATGTGGCATGTGTTTAAACACATATAAAAGATGAAGAGGAGATGGCAGCAGAAGTCCTCCTAAGAAGAAAACTATTTAGAAACGTGTGCTCACTAAATCATTGCAGTTAGAAGATGAGGCCCGCGGAAGCTGGGGTGGTATAATTTGTTCATTGCTCTGGGAAAAGAGGGAGAAATAAAAGCAAGGAGGAGGCCAAAGAAGTAGTGGAATGGGAATGCCCACATGATCTGACCCTCTCCCTAACACTTTTTGAGACAGAGTCTCACTGTCTCCCAGGCTGCAGTGCAGTGGTGCCATCTCGGCTTAGTGCAACCTCCTGCTCCTGGGTTTAAGCGATTCTCCTGCCTCAGCCTCCTGAGTAGCTGGGGTTACAGGTGCCCACCACCATGGCTGGCTAATTTTTATATTTTTAGTAGAGACGAGGTTTTGCCATGCTGGCCTCAAACTCCTGACCTCAAGTGATCCACCCGCCTTGGCCTCCCAAAGCGCTGGGATTACAGGTATGAGCCACCGTGCCCGGCCTCTCTCCCTAATACTCTTCTTCCTCCCTCCTTCCTTCCTCCAGGAAAAATCGTAAGTGTTGTGTATGGTCTGAGACTTCTTGGGGTCATTGGTGAAGGGGCTGAGTTGTGTGTCCTGGAGTGATGTGGCCAAACAAGACGCAACAGTACAGAGGTGGCAGAAGCACAAGGAAGTGAGTTTACACCTGGTGTAGACAGACCAAGGGAGCCCCCGGCTGAGGGACTGAAGTTCCTGCCAAGTGCCATCAAGTGGACGAGGGGTGGGGTCCTGGGTGACCTTAGTTATCTATATTTCTGTCTTCTAGTAATATATGCCATCAATACAAGTAACAGCTACATGGATTGAATACTTATTACATGCAGCACACCAATGAATGCTAAGCGCTTTATATACATATGCTTATGAGCTCCTTTTAATCTTTGTAATATCCCTTAAGGAAAACACCGGGGTTGTCACCCGTCAGCATGCAGGAAAGCTGAGGATGGGAGGTGTCAGAAGGTGCTGAGGTCACGTGGCTGGGAAGTAGAGGGGCCACACCTTGAGAAGCCCTCGCTCCTAACCCTTGGGACCTGCCTTGCTGATACAGCGTGAATAATTGCGTGCAAACCAGATATTCGTCCTTCTCCACAGTGAGACATATCGCTCCAAATTTAAAAGAGCAATAATATCAGTTCCAACTTCATGCTGGGGAGGGGAGGTCTTGGGGAGAGAGAAGTGCGAGAGGGCGCACAAATACATGGGCTGAGGGGTATGCCATTTCCCTGAAGAGTAAAATACAGGCAGGAACTGAGTCTAGGAGTCCTTTCTCCAAACTTAGTGCATTTTCCTTTAGTTACAGCACTGATGAAAAATTTTTTATTTTTTTATTTTTTATTTATTTATTTTTTTGAGACAGAGTCTCGCTCTGTCGCCCAGGCTGGAGTGCAGTGGCGTGATCTCGGCTCACTGCAAGCTCCGCCTCCTGGGGTTCACGCCATTCTCCTGCCTCAGCCTCCCAAGTAGCTGGGACTATAGGCGCCCGCCACCACACCTGGCTAATTTTTTGTATTTTTAGTAGAGGCAGGATTTCACCGTGTTAACCAGGATGCTGTCAGTCTCCTGACGTCATGATTCGCCTGCCTCAGCCTCCAAAAGTGCTGGGATTACAGGCATGAGCCACCATGTCTGGCGAAAAAATTTTTTTTAAAGGAGAAAGGCCAGAAGGCAGGCAACATGGTAACAGCGAATGAATAAGGTAAAGGTTGAATGGGGTTGTCAAGAGCACCTCTGCGGCATTGGGCTGAGACTGGCTGAAGGTGCGTTCTGTGAGCTGAGCATCCCCTCCAGGGTGACGTGTCATTAGACAGGTATAAAAAAGCAGCAAAGGGCAGTCATTCCCAGACAGGTATCTGGAACACTCCACAGCTTTGGGGGCTACATGGGGTCCCCAGGTCAGGGGACTATATGTGCCTGGAAAACACCAGTGGCTTCATTTCAAAGTCATTTGTGACTTTCGTAACAAAGTAAAAGAGCAAGACCTTGAGTCAGGCTTGAGGAAGAGGAACCATGTTTGGAAGTGATTTGAGAGGGGAAGGGAGCAGTGGGAGGGCTTGGCTGTATGTCAACTGAGAGATCCAGAAGAAGAAGGTAGATCTGGAAGATGTACAAGAACGAGCAAAAAATAAACAAACACACAACAAACAAACAAAAAAGGATCAATCATAAAATGAAATTCCTGAGGCTGACTTGGATGTCAAAGCCCGCATATTTTTTGCCTGAGGAAAACATTCTTAATACAGCTCTGGGGGTGGTAGTTCCCTGAGCGATGCTAATTAGTAATCAAATTATTTTCAAGGCTGATGAGCACATCGGACCCTGGCACTCGGCCACAACAGCTCAGGGGTGGCTTCACAAACGCCTCCTCCTCCCCATCACCCAGGCCTTGGTAGGTGCGTTTCGAGAGCTGGTGTCCAGCAAGGGCCAACGTAAACAGGTCTCGGTCTGCCTTGGTTTGTTTTTCAGGCCCTTTTCACTGCAATTCAGCAGATATGGATGGAACACGTCTTCTATGTGACCCACTGAGGGGGGATACAGGTGCCAGGACTCCATCCTCAGGACTATAGTCTAAGTGGGGAAGGCACACGTCCAATGAATGATAAAATAAGGTGGAAGGAAAGTCCTAACAGAGTCAGGAAGAAGACTGTGGGATCAGAGGAGCATGGACGGGATGAACCCGGGGTGCTGGGAGAAGGGCACGGCAGAGGTGGCACAGGGGGAGGGTTCGAAGGAATCTGAGAGCTGGGAATTTAGGAAGCCTGGGAGAGGCAGTCTTGCCTTCGGAGAACACTGGGAACGAAGACAAAAAACTGGGGAAGCCAACCAAGTCGTCAGGGTGCCGTGGGCAGGAAAGGAAACATAGTCGTTGTTTCAACCAGGGTGGGCACCAAAACTATTTTTGAAGCATTAAGAACAAAGCAGGCTGGGCTCAGTGGCTTCTCAGGAGGCTGAGGTGGGAGGATCATTTGAGCCTGGGAGGTTGAGACTGCAGTGAGCTATAATCACACTGCTGCACTCCAGCATGGGCAAGAGAGTGAGACCCTGTCTCAAGAAAAAAGAAAAGAACAAAGTAAAGCAAAACCAAAGAGAAGAAGAAATGACTGCCTGGGCACAACAGCAGACAGGCACAGAAGTGTCTCAAAATCTCACCCGTGGAGTAGAGGGTTCTGATACACACCCCTAAGGAACAGAATTGCAAAGGTGCTTGAGGGTACATCCCTGTGGGGGACCTCCACTGCAGTGGTTCTCAAAGTGGGGTTCCCAGGCCAGCAGCGTCCACATCACTTGCAACCCTGTGGGAAGTACAATTCTTGCTCTCCCCAGATGTACTGTGACAGAAACTGTGGAGTTGGAGCCCAGTTTAAAATCCCTGCAGCCAGGTGGGGTGGATCATACTTGTGTAATCCCAACACTTTGGGAGGCTTGTCTTAACAGGAGGATCACTTGACCCCAGGGGTTCAAGACCAGCCTGGGCAACAGAGCAAGACTCTATCTCTATAAAAAAATATTTTAAAATTAGCTGAGTGTGATGGTGGGTGCCTGTAGTCCCAGCTACTAGGGAGACTGAGGTGGAGGGGATTGCTTGAGCCTGGGAGGTAGAAGCTGCATTGAGGTATGACCGTGCTATTGTACTGGAGGCTGGGCAACAAGGCAAGACCCTGTCAAAAACAAAAAAACACACACAAAAAACCCCACAGCCCTGCAAGTGATTCTGATGCCACCGACTCCATGCTATGCTGAAGGACTGCCCTCCTTGGTCATGACACACACCTCCCCTCGGAACACTCTCCACTGAAGTGGCCACATCCTGGGGCCAGGGAGTCCTCCACTCACTCAGCTGTTTTGGGAGTGGATGAGCTTTTGTGCATCTTGTTCTTATCTGAATCTCTCTGATGCCCCTCATTTCCACAGGTATCAGAGACCGTCCCAAAACAAGCACTTTTTCCTTGATAATCTTTTCCCTAAAACTTCTCTGCATCTGCACAAATGTTTCCGGAGTGTGAGCTCCGTATCCTGACATTTGCTAGATCATGATTGGGAGACAAAGGGGCACGAGACGGGAGCCCGCCTTTCCTTCATCCCATTTAGCAACACATGTACTTGTGAAAAATAATTTTATCTCAAGAAAACATGTGCCAGGCATAAACGGATGGTATAGCCAAGAGCTCTGGGAGGAAGGGCGCTGGGGGAGGTAGAACGTGAGGATGCCCTTCCCTCCACCACAGCGCCTTCTAGTCCTGAACATCCTCTGTGTGCCATCATTCCGATGGAATAGCTGAGCCCAACTGTTGGGGCAAAAATAGCTGCCAGGCCACCCCCTTGCTCTCCAGGTAGGTATCCCCTTCATCCGTCTCTCCCTCTGCACCTCTTGCTGACAGCTGGCTGGTTCTTACCCACCTGGCCAAGCCCTGTCTGTTTTCTCTGCCCCCCTCCCCACTGCACATATGCAAACAGCAGCAAGAGGCAGGAAGTGGGTTCTTCCTTCACCAACCCCGCTGGCCAGCGGCCAGTGTGGACAGCTTCAATGCCCGAGCAGCAGCCGGCAGCCTGGGCCATGCCCCTGGAGGGCTGGCACCTCCCACTTGCTGCACTAGCTCAGCCCTGCCTGCAGCCCTGGCCACTCCCCAGAAATGCCTGTCTGCCCATGCCCAGTCAAGGCTTCTCCATGCTTGGTGCAAGAGCTCCTGCGGCCTGGTGCCAAAGTCTTCTTTAAACAAAGATCGGACTCTCTTCCCTGCTTAAAAATTCCTGCAACTGTCTATCCTATCCTATCTATCCTATTGCTTCCTGTCACTGGAGAATGATGTCCATCACCAAGCCACCCGGATCAAGGGTCTCTATAGCATTCCCGCCTTATCTCCACCGTGCTCCTGCTAGATCCAGCCACCCTGAGATGTTCCAAGCTTCTCAAACAGGCCCCATTTCTTCAGTGCCTTCTTATTTTTGCATATGCTGTACTCTCAACCTGTAAAGCACCTCACCTCACCACGCTTTTTCTGCCTGGCACGCCCCTATCTTCTTCAAAATCCTCTCCAGCACCACCTCACTATGAAGCCTTTTGGGCCTCCTCTTGGTAAAGTTGGTAGCTCTGGCCTTCCTGCCTCCATGGCATCTGCTCCACTGTCATGCAGAACATCTTGTCTCACTGTGGCTGCCTGAATTACTGTTTCATCTTGAGAATAGTATCCCTTGTTCACCTCCAAAACCACTCATGCCTTGCATGGTACCTGGCTCATAGCAGGTGCTAAGTGATGTGGAGCTGGGCTTTAGATTCACCATGTCAAAGCCACCAATTCTGCATTCTCAAAAATAGGAAACATGGCTTCAAGGAAGCACATAGACTCATTCCTTGCAGATGTTTAAAGCCAAAAGGAAAACAGCCACCTGCTAGGATAGGTGAGACTCCGTCCTGACTGACAGGCACAGAAGAAAGGACTAGGTGTCACTGTCACTGGAAACAATGGGATCCTGCCCAGGAATGGACTAACATTCTACAGAAGGGATCTGGATGCTTCTCTGATAGATGCTGACCTGAACTCCTAATTCTGAACCTGCGAACCCCCATCAGTAAAGGAAAGGAGTCCAGGCCATGTATGTCCACACTGCTGTGTACTGTCCCTGGCCCTCTGATTCCCAACTCCAACCATACACACTCGAGTCAACTATGCCAGAGCCTGCCTGCTATGTTACCACCCTGCCAGTCTTTCCATTGTCCCAACTTCTTCCCTTTCCGGAGTCTGAGCCTTTAAAGGTCATCTCTCAAGCTTTTGCCCATGTCTCTGT
Source organism: Hylobates moloch (assembly GCF_009828535.3). Classification (NCBI taxonomy): domain Eukaryota; kingdom Metazoa; phylum Chordata; class Mammalia; order Primates; family Hylobatidae; genus Hylobates; species Hylobates moloch. The sequence continues at coordinate 32,045,175 of NW_026652297.1, read as the reverse complement.
GCCCATGTCAGGCCACAGCTTCCTTTCTTATCTTCTTGCCCGATATTCTTCCTCATTCTCTCTCTTACCCCTAACTCCAGAGTACCATTTGCCAGGTCACACATTTTCTTAAGAAAGGACCAATGGTAAAGGATGGGAGGGGGCTGTGTCTCTGTGCAGTAGGTGGTGAGTGTGGCCACTAAGATGGATCAGACTGTCTCACCCCAGAGAAGGTAGAAGGAGAGACCTCCAGGGCCACCACACAAAACACCAGCAACCCAGAAGCCTTTGTGCTGATGGAAAGAGCAATGAAGAGCTGGGGAGCCCACCCAAGAAAATCCTTGTTATCAGGTCACAAGCCTAACAGTCCCACTCTGGTGACTTACAACTCTGGAAGAAGGCCTGCAATCACATCACTTGATGTCTGAGTTTCTCAACTGCCTCCAGGACGCTGCACAGCCTTACTTTCTTCCCATTTTAAAGGAAGATGATAAAGATATTCCAGGTGACAGAAAATACAGTGTCTTGTTTCCAATCTGTAACTGCAAACTTGTTTTTTAAACAATTTTATATATGGTTCCGTAAAATGTAAATTAAAGACCAAGGCTGATTTACTAAGTGGGGATTAGAAAATCCTAAATAAAGAGGGAAAGATTGGTGTGGTTGCTTGGTTGGTTTACTTGCTTGCATTTCTTCTTTTGTTCACTCATTCATGAGTCCATTGTCCATTCATCCATCTACTTATTTTTAAATATCACATTTGCTTGAATAGGAGGTAAAGCTCTCTACTTTCCCAAATTATCTGTCGGAAAGGAGAAAGTTTATATCCAAGCCCTTACAGAATCTTTCATGTTATGGGTTGCTTTCTCAATTATCTTATTTTGAACAACAATATACTCTCTGGGAAAAGTATTAGCACCCCAATCAAGGCTAGTTTGGGATGCTTACAAAGGTTACTTAAAAGAATTGGTTTTTATGAAAAGCAACCGCCATACTATAACATAGATTCAGCAATTATTCTTTTCAAACATTTTTTCTTTCTTTCTTTCCATAGGTTTTTGGGGAACAGGTGGTGTTTGGTTACATAAATAAGTTCTTCAGTGGTGATTTCTGAGATTTTGATGGACTCATGCCACTGGAGCAGTATATACTGTATCCAATTTGTCTTTTATCCCTCACCCCCCTCCCACCCTTTCCCTCGATTCCCCCAAAGTCCATTGTGTAATTCTTAAGCCTTTGCATCTTCATAGCTTAGCTCCTTCAGCAATTTTTCTTGAGGGCATAACCTTAAAATTTCAAGTGCTAAATGTTGTAAACAAACCTTTAAAAGATCATTGTCTAAAAAGCAGTGTACTGAATGGTTATATTGTTGACATAAAAAATAAATACTTCATAAAGGATTTGAACAGACAATTTTTCCCAAGAAGACATACAAATGGCCAACAAGAACATGAAAAGATGTTCACTATCATTAATTATCAGGGAAATGCAACCGAAAACCATAGTAAGATACTACTTCATCCCCACCAGGATGGCTAACATCGAAATTACAGACAACAACAAGTGTTGACAAGAATGTGGAGGTATTAGAACCAACAAGTGCTGCTGATGGGAATAAAAAATGAGGCAGATGCTGTGAAAAACCATTCAGCAGTTCCTCAAAATGTTAAACAGAGTTATCACAGGACCCAGCAACTCCACTCTTAAGTCTATAGCTCAGAGAAATGAAAACATATGCCTGCCAAAAAACTTGTATGTGAATGTTTATAGCAGCAGTACTTACAATGGTCAAAAAGTGGAAACAACCCAAATGTTTACTAACTAATGAAGAGATAAACAAAATATGGCATATCCATACAACAAAATATTACTCATCAATAAATATCAATCAAAACGAAACAAAGTACTAATAGATGTTACAACATGGATGAAGTTTCAAAACATTGTGCTAAGTGAAAGCAGCCAGTCACGAAAGGCCACAGTTTTGTATGATTCCATTTATATGGAATGACCAGAAAAGGCAGATCCATAAAAATAGAAAGTAGATTAGTCTTGCCAGGGGACGGGGGAGTGGAGAACAGGGTGTGACTGCTTATGGTACGGGGGTTTCTTTTTGGAGTGACAAGAATGTTCTGCAATTAGATAGCAGTGATGGAGGGCCAGGCGCGGTAGCTCATGCCTGTAATCTCAGTACTCTAGGAGGCCAACGTGGGAGGATCACTTGAGCTAGGAGTTCAAGACCAGCCTGGCCAACATGGTGAAACCCCATCTCTACTAAAACATACAAAAACTAGCCAGGCATGATGGCAGGTGCCTGTAATCCCAGCTACTTGGGAGGCTGAGGCAGGAGAATCACTTGAACCCAGGAGGGAGAGGTTGCAGTGAGCTGATATTATGCCATTCACTCCAGCCTGGGCAACAGAACAAGACTCTTGTCAAAAAAAAAAAAAAAAAAAAAGCGGTGATGGTTACACAACTCTGTGAATACACTAAAAATCGTTGAATTGCACGTTTTTAAAAGGTGAATTTTATGGTATGTGAATTGTATCTCAAAAAAATACTATTCATCAATAAGTATCAATTAGTGGTTATTAAAAAATAAACTGGCGGCGGCAGGGGGCAGGGGGACGCGGGGCTGAGGCAAGAGAATCGCTTGAATCCAGAAGGCAGAGGGTGCAGTGAGCTGAGATCGTGCCACTGCACTCCAGCCTGGGTGACAGAGAGATACTCCGTCTCAAAAATAAAAAATAAATAAATAAGTAAATAAACTCCTTTTGGATCAATATGAAAAAGCCAACTCTCTTTAGACCACAGGGACTATGATGCGTGCAGAACATGAAGAGCTGAAGCAGAAAGGGTTCTGATGACAAGAAGGACACTGATGTCAGAGATGGGAGTGAACAGTTACAATGTTTCCTAAACTGGGAGAGTTGGGGGAAAGCAGTATTTAAGTTAATGTATTGTTATTAGCATGTGATTGAAAATGTATTGCTAAAATAATCTATTCAACATTATCCTATAAAGTTTACATATGAAAATAAGCTTTTAAATTTTTTTTAGCAGCCTTCCTTATTGGGAGAACAGAGCTGCCTTATGTCAGGCACACATTGTACGTACCCAATGCCAGCTGTGTGTCAGGCACCAGGCTGTGTCCTTGGGATGTAACAGTGACTGGTTCTTTCCTCAACAGGGCTTATGGCCTAGTTTGTCTGAATTAAAAAGGAGCTCAAGGTTGAGGTCATTTTTATGAAAGGTTTGTAGAACGGATGATAATATCTCATAAGAGATGTTCTTAATCTTTTGGGGTCACAGGTGCCTTGGAGAGTCAGATGATAGTAATGAACTTTCTTTCATAAACATATGCATTTTCTTCGTGGTGAGAATTACACATCTTCTTTCAGGGAGTTCAAATCTACAGCCCCTCCCACCACTCACACATACATAAACCTGCCATGCCCCAGGCTGGACTTCGACTTCGAGATTGTTCTTTTCCAAATCCATTTGCACCTACAGCCATTCTCCAGCTCCCATGACACATATACAATGAGCACCTCACAAGCCTGAGACCTAGAAAGAATTCCAGATGACCTGCACCCCAGGAGATCCGTGGAGGGGACTTAAGGACCTGGTAGGTACCTCGTTTTCTCACTTCAACCCTGGACAGGAATATTTTTGCCTGGTTTATATTGGGCTCTTGCCTAAGATCTGCTTTGAAGAAAGCTTTGCTAAAAAGTCCCCACACCCCCTGATTGCACATACAAATAAAAAACAGGAGGCTTGAACAGGCTTACCCAGGGGACTCATCCCATAGCATGTGGTGGGATATGAAGGAGGCAGCGACTAGCCCAGGGCTTCTAGGCTCAGGGCAGCTCCTGGGCCCTCTTCCAGGGACCCCCAGGGCATGAACACATGCTGGGGCTAAGTGTTCAGTGTTGGGTGCAGAAAGCATTTTTCTTTTCTGTCTCTCGTTTTTTTTTTTTTTTTTTTTTGAGACAGTGTTTTGCTCTTTTTCCCAGCTAGGCTGGAGTGTAATGGCATGATCTTGGCTCACTGCAACCTCCGCCTACTGGGTTCAAGCCATTCTCCTGCCTCAGCTTCCCGGGTAGCTGGGATTACAGGCCTGCGCCACCATGCCCGGCTAATTTTTTATTTTTAGTAGAGACGGGGATTCTCCATGTTGGTCAGGCTGGTCTCAAACTCCCAACTTCAGGTGATCTGCCCGCCTTAGCCTCCCAAAGTGCTGGGATTACAGGCATGAGCCACCGCACTTGGCCCCGAAAGCGTTTTTCTATACAGCGTCAAGTAAAGACGGGGAGAGGGCTCAGAGGCTGCACTGGTGACAATGCAGATAAACAAGGTGATTGTTGACCAAGTGTTTGCAAATCTCGAGCTTCCTAGGGCCAGAAAGCTCAGAGTCCAGCAGCCATGGCTATGTCTGTGTACACTGGAGGTCAAAGTCAAGTTACTAAAAACTGTCAATCTCTGCCTTGTAAATCTCTCCCATTTTCCTGGAGCATTGCACCCTCTGCCAAGGCTGCCTAACTTCTTTCCTCCTCCCCGTCTTTCTCCTCTCATTCAGCCTGGCCTAGTTGTACTCAACAGCAGGAGGAGGAGAGAAAAGGGAAAGGCAAGACTCACAGAGATTAGAGAGAGTTAGGAGTGGTTTAGTAAAGAAATGATGGAGTTCCTGCCCTGTACTGCTGACTCCCTCTCTCTGGGCTGTAGGAAATCTCCACCTTCAGGACAGGCAAGAAGGGCATCCTAACCACAGGGCAAGAATTCAAGAGACTTGGGATGTGGCCCCTATTCTAGTTGCAACTGGCTGTTGCGACACCCACTGCGGGGAATGAGGAAGCGCTGTCTGGCTCACTCCCTGTGAGCCAGGCATGAGTGTGCAGGGAGGGAGGGATCCCTTTTCACAGGCCCAAGGAAATGCAATTTTCTATCCTTGGAATTTGATAGTGTAAGGAAGAAGGACAAAATAAAAGGCATCTCCCTGCTCTGGAGGAATGTAGCATCAGGTTGAAAAATAGATTCTGGGAGATCCCAGGATGCAAAGAAGCCCAGAAGCTGCCATGGGGAGCTCAGATGTCCTCCAAAAGGGTGGGTCACCAACTGAGCCTTAAAGGAGTAAGTAGGACTAGTGAAGCACATGGGGCTGGCATTCCAGACAGGACACAGGACTTGAGCAGAGGCTTGCCGGAGACTGGGGAGCACACCAGGCTGGCTGGGGCTTCATTTGGGTATGCAGAAAGTTTAGTTAGAAGAGTGGATCAAGATTGGATTATGGGAGGCACTGAATGGTAAATTTAAGGGGGCTGGATTTGTCTGCGGGCATTGGGGAGCTTCCAAGGGAACCAGAGATAGGACGAGGCTCTTGCGTAAAAATATGAAGCAATATTAGGTAATATGATTTGGGTCGGAGTAGGGGCCACAGAAACGGGAAGGAAGGAATGAAAGGCATGAAGAAAGAATCTACAGGATTGAGTGATGGGCAAGATATGAGCAGAAAAAAGTGGAGGCGTGGAAAGAGGGGAGGCAATAGCAAGGTTTCTGACCTGAGAGTGTGGGAGATGAACAACCCCATGAAGAGGAGAGAAGCCAGGAGGAAGAAATGGTTTGGCGTAAGAAAAGGAGGAGTTTAATTTCTGAGATACAGCATTTAAGAAGACAAGCTCCTCAAGTGGGAATATCTTACAGACTCTTAGAAGCGAGGGCTAAGGGAGGGAGGGAGGGTCCTGGGAATCATCACATCTGGATGGTCACCGGAGACATGATGGAGAAGGGGCCTGTGGATCTAAGTGCATATTCCTAGCTTGATACTTCAAGGTGCTGCCAGATAGAAGTTGAGATAGGCTTGGCATTTAACACACTCCTAGCAGAGGTGAGGCCCAGGGGGAAGCGGCCAGGCTGAGAAACAAGAATATGGAAGACAGAGGCGAAGAGGAATGGTGGGTTCCTCATGGATGTTCTCATAAGTTCTATATTTCTCAAATTCATCAAAGAACCAATTTCAACTCAGAGAAAGTAGAAGCCTCCAGGGGATGCCTGGATGCTCCACAGGACCACAAAGCATCTGAGTTATGCAATTTATTCAGATGTGTGAGGCCTGAACTATTACAACACTCTCTTATCTGCTCCCATGTGAATTCAAGCTCTCTTCACTCTCATCCACTCTACACACCAGAACCTGACCCTCGCACCTCCACCAAAGTCAGCATGGTCAACAGCTCCTACTGCCTTCAGAATAAAGCCCCATGGCTGTCTGGGACTTCCAGAATAACTCCCAAACACATTGGCCTCCCTGTCCAAGCCTTATCTTCCATTCCACCCCCATCTCTGATTGCCTTTTGCCACTCTTGGTTCCACCCAAAATGAGTCACTCAAACCACACCTCTCCATCTCTCTGCTGTTATTTATACTCTTCTTCGACTACAGCCACCCTCTCAAGTTCCCACAGTGTATCCTATCTATCCTTTCAGAGCTTTGCCAAATGCCATCTCCTCCAGGAAGCATTCCCAGAGTCCATAACCAGAAGGAATCTCTGCCCTGCAATCTCATAGCACTTCATGCCTCTTTTATGGCACATTATTTACCTTTAAGTAACTTGGAGTTAAATAAATATCTTACAGTTCTTTATCTTCATGTACTGCCTCCCCTACCATACTATAAACTTTGTGAGGACAGATATAATTCCTCAAATTAGGGGGAAGAAGTGGTGGTTCATGCCTGTAATCCCAACACTCTGGGAGGCTGAAGCAGAATTGCTTGAGCCCAGGTGTTCAACACCAGCCTGGGCAACATAGCAAGACATCGTCTCTACAAAAATTTTAAAAATTAGCCGGGTGTGGTGGCATGTGCCTGTGGCCCCAGCTACTCAGGAGGCTGAGACCAGAGGATTGCTTGAGCCTGAGAGGTCAAGGTTGCAGTGAGGTGTGATCGCACCACTGTACTCCAGCCTGAGCAACAGAGTGAGATTCTGTCTCAAAATGAGATAAAAAAATTGGGGGAAGAAAAACTGTACCCTGAGAGTAAAGGGAGTGATGGGGAGAAACATGCAACAAGTGCCTAGAACAAATTACAAATGAGCAAAGTAAGTCTCAGAGAGGTTCTATCACTTGGCGATGTCAGACAGGCAGAGTATGACAGAGTCGAGAGTCAAACCCACCATGTTCAGATCCCAAATTCATCACTTTTCCTGGGACAATGCCTGTGATATTTTCTGGGGGATTTTCACACAGTCAAGTATGTCTCTCCATTACCCTATTAGGGAGGCAGTACCAATTCTTCATCTTCAAATGAGAAAAGGAAGGCTTGAAGAGGAAAGAGATTTAGCCAATGTACCCCAGTTAACAGGTGAGAGCATCTACACCAAAGCCCAGGCCTCCTGCCCTCTGACTCTCTTTCCTCTTGCCCGGGCTGAAAAACTGCCTGAGCTTCTGCCTGTAATGAGCTGGGGGCTGGGATTCAAGCTTGCAGTGAGCCACTTGCAGCTGTCTTGGTTGGCACCACTGTCTGCCAGCACCAAACGTGTCTAAATAGCGGAGGGGATGTGACCAGATGCTGCCGAGAGCCTCTGCAGAGGTGCAAAGTGCAGCAGCATCAGATCTCTCATAACCTACCTGGGGTGGGACCTGGGGGCAGGGACTGTGTACATTGAGCTGGGTGAGAGGGGTTGGGTTTTGACTCCAAATACTCCCAGAGAACACAGAGAAGCACTTGAGGTTCCCAGAGCAGTGGGATGGACATAGTACATTAATTTAGAAATCAGAAAATGGGCCGGGTATGGTGGCTTACACCAGTAATCCCAGCACTTTGGGAGGCTGAGGGGAGTGGATCACCTGAGGTCAGGAGTTTGAGACCAGCCTGGCCAATATGGTGAAACCCCGTTTCTACTAAAAATAAAAGAATTAGCCAGGGATGGTGGTGGGTGCCTGTAATCTCAGCTACTCAGGAGGCTGAGGCAGGAGAATCTTTTGAACCCAGGAGGTGGAGGTTGTAGAAAGAAAATAAGCCAGGTGTGGTGGCATGTGCCTGTAGTCTTGGCTCATGCCCCTGCACCCAAGTGAGACTTCATCTCAAAAAAAAAAAAAAAAAAAGAAACCAGAAAATGATGGTGCTCCAAGTGGTCAGAACCACCACAGGGGCCATTCCATCCCAGGTGAGAAGGGAACCCCCCGAAGCGCAAAACCCAAACTCAGGTCAGAACTCCCAGTAGACTCCTCCCTATCAATCACCCCCATATGCACCAGTGGGACTGCTATGGCTTGTGGGGGGCAGGTTCTCACAGAATCAGGTGCAAGGCCCTCAAGAAAGAAAGGGCATTAAAACGGGGTCTGCCCCCACAATTATTGGGAGAATTGGTCCAATTTAAAGGAAGACAAATGCAGGAGATGCGAATTAAACCTGGTACCGAGCTCTAAACCCTAGGCGAGGTGGATTCTTTGAGTCCCCCTGTCTCTAGTGAGTGATCTTGCCAGATTCTGTGTGGGTGGATTTCAGAACATAAAAGGAAGAGAGAGAACTGGAGAGGGGGAAGATGTTAGTGAACATAGCCAAGCTAGGAAACGGGAAGGCTTGCCTCCCGCAGGTATTGGCCATTGCTGATCTTGGTTTTAGTCACACTAACCGGCTGCCTCATAAAAGCAGCAACCACCTTAGTGCTGGGAAAAGGTAAGAGGCCACGAAGACCATGAAATTCAGAGCAGTGTCCACCCCTGCAGGCCGCCTGTGGCCTACCTGGAGGGTCTCCTGAAAATTAAACTCTGCATTTAAACCAACCTGTCCATTGCATCTGGGTGAAAAGTGTGACCGAACATGCAGCCTCAAGTCTGCTCTTCTTAATAAACTGTCACCATGAGTAATAATTATGCCTTGAGAAATAGCAGAGTGACTCAAAAAGCTGTCCCCTCCCCCTCTGCCGCCCCCTCGCACAGCTCGTAGCTTTGTACACAGTGTTAGGAGGCCCAGAAAGTGAAGCCACCATTTTCTCCTGCCTGTCAGCTCTCTGAACACTTTACATGACCATCTGGACTTCAGTGCCGGATGGGCATTCATAGACAGTCTCTTTGCTGTCTAAAGAGTTAATTAGGGCTGGCTGTTCCCAAAACACAGTGAACTGAGAGTGGGGCTAGGCAAAAACAAACATCATTGAATACCTGATGTATGCTTGTGAGACAGTGCTCAGGGGAAGCAGCCTGACGCCTCACAGAAGAGGGCCTATAACCTCTGGAAAAATAAATGGTGCTGCCCCGCCAGCTCAAGTATGGACATACGTGTAAAGACACCGGAGAGCTCATACTTATTGGATGCATATCATCTGCCTAATTATGGGACTGAATGTTTTATTGTACTTCGATGCTATTATTATTAAGTGGGTGCATAAGACGCTATTATTAAGCAGGTGCATCTGGCTTGTTGAAATATCGAAATAGTCCATCCTCGTTGGAAATGTCCATGCTACAGCCCTCCGAAGGCCTGTTTCTTCCACCCCCAGACTCCACAAGATGCACTGACGGGGTGAGCCTGGCATGGAAGGGGGCCTCTCTGACGCTGCTCAGAGTAATGGTGGTGGCTGTTCTGTTTGATCTGTACTCAGGTTTTAGTAGCTGTATTTTGAATATCTCTCTAATGTACACTATCTCATGCCACCCTCACCCAAAGCCCTGTTATTGTCTCCATCTTGCAGATAGGAAGCTAGGGCTAACTCACCTACCTAAGGTCACTCGGGGGTACCAAACCTGGGCTGGAACCCAGGCAGACTGACTCTGAGCCTGAGCTCTTGACCATCCGACTGCTTGGATAGGAAAGGCGTATCAGTGTTGCAGAGTCACCACTATCCCTGCTCTTTCTCCTTAACCCTGGAACTGACCGGTACTCTGCAAGGAAACTCTTCATCCTCAAGCCAGCAAAACTTATCTTCATCACCACACTTTCAGCCCCAGGCACATTGCAGCTCTGCACCTCTACTCCATCCCCCGATGTGGCCATTTACCTGGGAGGCCAGGGTCACATGGTCCTGAGACATATGGGTCCCAGGCAGGGAAAACTAGAGACTGAGTGACCTACCATGCAGGGTAGCCCCAGGGTAGCCTCCCTCCCCTCCCTAGCCTCACCATCAGTTTCCTTTGTCCTAGCAGTATTTGGGGCACATGGAGCTACTGTCGTCACTATAGAGAGCTAAGTCCAAGGGACTTGGACTTTCTCCAGGGTCCACTGCATGATGAAACGTGGCTGGAGCTGCAATAGGAAGACTCAGGCTGGCACAGGTGGGAGTTTGTGTCTCTGAAGGATGCATAATGCTAGAAAGGTTGCATACAGTCGGAGGCGGTGGCTCACGCCTATAATCCCAGCACTTTGGGAGGCTGAGGCGGGCAGATCATGAGGCCAAGAAATCGAGACCCTCCTGGCCAACATGGTGAAACTCCGTCTCTACTAAAAATACAAAAATTAGCTGGACGTGGTGGTACGTTGCTATAGTCCCAGCTACTTGGGAGGCTGAGACAGGAGAATCACTTGAACCCAGGAGGTGGAGGTTGCAGTGAGCTGAGATCGTGCCACTGTGCTCCAGCCTGGTCAACAGAGTAAGACTCCATCTCAAAAAAAAGGTTGCACACAAGGGCTCCTTCCTTGAAGATCTTCTCTAAGTTGGACACTGCCTAGTCTAGAATGAATTAGGTCCATCCTGGCTAGAGTTATGAGAAGGGCTATGCCTTCTGAACGACCTGCTTGGTCCCCAAACTGCACTCACATCAAGGTTCACTCAATGTGGAATGCTGTTTCCCTGAGAATGTGCATGGGCTCTATAGCCATACTCAGGCAATGACACGTGTCTTTTTATGCAGGACTTATCATAACCTTGATCTTGCAAATATTCAAGACACATGTCCAAGTGCAGGCTCATTTGAACGTTTCATCAGTGGAACACCTCTATCCCTCTCACGCCATAGGGTCTCTCTCAACACCACCTGGGCAAACAATCCAAGGGCCTGGGGACAAAATGTTTATCACAGGGGGATGGGGAGATTTAGCCACTGGAAAGAAGGACCATTTTTAACCTAGCCGTTCCCGCAAGGGAAACACACTTTCCATTTCCTCTTTCTCTTAACGAATTCTTGACTTCCTCTAGGTTCTCTTTTAGGAGGACCCTAATTTGCTGTTACAAATGCTCCCATTAAAGTCAAAATCCAGTTCACAAGGCACCTTCACTTCCTCTATCTCTCAGCGCTACTTTTCTAATAAGGAACTCATCCTAAAACTGGGAATCATGACAGCCAAATTTCATGGCGCATTTGTCTGCGCTGAATATTTTATGTGGATTCTCTACTTTAATTCATTCACATTTCCCTTCAGTTAATTCTACTTTGAGTCACTCTCTGCCCACCCACCATCCCTCAAGAAGAGTGTTATATCTCCACCCCTCGAAGCAGGTCATATGGGAAGGGAGTAGCAAAGCCAAAAACATAATGCAGACTCTCCCCAACCCAAGGGCTAACCCCACAAGTTCTCACTGGAAGCATGAACCCTACTATGTATTTCACCTGAGACCTCCAAGTGCTCACTTGTGGAAGTAAATGAACCCAAGCACTCTGTGGCTGTTGCTTTGCTCACCCCTGTGAAGGTGTTGCAAAATTCAATATGTACCGTGTTTCCTTTAGTACTCACTAGGCAATTTACATACATTATCAGGGATCCTCCCAACCACCTGCACAGATACTCCTGCCCTCATTTCAGAAAAGAGGATTCTGAGGGTCAGAGAAGCTCACCAGTCTACATGGATTTGAACCCAGATCTGTCTGGATTTAATGTTGTTTCTTCTGAGGTACCATACTCCTTCACCTGTATAGATGAATAAACTGACCAAGGAATTGATTTTTTGTTTTTTAAATAATAGGGTCAATCAGTCAATGAGCTCAAAAATAAAATCCAGGAAGAATGGTTACAAGATAGACCTGAGACTGTTCTCAGAGTGCCTGGGCAGTTTCCAGCCTTTACTTCCCAACATTGCGCCAACCTCAGCTTCTCCTAGAGTAGGGTTGCCAGATAAATACAAGACACTCAGTTAAATGTGAATTTCTGAGAAACAGTGAATCATGTTTGAGTATAAGTATGTTCCATGTAGCTCATGAGACATATTTGTATTGAAAAAAAAAAAAAAAAAAAAAAAAACATTGAGTGCTTATCTGAAATTCAAATCTGAGTGTCCCGTGCTTTTATTGGCTAAATCTGGCAACCCCTTCCTGCTGGGAAGTCTCCTGCCTGGCTCCAGGTCCCAAGTGTTGCTCCAACAGAAGTTGCCATGGCAGCCTGGCAGGCCTTCCAAAGCCTTCTAGAGCGGTCTCCACTCACCCCTGCAGCTTCCCCTTGCCCCTGCACGCTCTAGGCTCCCAACAAGCCCAGCTACTTTCATTTTCCTGGATGCCTCCCGTTGCTTCCAGCCTCCTGCTGCTTTTAGCCTCCAATCTCTGCACTTGCTGTTCTTTCCCCTCTTCTCTTGCGCTAATTTCTAGTCATCCTTTAGCTCTCAACTTGGAGTCACTTCTGCCAGGATGCCCTCCTGGCCATTGTTGACTGGCTCCCCCCACAGCCCTCTAGTGCAGGGTTGGATAGTACCCTGCACCTTCCCCTGGCAGCCCTCCCTCAACCACCCTGTATCCCACACTGCCCTGGTGAGCAGAGGCCATGCCACACTCACCTTGTCCCCACACCTTGCACCTGCACCTGGCTGCAGGTGGGAAGCCAGTGAGTGCCTCCTGAATGAGTGACTGCAGACTGTCCCGCCAATGCTGGGGCTCTCCAATGTGACTACTTCCTTCCTCCCTTCTGTCTTTAGTCACTTTTTCATCAGTGTCCTCCTCCCCCTCCCCCAGAGTGGTTGTGAAAGACAGGGCCTTCAGCAACAGTACTCAGGGTGAACAGAGAGCATCCCACGTGGAGGGGCCTCCCAGCACCCACCACTGGGTCATGCCATGTGCACTGCCCCAGTGGGCTCAGACCCAGTCACAGCGCAGCTTCCGAGTTCCTCCTGGCTAAAGCCACCTCTAGGCACAACTTTCTGCTCTTGTCCTTCCACTGGCCCCTTAAATGAGCGGACTTGGATTTTGCTCCCAGTTTGGGGTATAGGGAGATGCCGGTGTCATGTGGCCGAGGCTTAGGGCAGGTGGCAGGGCTTGAAGAACATCACCCATATGCCGCTCCACGCTCGCCCACCCAAAGTGGTGCCCACGCGCAGCCTGACAGCAGGCAGAGGCAGCTCCGTACTTAACCCTTGAGTGGCACTCAGGAGGCGGCTTCTCAAGGAACCAGAGTGGCCAGTGTTAACTACACACACATACACACACACACACACACACACACACACACACAGACGAGCTCCCCTGTGCCCCAGAACACCCCTGCTTTCCTCCAGCCATGGCTTGATTCAGAAGATGACCTCTCAGGTGCAAGGAGTGGCTGCAGGAGAGTTAGGGTGGGCTGGGGGTGAGACTGTGACCCCAGGGGCTGCGGAAGGGCCCGGGAGGGAGCGGGGAGCGGGAGCAGGAACAGTCAGAGGTCTGAGACAGGAGCTGAAACCCCGTGGCTCCCTAACCTGACCTTTAGAGGCAGCAGCCTGGCTGTGCCCTCACACCTTCACCCCTAGCCTCCCCCAGCCTCCCCTGTCTGAATATGTTGAGAGGACAAAGAGGGAGAAACACCCTATAGTGTCAAATTTACTCCAAAAATAGAATCCCTCTTCCCCGCGGAAGGCTGGCAAGCTCCGGGCGTGTGCACAGCACCCACGGCTCCGATTTCCTGGGTCTGGCCGTTTCTCCGGGAACTCCCAGCTCAGGTGCCCAGGATACCGGAATTGTTGTCCCCAACCCCTGCCACCCGGTCAAGCCTCCAACTTCTGCCGGGCGCAGCGCTCAGCCCTGGCTGGCGGGAGGGACTCACCCAGGGAGGCGCGGACTCCAGCGACTGCTCCTCGGGCCCCGCCAGGTGAGCCGGGACAGCGGCAAGTACAGGTAAGTCGGCTGGGCAGGTAGGTGTGCAGCGGCTCCGGAGGCTGTGGCTGAGTAAAAGGGCTGACAGGTTAGATTCTCCCTCCTCCTCTGAGTTGTTAACCACACCCCTGCTGCTCTCCTCCCCACTTCCTTAAAGGGTGGGGTGTGTTGTCTGTGTGTGCCGGCTCCAGCCTCTTACCATAAACTCTGAAATAGATGCTGCCACCAATTCCCTGAGCGCCGGGCAGACCTGGGGGGCTATCTCTGCCATTCCCCCGGCCGCAAATGGGATCCTTGGATGTTATGTGCCCCTTGTGAGTAGTTAACTCCCCAATTTCTAACATCCCTCCATCCTCTGCCCACTCCACCTGCAGCCTTTTGGAGGCCAAAAGGTGTGTGGGGGGGGCGGGGGGGCGGGGGGCAGGGGGGCAGGGCGGGCGGGGGAAAACCCCCGCAGTGGCAGATGTTATCTACATGGTACTCTGAGCACCTGTGTCCTAATCGCTCCATGTCCTAAAGTGGCCCCAGTCCCTTTGCAGGCATGAAAAATCATAAATACCACCAGGGATTTTGGCATGACCGGTCCAGGTCCCTGAACACCGAAGACCAGGTCCCTGAGCTGTGACCAAGTAGGGTCTGAGGACAGCACAAGAATAGTTAGAGGTGCTGGACAGCCCCTTCCAGGGGCCTCGTCTCCACATGAGTCCGCCTGGCTGCCCAGAGGCTGGTCCCCTCTTTCCTCAGGCCAGTGATATGTGAGCGGGCACTCAAGGGCACTTAGCAACACTTCTTCCCTATCCCTAGGAAAACTCCAGACTTGCTCCTGAGTAGGAGGAGGAAGTGACCTGGACTTAGCATAAGGTCAAAAAGGTGGAGTGTACTCAGCATCACCCTCATCCTACAATGTCCTCTCCAGAGCCCCTGTCCCAAGCTTCTTTATTCTGTGTCCCGTGCAGGATTGGAATCTGATTCCCAGGGCTGCCCTGTTGCACAATTCTAGAGGGTGCTATTCACAATATACTTTCTGAGAATGGCGCCCCCTGGAGTTGTGCTGAGGAAGCACTCAGTTTCCAAGATTGCACTGACTCCTCATTTCTGAAAAGAAACTGGAGACTTAGGTAAGTTAACAAAGCTAGGAAGTCAATGTTTCTCAAATTATAATTGGTGGACTACCCACAGCTATTGGCTGGATGCCACTCTGGGTCCACTGAAGATCAGACTCTCTGCAGCTAGGGCCTACCTGCCCAGCATAGCGCTCACAACCCATTGATGGGCACTGCCAGCCTTGACAGCTGGAGCCCCCCACCCCTTCCCATTCGTGCTATTCACAGATTTGTCACGTTCCCAGCACTCAGCGTCTTGGAGGTAATCTTGGTGACTACACAGCGGTCAGCAGGTCAGAAGGTGGTCAGGTGGGAGAACTTGGGCAGGGGTGGGAGAGGCAAGTCAGACAGAGGTAAACTGAAGTTAGCAGGGAAGGTGGGGGGATGAGGAGGCAGGTAATTGACTACATGGCAAGGACATGGTCAGAGGGCATCTGGCAGTGGGTGTCCCCTCCGTATTCTTGCGCTTGGAAATGAAGTGATGAAGCCCGAGTGGCACGAAAGTTAGATACCTGGGTGAGTTGTTGAGAGTCTGTACTAGGAGGTGGCAGTGGGAACTAAAAGCAAAGACAATCAAGACCTGTTTGAGAAAAGGTGAGTTTGTGTATGCTGCCCCTGTGTGGCCACATAAATGAACTACCATCTTATCTTGCTGGGACCAATTCTGGGAAAGGTGAGTTTTCAGAGGTTTTTGAATTCTTCAGCACTTTAAAAAAAAATCTCCAAAATCTACCTCATAGAATCATAAACCCATAGGTTTTTAAATGAAAAAGACATTGAGAAACTCTCTGGGGTGGCCAACTCCGCCATCAGGTCTCCCTAGGTTCTGTCCGGTGTCATGTACAAGCAACTCAGGTGACAAGGTCATGCATTTCTGCCTGTTATCGCCTTTTAAAAAAAACCATCAGAAATGCATCAGGAGCCCTCAAATTCCATGGAAATCCCTAAAAGATACTATCCATGGTGATGCTGTCCATATGGCATAGGTTGCAATAATGATCTACCCCAGTTAGAAAAGAAAAATATTTCCCTTCTGCTTCTGTATCTCAAGCTGACCAAGTACCATGTGGGAGGCCCTAATTGTGGGGGTGTCCGGGGGATGTGTAACTGGATCAAAAGAAGGAGAAAACTATAATGAAAAAGGCCTTTGAACAAATGTCCTTTCAGCTGCTGGACTCTTCCATTTGGATGTTCCACTCTTACCACAAACTCAGGTCTATAACCCTGGCTCATCTTGCTCTTCAAACAACCGTTCCAGCCCTCCCCGTCAATGTCAACAAAAGATGAGTCACCTTTGACTCTCCCTCTCCCTCCTTACCCTGCAGCCATGCAATCTCCAATCTCTAAGTCCTGGGAGTCCCCACAAACATTTTTCCTATTCCTTGTTTTCTTTCCTGTCCTATTGACCCATCCTGGTTCAGGTTCTCTTATCTTTTCACTAACTGGAGATCACAAAGGTGGTTGAGCTGGTGATTAACTTTTGGGATGGCATTTGAAACCACAAGAATGGATAAGCTTGTCTAAGGCAAGAGTCAGAGACAGCAGAGGACTTCAAGTGAAGCTCTTACCAGGAGCAAATGAATGAAGAGCCAAAGGTCAAGTGAGGTGGGCTAATAAGTAAATTGAAAGTGAAGACACAGAGGTGGCATGTGCTGATGAGTCCTGGAAAGCTTGACTGCCAAGGGCAATTGAGACCAGGGGGTATTGGAGGGGGTCGTGGGTTGAAAGAGGACTGATTTGTCATTTAGGATGATAGCCAGTAGAGCAGGTTTCAATGCTCATAGGAAGGATCCAGTCAAGAGGGAAGAGGTTGTGACTTTGGGCATGTGAATCTATCTTTCTGAGCTTGTATTTCCTAATCTAGAAAAGTAGAAAAATAAGTATTATCTGTTCTACCTGTTTCCCAGGGTATTGTGAAGCCCTAATTGATAGGTATACAAATGCTATGAAAAATTCTATGGCTATAATTTTTAGAAATGATAGCAATTAAAGTAAGCTTCATGGGGAGATAGTACATACATATCTGCCATATAATTTATCAAGTGTTCACTCTGTGCCAAGGACTTTCATCTGTCGTCTAGCTTGTCTTCACAACCATCTATGAAGTAGCTAGTCCTATTCCTGGTTTGCGGAAAGGAAAAGGAAGTTTGGAGAAGGTAAATAAATTATTCACAGCCTCCCAGGTGGTAAAGAGCAGGACTGAATCAAAACCCATCATTGGCAGGGCTGCGATATTACATAACTGGCATCTCTCCATTGTAAAGGATGTAATTTAAATTACATCATGTAAATTTACTATTATGTAGAATACATTTTATTTTAAAAGAATAGTATGGTTATAAGTATTCTAACAAAAAAAATGGACATATACAAAAACTAGCTGGGCATAGTGGCGTATGCCTGTAGTCCCAGCTCCTCGGTGGGGCTGAGGCAGGAGAATCGCTTGAACCCGGGAGGCGGAGGTTACAGTGAGCTGTAATTGTGCCACTGCACTCCAGCCTGGGCGACAGGAGTGATATTCCATTAAAAAAAAAAGGGACAAAGAAAAACTTACGGGTACAAGTAGTAAAAAAAGTACTTCGTCACCAAGGGATGTCTGCCTCTAATTTAACCAGACATCACTATGTTTGCCAAGTGGGCCACAGTTGAAGCCAAAATAAGTTGAGTATGGCTTGAATGGAACTCAAAATCATGCCCTCAACTTAAAAAGAACTTTCTCTTTTCTTTCCTTAATAATGGAATCTCTGACTTTCAGATGGTCACAGGCTGCCCAAAATGAAGACTACATTTCCCAGTCTCCCTTGCAGGTGTGACCAGGTGCGACCATGTGATTAAGTTCTCCACAACGGTTGAAGAGTAGAAGCTATGCACACAACTCCAGAATCATGCCCTTCAAGGGAATGAGCACATCCTCCAATATTTTCCACTCTGTCTTTTCCACCTCCACCTGACAATGAAACCTGGAGCAGCCATCCGGTCTATGATGTTAAGAATCCGGGTACCTAATGTCATCCAGCCACCACGCTTACCCTGGACATAGTCAGAACCTAGTTTAACTTTTACATGAGAAAGAAATTTAAGTTGCTTGGGTTACTTCATTTTGGCCTTTCTGTTACCATTGCCTGAACTGCACTGGTGATATTATGACATAATAAGAAATATATATTTGGTCTCTGACCCTGCACACAACTTCTAAAACCCTTGGAATTTCTGGGGTGTTAAGAATGTTTTTTTGAGGCCAGGCATGGTGGCTCATGCCTATAATCCAAACACTTTGGGAGGCTGAGGCGGGAGGATTGCTTGAGGCCAGGAGTTCGAGACCAGCCTGGCCAACATGGCAAGACTTCATCTGTACAAAAAAATACAAAAATTAGCTGGGCATGGTGGTATGCACCTGTAGTTTTAGCTACTTGGGAGGCTGACGCAAGAGGATTGCTTGAGTCCAGGAAATTGAGGATGCAATGAGCTATGATTGCACCACTGGATGAATTTAGCCTGGGCAGCAGAGCAACACCCTGCCTCAAAAAAAAAAAAAAAAAAAAAAAAAAAGTGCCTTTTGTATGCCAATGAGATGCCTGGTGACTTAGATATCTTAGCTCCCTTAGATAGCTTCAGGATGAGGGCTGGTCATCAGAAAGACTGAGCCATGATGAGAAGGCTGAACTTTCAGCGCTACCCCTAAAACTTGGGGAAGGAAAGGGGCTGAAGGTTGAATTGATCACCCATGGCCAACACTGTAATCAGTCATGCCTACATAAAGAAGCCTCCCTAAAAACTCAAAAGAACATGGTCATGGTTCTGAGCTGAGGTTCTCAAAGGTTGGCACTTTAAGGGAAGGCATGAAGCTCCACGCCCCTTCCCACAGACCTCACCCTGTGCATCTCTTCCCTTTGGCTGCTCATCTGTATCCTTCACAATATCCTTTTTAATAAAGGACAAAAGAAAGAAAAGTGTTTCTCTGAGCTTTGTGAGCCACCCTAGCAGATTAATCAAACCTAAGGAGGGGTCATGGGAATCCTGATGTACAGCCAGCCAGTCGGAAGCACAGGCCACAACCTGGGACTTGCTACTGGCATCTGAAGCTGGAGCGGGGTTGCAGGGTGGGGAGTTGGGGCAGTTTTGTGGGACTGAGCCCTTAGCCTGTGGGATCTGATGCTATCTCCAGGTAGATAGTGTCTGAATTGAGCTGAACTATGGGACACTCAGTGTTGTGGGACTTTTCCTTAGTTTAGCTAAAGACGGGGTCCTTGTCTCATGGCCATGAAAGATTAGGCTCACAGACAATTTAAAGGGTGAGTAAGGCAGGGTTTTATTGGGTGAAGAGGGAAAAAAATGGCAACAGGGGACCTTCACAAAGCCGGAGTCCCTATGTGCTTTCTACCTCATAGTTTGAATCGCAGGTACCACCTAGGAAAAGGAGGGGCCAGGCTCCTCCCCACTGCAAACAGCAGGAACTTCTGTGGCTCCACCCCAGTGTACACTCCTCCCAGTATACAGGCTGACTGGAGTTTCTCTGGGGACCCTTCCCACCTGGCTGTCTCACCAGCTGGCGTTCACTGGCGAATCAGTTGTTGGTGGGGAGAAACTCCTGCACATCCAGCATCAGACGTGACTGTTCAGTGGTACATGAGAGTACAGAGAAATAAGCAGTGTTTTTCTTTTCTTCAGAGCATCCTAGCTAATACACCACCATTTATCCTATTTTCTTTTAGATACAAGTTAAGGCAGAACCTCAATTTTCTCATGTATAAAATGGGATTAATTTACCTTATGGGATTGTTAGAAAAACTAGAAATACATGTGCATTTCCTTGCTATTGCTATAGCTCATAACTGACCATTAATGGATATTATGTCCTGTTGTAACTTTTTTTTTTTTTTTTTTGAGACAGAGTCTTGCTCTGTCGCCCAGGCTAGATAGAGTGCAGTGGCACAATCTTGGCTCACTGCAAGCTCCGCCTCCCAGGTTCATGCCATTCTCCTGTCTCAGCCTCCCGAGTAGCTGGGACTACAGGCGCCCGCCACCAGGCCCGGCTAATTTTTTTGTATTTTTAGTAGGGGCGGGGTTTTACCATGTTAGCCTGGACAGTCTCAATCTCCTGACCTTGTGATCCACCCACCTTGGCCTCCCAAAGTGCTGGGATTACAGGCATGAGCCACCATGCCCCGCCCTGTTGTAACTTTTTAAGATGGGTTCCTGAAAAAAAAAAAAAAAAAGGTTGCTTTAAAATATTCCACCTCCCCCATCAAAAAAAAAAAAAAAAATCTGTAGAGGGGAGAGATAAAATGAAAATAGCAAAGTTGATAATAATGCAAGCTGAATGATGGGTATGTGGGGGTTAATTATACTGTTCTCTCTAAAATATTGAGTGCATTTGAAAATGCACATAATGAAAAAGTTAAAATAAATGAACAAAATAAGATCTTTCCACAGAGGATAAAAAAGGGCTCTTGGAAATAATCCAACGTGAATCTCTTTGGGAAAAATAAAGACATAGTTAAACCATTGAAAAATTGATTTGGGCCAATTTTTGGAAGGATGGAAAACACAGAAGAGCATTTTTAATTGTTCCATTAAAGAACAACACGCAAGGCTCACGCCTGTAATCCCAGCACTTTGGGAGGCTGAGGCGGGCAGATCACTTGACGTCAGGAGTTTGAGACCAGCCTGGCCGACATGGTGAAACCCTGTGTCTACTAAAAATACAAAAATTAGCTGGGCATGATGGTACATACCTGTAATTCCAGCTACTCCGGAGGCTGAGGCAGAAGAATTGCTTGAACCCTGGAGGCGGAGGTTGCAGTGAGCCGAGGTCATGCCACTATACTCCAGCCTGGGCAATAGAACAATACTCTGTCTCAAAAACAAACAAACAAAAACCATGCAGAGAAAGCCTCATTGCCACAGAGGACACATGGTTGCCACAGAGGACACATGGTTTCCGCAGCTATTGGACACGCTTCAGGATTTCCATAACTCCCCAGGTCGCTGCAGGGCTGGCCTGCAGGGTGCTCCTAGAAAGAGTGGCTGCCTGGAAAAGGAGACCGCCCTGATGCCCTGCCGACTCTGAATCGGCTCTATGACTTTGGTCTTCTTGACTCTGAACCCCTAACACCCATCTGTGAGTGGGCTCATCTGGTCCCCGACATCCCATGGATAAGCTCTGAAGCATTGAGTGACTGCCCAAACCTTGCTTGCCAGTGTCGAATTCCATAATTTTAACAAGCGTGGTGATTTGGTCCCAGCCCACCGTGTGCAGGAAACATCAACTAGGAAGTGAAAGCAGATTGCTGCAGGCAAATACGTTGTTAGGAGCAAGAAGAACTTCTAGATAGGAAAAAAATGCCTAGCATGTGCAAGAGCCCTCAAAACACAAGCATCTGTGGCCATTTACAGGACAGAGACAAACAACCCTGCATACTTCATTAACTCCTATTACTTTATTAGCCAGCACAGTAGAGTATTATTGTCTATTTTGGTGCATCATGAGGTATGATTTATATTACGTTCTGCATGCTTTAGAGAAAAAAACCACAAAACATATTTCTGAAATATTCCCATCCAAAATGTTTCCAATAAAATAATTGAGTGCTTCAATATAAATTTCAGGAACATGGAAAATCAGCTTTGTGTTGTGTCCAGTTGCCAAGTTGGCTGTCTATTCCTGTACCACTCCAGTGTCTTTCTAATGAATTGCAGCAATGTGTAACTTCATGTGGATGATCTAAACAAGAGGTCGAAAGCCGAAATGCCTACAGGGGCCGAGCAGGGAATGTGAGGGAAGCTGGCTGGATAGGAACTGTGGCAAATGGGAGAACAAATGTCCCTCCTACAGGGAGCAGCTGCTATTCAGCTCAAAAGTCTATTGCCATGCAGAAAAGTAAGCTTAATGAAGCCAGATCCTCCTTCTCTCAAAACGCAAAGGCAGCCAGTGAACTATCTGCAAAGGAACTTAAGAAAACACAATTCCATTTACAATGACATCAAAAATAAGATACTTGGAAATAAACTTATCCAAGGAGGCAAAAGTCTTCCATGATAAGAACTACAAAACATTGGTGAAAGAAATAATAGAAGGCATAAGGAAATGGAAAAGACATCCTGTGTTCACGGATTGGAAGACATAATATTGCCTAGGTCACTGCCTATCTAATAGAAAATTTTCTCTCTTTTATAATAAATAGCAGAGCCCCTAATGTATCTCAGGTAATCGCCTTCATCACATGATTCAGGTAAATTCTGATTAGCTCAAGTCAATCATGATGGTCTTATTCCCTTTGCCAGGGATGAATTTAGAAGTGAACATGTGACCCAGTTCTGGCCAATAAGATGCAAGGGAGTATTCTGGAAGGTTTTAAGAAAGGTTTCTTGGCTCTAAAAATGAGACATACAGGGAGAAATGGCCTTATTTCATTTCTGGACATTGGTTCATATCAGGATAAGATGCTGGAGTTGCTGCAGTCATTTTCCAACCAAAAGGAAGCCATAGGCTGACCAGAGAGAGGATGAATCTAAAGTCACTGACATAACCAACAGTGGATGCCTTTTGCTTCCAGATTTCCTGGTATGTGAGATAATCCACCCCCTTATGGCTTAAATCATTTTGTGTTGCATTTTATCTATATGTCGCTTAAAAGATCATAAATGATACAGACAGAAAAAAGTATAGGTCAAATAAAAGATGTTTGCAGTCAAATATGACCCAGAGGCAGGCAGTTTACCACCCTCAGTGTTTCCCTAGTTACTTGGATTAAACACTATTTCTCACAGAAGTTCTCCCGGCATTATTCAGATGAACTGAGAGCTCCCACCCTCCTTGTTTCTGTAGTTTAGGCCTCAGGAAAGGTACATCGGACTGCAGTGATTTCCTCAAAGATTTACTTGGTAACTCTGATGAACAAGGTCTATTATGTCTGCAGTGCCAGGATGCCTGTTTCTGAAGATGCTGCTGCCGGCCCTGCGGCTGACTTTAGCAACTGTTGTCCTTATCCCAATATTTTGTTATCTGAAATCTGCTTTGTCTGATATTAACACAGTCATACCAGCTTTCTTTTTATTAGCATTAGCATGGTATATCTTTTTCCATCCTGTTAGTTCAATCTGTATGCTTACATTTAAAGTAAGTTCCTTGTAGTCAGCATATAGTTGAGTCTTGCCTTTTTATGTAATCTAACAATCTCTGCCTTTATTTGCAGTAGCCACTTTCTAGTTCACTGTTTCAAAAAGAAAAAAACAAGGCAATTTCCTCCTTTACCCTCTGCACCTGGGAATTTATTTTCTTAACAATTTAAAAAGTTATTCCTTACACAAATTTACATGGTGATAGCAAGGGGTTTGGAAATCTGGCAGCGCTTGGCAGGGCATTTGAGAGGCGGGATGCAGGAAATTAGAGATTATGAGAACTTTTGAGTAAGCTCTTGCAGAAGATTAGCTAGTATACATAGGACTTGAACATCAATAAGGACCTCTGAATAAGGTCCTTTCTACTGAAAGGAGAAATATAAATTGGTGACAGATTGGTTCTAGTCACCAAGATTTCTCTTTCCTGGTCTCTGGTGAAGTCGTAGTCACCCTTACCCACCCCCTCACCATATGCAAAGAATAAAACAGTTTCAGAGTGTCTAAGTTGGTCAGAATGTGGAGCAATTAGTTCCATATTTTCTTCTATAGTGGAGGAAAAGCAAGTTAGAAAAGTGAAATAATATGCCCCAGGTCCTGCCCCTGGGTAGTGGTGGAGCTTGGACTAGAACTAAGTCCTTTCTGGATTTCCAGAATGATTGAAGAGCCTTATTGGTTTAACGTTAACCTTTGTATTGTAGTTCTTTCTACTCTTCCTTCTTGTTTTTGATTTGTGGCCCCATTCAGAATATGAGAAAAAAAAAACCAACAAAATAAGGAAGATCAGGTAAGAACAGAATGAAACACATAGAAAGCAACACATATCGATTCACAAAGCAACTGGGACACATAGATAAGAGAACACAACGAAAGAGAATAAGATGACGTAAGATTCTCTGCGGCGGGAGGGGAGAGGGCTAGCTGGAGTGTAGCGTTGTTAGCCCCATCTTGTGGCTTTTTTGGATATTGCCTCTAAGGTTAATTTTTGAACCACTAACCATAGCTGGAGACCCAACAACTTGTTGGGTGAATAGATCTAGGATAATTGCTCTCAAACTTCCTTGCACCTGAGAATCACCTAGCGTGCAAGTGAAAATGAAGATTCCTGGGCCTCACTTTCCACAAGAGAGGTGAGTAGATTAAAGTGGGCCCAGGAAACTGCTTTTAGAAAACTCCCCAGGTAATTGCAGGAGAACCATGAACCACATTTAAGAAACATTGAAGGCAATTAGAGTTAGTGGTATTCATCCCTTGTCATTGTGAGGAAAGGACTATTCTGAGGAAAAGTGTGGAAGGAAATTGTTAAGAACTTTAAAGGTCTGAGATTTTACCCTACTTGCAAGCTAATGTGTGGGCCAAGGGAAAACATCTCCTTCGCCCCTTGAAGTTTCACTGCAAATCACTGACAAAAAGGTTAAGAAGAGGAAAGGGATAGAAATTTATTTATTTATTTTTTTGAGACAGGGTCTGGCTCTGTCACCTGGGCTGGAGTGCACTGGCACAATCTCAACTCACTGCCACCTCCCGGATTCAAGCAATTCTCCCACCTCAGCCTCCAGAGTAGCTGGGACTGTTAATGGTGGAGGGTGTCCAGGTTCTTGGCATCTTGAACAAGGAATTGGAAAAAAC
This sequence comes from Hylobates moloch, assembly GCF_009828535.3. Taxonomy (NCBI): domain Eukaryota; kingdom Metazoa; phylum Chordata; class Mammalia; order Primates; family Hylobatidae; genus Hylobates; species Hylobates moloch. The sequence goes on along the minus strand of NW_026652297.1, from coordinate 32,020,364 downwards.
GCACAAACTAAGCAGGGAAGGCATGAAGGGTTTTATAGAAAATGAAAGTATACTCCACAGTGTGGGAACCGGCCTGAGCACAGGGGCTCAAAGGCCCCACTACAGAACTTTTGGGAGTTTAAATACCCTCTAGAGGACTCCATTGGTTATTTGGGGTACGCCCTATGTAAATGGAGAGGATGAAGTAAAGTTACAAAGTCATTTACTTGGCCTACGCCCTATGGGGAGGATAGTTCCTGTCGCAACTGAAGTGTGAATTGGCCTTATGTTCCCTGCCTCCACACCCTGTTTTCCTGCCTCAGGCTATAGGCACACACCACCACACACGCGGCTCATTGTATTTTTTGTAGAGACGGGGTTTTGCTGTGTTGCCCAGGCTGGTTTTGAACTTGTGAGTTCAAGGCCTTCTTCGACCTCCCAAAATGCTGGGGTTACAGGTGTGAGCCACCACCGGCACCTGGCCTCATCTGCCATGCCTGGCCTGATCATAGTTTTATGTGACATGGGAGCCTTCAGAATGAAGACCTAAAGATACAGGGGAAGTGGCTCATTTTCATGCTTAGGTTCAACAAAGTATGAGTAGCTGTGTAGAAATATAATTGGACAAAAGGTTATGAGCTAATGTTAATAAACTGAGTGGGGAACCTAGGCCTGTCTGTCTAGATTTTTCTTGGCCTCTATGAACATGCATTTCTTCCTTCTGGGTATGTTACAGGTAGTTAGGCATGAGCAGGGCAGGAGAGGACTCTATCCTCCCCAATCCCCTTAAGCAAGAATGCCAGGTGATGGTTTCGCAGTTATCACACTGCCTTTTTAAAATGGATAATTTGGCAGATGGGCCAGAGAGAGACAATTCCCTGATGGTCCACAGCTGTCACACTAAAGTGTTAACTGATGTTAATTGATGTTAAAGCAGGTGCCAGGCATAGGCAATTTCCCAAACAGATAAAAACACTTGAGATTTGTAATCAGCTTCCAATAAAATTTCAGAAATTGGGTGAGTGAGCTTGGGCATGCACATTAAGAGACAAAATAGTGGAGTATGACCTTCCGGGGGCATTCCACTGGAAAAGGGAAGAAAGCCTCAGATGGGCATGTGTACAAATTCCTAAGCACACAGTGCATGCTCACCTCCCAAGCATAAGGAGGGCACTGTGCATTCAGGCAGCTCACACTGAGGGAAGAATGAAGGGAGAGGGCAGCAAGACTCCAGAAGTGGGCCAGCATATGAAGTCCCAGGATCAGGGTTAAATGGCACACTTGTCCCTCAAGTTGCCCGCTTGGGTCTCTTCCAAGTGTACTTTCTTTCCTGTCCTAAAACTTTTTAATAAACTTCCACTCTTACTCTGAAACTTGCCTCAGTTTTTTTTTCTGCCTTATGCCCTGTATTGGTCCATTTTCACATTGCTATAAAGAACTGCCTTAGACTGACTGCGTAATTTATAAAGGAAATAGGTTTAATTGACTCACAGTTCCGCATGGCTGGGGAGGCCTCAGAAAACTTACAGTCACAGTGGAAGGTGAAGGGGAAGCATGACACCTCCTTTGCAAGGCTGCAGGAAGGAGAATGAACATAGGAGGAATTACCAAACACTTACAAAACCATCAGATCTCATGAGAACTCACTATCAGGAGAATAGCATGGGGGAAACCATCCCTGTGATTCATTTACCTCCACCTGATCTCTCCGTTGACACGTGGGAATTATGGGGATTACAATTCAAGATGAGATTTGGGGTGGGGACACAGCCAAACTATATCATGCCCCTCAGTCTAATTCTTTCTTCTGAGAAGGCAAGAACTGAGGTTGCTGCAGACCCATACAGATTCACTGCTCTTAACTCAGACACCTTCTACCCCTAACAGGTATGGGGCAGGACCCTCTCGGGAATCGGGCTCTTACGGCCTGCAGTCAAACAAGGTAAGTCAGAAAATTTCTTTATGGCCGGTTTTTCCACAGAAAGGCAGAGAGAAAGTTAGAGTAATATTTTAAGGTTTCAAGACTGGCTTTAGGAAAAAGGCGTTCTGGTTTCTATGACCTGCCTTGGGGAAAAGGAATTCTAATTTCTATGGCTATCCTTGGGGAACTGAGAGACAGGAGGGCAGGAAGGCAGAGAAAAATTTCTGCTTTTGAGGCCATTTTGGGGTATTGTTTTCTGAGTTTCAACACTAACAAGTTTGCATGCCAAAATTTCATGAATACTGGTAAAAGATACGAGACTCCTGGGTCAGAGACAAAGGATAATACTAACAGCAATAACAGTAGTCACAGTATTGTCATGGGGCCAGTTTCTGAGCCTTAATTCTTGCACGACTATGTGATGAAGGCCACAGCAGGTTGCATTATAGCAGAGGGGCCCCAAGTTTAGGAAACTCAAATCTCTTATAATTGGGAATAAGTCTGCCAGATCTTTGGAGAGACAAGAATACTGCCTTCCAGGGCTATTCAATGCAGAAACATCCTTGAAAAGATAGTTGGAAAAAGGCAGTCAGTGCCTCTGCTCTCTCAAGACATGCAGGAACATGACACATGTGAATTGTCTCCCAATAGAAAAGGAATGAAAGTGCATCGTGTGAAAAGTATTCTGCATCCGGAGGCTGTAAAGTGATCAAACTGAAGCAGGAATGAAGATTTGAAGGAACCATCCAGGCCTACTGTACCAGGCAAGAATTGAGCATGAACTCTAGTTATTTCAGCTAAACTTTGCAGAAGTCCTCAATTTCACTGTTTTAATGGACACTTGCCCATAAAACAGTGCTTGTCATGAGCACTTTCCACATTTATTTCACTTTATCCTCACATTTCATTGAAACAGAGATATTACAGCCATTGTACTCATGAGTAAATGGACTTTGAAACATGATGACTTGTTCACTTTTTCAACCACAGGACAAGAATCAGGTTTTCTCGGAGCTCTTCTGCCACCTCTCCTCTCTTGTTTCTCCTTACCGCGGCGGGGCAGAAGAAGACTGGCCAAAATAAGTAAACGACTAATGCAAGAGTGGCATAGGTCCTCAAAAAGGAGCTGCAAACTTAAGTGGTGATTGCACTCACGGTGCTTTAAGACCCAGCCACTACTTCGGAAGCAGGAAGTTGGGATCTCTGGTTTCTCCCATCCGCGGGCCTGAGGTTCCCAGGGATTGGTTACGGAAGAGTCTCCTTTTCCCATTTCCAGCCGGAAGTAGGTTTCCAGTGACACGGAAGCCCTACTGCGCCGCCTGGGAGACCCTTCCGTGCTACCCCGGCCAGGGACCCGCCCGGACCTGAGGAGGCGGGAACTGCGGGCACAAAGGCCCGCCCCACTCTCCCAGGATTTCCCGTGCACACCGGAAGTGGGTGGGGCTCCTCCGGCCCTCCTCCCCCTTCCCCCCCGCACGATTGGCCAGCGCCGCTGTCTCTCAGCGTTCTAGGGGAAGGGACTGGGCGATTCCCAGCACTCGGGTCGCGGGCGCTGGCAGCCAGGCGGGTGGGAGGGGCCGGAGCAAAAGTTCCGGGCGCCTGAACCCGCTGCTCGTGCCATGGAGCGGAGCCCCGACGTGTCCCCCGGGCCTTCCCGCTCCTTCAAGGAGGAGTTGCTCTGCGCCGTCTGCTACGACCCCTTCCGCGACGCAGTGACTCTGCGCTGCGGCCACAACTTCTGCCGCGGGTGTGTGAGCCGCTGCTGGGAGGTGCAGGTGTCGCCCACCTGCCCGGTGTGCAAAGACCGCGCGTCGCCCGCCGACCTGCGCACCAACCACACCCTCAACAACCTGGTGGAGAAGCTGCTACGCGAGGAGGCCGAGGGCGCGCGCTGGACCAGCTACCGCTTCTCGCGCGTCTGCCGCCTGCACCGCGGCCAGCTCAGCCTCTTCTGCCTCGAGGACAAGGAGCTACTGTGCTGCTCCTGCCAGGCCGACCCCCGACACCAGGGGCACCGCGTGCAGCCGGTGAAGGACACTGCCCACGACTTTCGGGTAAGAGCAGCGGTTTGCACGAGGCGGCCGAGCCGGGTCTGGAACCCGGAACCCCTTGGCTCTGCGGCTCCCGCCCCTCCTGCCTGCCAGAGCCCAGTGTGCCCGCGTCTCGCTCCCAGCATGCAGGACCCCACCTCTCCGACCCAGGTTCCCAGGGCTGCCTGCTTCTTCAAGGTCGGCCCAGGGGCCCGTGCTGGGAGAAGAGAATGCGAACAGAAAGTGAGAGCTGAGGTTACATGATGTTCCCAAGACAGCGACACTTGCTTCTGAAGGGCCCAGGCCATGCACCCCTTGTGCCAGCCGGGTGTGGCCCAGGTCCCTTTAAGCGGCACGGATGTGGGTGCAGCCCATGAGCCCTGTAGCTTGGCACACTCAGTTTAGAAGTGGAGGAGGAGCCACAGACCTGGCCAGGGGTGTGGAGCCTTAAGATTTCCCCCAAACCAGTCACCTACTTGCCAAGCTGATCCCACGGTTTGTATTATCTGGGGGAGAGGTCTCTGACCCTGGCTGGCTGGCTGGCTGGCTGGCTGGCTGGCCTGTTCTGGTTTATAAACCAGCATCTCCATACCTAGAGTTCTAGTGGCTATACATAAACCCAGGAGCAACTTACAGGGCAAAACTAACATGGAGAATTCTTCGATATAGGAAGGAAAAATGAACAGAAGATAATGGTTAGCCTAACTCAGCATTTTCCAAAACGTTTAATCTTAGCCCATAGGAAGCAATATATTTTCCCTTGTGACCCAGAACACATGTATCAGTTGAAACAAAACTTTTCTGAACATGTCCGTGGCACTCTGGTATTTTCTGTTACTTCACTTTTTTTTTTTTTTTTTTTTGAGACGTCTGTCGCCCAGGCTAGAGTGCAGTGGCGTGCTCTCAGCTCACTGCAAACTCCGCCTCCCGGGTTCAAGTGATTCTGGTGCCTCAGCCCCCCGAGTAGCTGAGATTACAGGCATGTACCAACATGCCTGGCTAATTTTTTTTTAAATTTCTAGTAGAGATAGGGTTTCACCATGTTGGCCAGGCTGGTCTGGAACTCCTGGCCTCAAGTGATCTGCCCTCCTCTGCCTCCCAAACTACTGGGATTACAGGCGTGAGCCACTCTGCCTGGCCTCTGTTACTTTTAAAAATTACCCAGAATGTGAAACATTGAATTTATTTCATCACCTGCCAATGCATGAGTCAGAGCCCCAATTGGGAGAACACTGGGTAGCTGGCCTGAAGCTTCATGGACTGGAGAGGAGGAGCTGCTCGAGTCCCCAGTGCCTGGTCTCTGGGCCCCTCTGCGGCCCTGCCTTCTTTTTTTGCAATACCTTTTTAAATACAGAAGTCTGTTCCACTCCAAATGCATTTGACAAAGTTTAACTGAAGGGGAATGTAAAGATGTTGTCAGTACGCATGTCTCAATGAGTAACCCTATTACTCCTGTCATCTTTTTTGCTTAACGTGGGTCCCTGTCAATGCTTTTCCTGTTTCCACTGGCAGAAGTGGCAGATCCTGATTTGGGACAGCTGGCATAAGTGCTGGCCAGCCTGGGGTCTGGGGCCCAGGTAAAGGAGGGATCATGGTTCAGGTCATGACTGATCCCTATTTGGCTGGCTGAGGTGCTGATCAGGAGATGGGCAGGGGTCAAGGCTGAGAACACCTAGGCACAGCCCTCAGGTTGGGGCCAAGCCAGGACTCAAGAGCAGAGAGCCACGCACCAGCAGATGCCTGGTACTGCAAGGTCCCAGGGATACTGCAGGAGACAAGATAGACAATTTCCAGCCTCAAGGAGCTTCCAGCAGAGACCCGGGGGAAGAGGAGGTGTTAGCCAGGTGAAAGAGGGTATTTCAGATAGAGGCAGCAGCATTTGGAAGGGTCCAGAAGTGGGAAAGCCTGACTTTCCAGGCACCGAGGGAATTTCAAGGTAGTTAGAATGAGGATGGACGTGCAGGAGGATCCAGGAGGCCTGTGGTTCACGCTGGGGGTTTTAGCAGAAGAATGATGGTGTCAAGTCAGTGGACACTCAGGATGATGTCAGGGACTGAGTAGTCTAGTCCCAAATGGATCTGAGAAGAATGAGAGCCAAGTGTGGTCAGCCTGATGCAGGGTGCAAATCACTCATTTACTAGACAAATGGGTACTGATGGCTGTTGTGTGCCGTGGCCTCTTCTTAGCTTCATGGAATTCCCATTTGAGCAGGGGGCATAGACAGTCAATAGACAAGATGTAGTTCTGTGTGATTCAAGGTAGGTGGTTGTGGGGGAGTGGTATGGGAAGATTCCCTCCACCACTTGGTAAGAAGGGACTGGGTAAGAAGCTGTGTGCCTCGCTGAGGGGGTTTTCCATCGTGTGCTGTGGGGAGCTCTGAAAGATTCTAAACAGGGGAGTTTGTGATGGGATGTGTGCTTTAGAAAAAGACTACTTTGCCAACTAACTATGTGAGGAATAGCAAAGTCAAAATCATCCCAGCTAACACATTTCAGTGCTCACTGTGTGCTAGATGCTTTTCAGTGTTCACACATCAACAAATTTAATGCTCACAAAAACTTATTTTCAGGTCCTGTGTTTCCTGTTACTGCGTAATACATGGCTACAAATGTGGTGGTTTAAAATAGCACAAGTTTGTTCTCTTATGGTTCTGGAGGTCAGAAGTCCCAAAATCGAGGTGTCTGCAGGGCTACATTCCTTTTGGAGGCTCCAGGGAGAATTTATTTCCTTGCCTTCTCCAGCTCGCAGAGGCCCCTTCTTCCATCTCTGAAGTGTGTCATTCCATTCTGCGTCTGTTGTCACTTTGCCTTCTTTGACCAGTTCTACTACCTCCCTCTCATAAGGACCCTGTGATGACATTGGGCCCACCCAGGTAATCCAGGATAACCTCCCCACAGCAAGATCCTTAATTTAATCATCCGCACAGTCCCTTTTGCCATACAAGATTCTGGGGATTAGAATGGGGACATCTTTTGGGGGAAATAATTATTCAGCTTGCTACAGTTAGGTACTATTATCCCCATTTTATAGACAATGATAGAATCATAGAGAGGGTAAGAAACTTGTCCAAAGTCACAGAGCAAATAGCTCTAAAGATCACCTGGAGTCTTGTTCAGTTCACACACTGGTCCTGGACTTGTGGGCAGCTGACTGTGTATTAGGGGTTTGAGTGTCTGTTGACCACTGTCAGGGCTAGCAGAAGGTACTGGTTGTGTGCCAGTACTGCGTGTCCAGGACAGGACCGGACGGTCCTAGACCTTGCCTTTGTGGGCATGGTTGTATCATCTCACTAATAATTACATAGTTTCAGCTCGACGTTCCTGAGAAGGACAGTACAGGATGTGGTGGGAGATTGTAAGGGAGAGGCTGCTCTTGTTTGGCGGGGTGTGGGAAGGAGTCTCCAAGGAAGTGACTTCGCTGAGAGGAGCTGATTGAGGGGTGGCGAGCAGTGTGTGTGTGTGGCGGGGGTGCGACGGCAGGGCACAGCGTGGGGGTGTGCAGTGACTGAGAGAGGTTTCACGTGGGGATGAGGGACTGCAGGACAGATCCCACAGGACACAGAGGGCCCTGCTAAGGAGCTGGGATTTTTGTCGTAGGTGCAGTGGTGCTTGATGGAAGGACTGATGAGATTTGGGAGCCTGGCATCATGCTTACAGCAGAGCTGTAGCAAGGAACAGTGCTTAGAAGGACCTTCAGAAATCCTAGTGTGGCGTTTCTCAAACTTGAACAAGTATGCATTCTTCTTAAAGGAAAAAACAGTCCAGCAGTGAGAGTTAAATTATGTTATTACTTACATGCATACAAACGCAAACCTGGTATAAATAGCACTTGCTCACGCCACATATAAGCAATAAAACCAAAGGAAGTGAACAGATTGAATACAAAACTATAATCAATAACATTCCACTTAAAATATTAATTCTAAAGTTTTATTTTGCTGGAACAAAATCTCTACTCCTGGCCAAGATACTTCTGATTCTCCCATTACTCTGTTCCAAGTGACTACTTAATCCACCCAAATTTCTCTGAAGAGCTCTGGAGCTTTCTTGTTACGGGATTGGCCTTCATTTGGGTCCGGCACATTCTTTACCTGCTATGTGTGTTTCTCTTCTTTCCTTATCAGGACAAGACCATGAAAGTTGTATGTCTTGATAGCAAGTAAGCTGTTAAGAAAATACGAATGGTGGCCGGGCGTGGTGGCTCATGCCTGTAATCCCAGCACTTTGGGAGGCCGAGGTGGGCAGATCACGAGGTCAGGAGTTCGAGACCAGCCTGGCCAGTATGGTGAAACCCCGTCTCTACTAAAAATGCAAAAATTAACCAGGCATGGTGGTGGGTGCCTGTAATCCCAGCTACTTGGGAGGCTGAGGCAGGAGAATTGCTTAAACCCGGGAGATGGAGGTTGCAGTGAGCCGAGATCGTGCCACTGCCCTCCAACCTGGACGACAGAGCAAGACTCTGTCTCAAAAAAAAAGAAAAGAAAAGAAAAGAAAAAAATATGAATGCTGGTGCTGAAGTTGCGAACTGAAAGCATGTGTCAGCGCTGTTTATGTCGTGACTTGGAGTAGGATTGTCTTAGGTTTGGTTAAGGTTACCATTAAATGAAAACATCCTCAGACGCAGACCATGCGTCATTCCATTGTGACAGAATGGTTACATCTTGTGAGGAAATGGTTACATCTCAGTAATGAGAAGTGGATCAAGGCCAGTGTGTTTCATGCCTGTAATCCCAGTGCTTGGGGAGGCTGAAGCAAGAGGATTGCTTGAGGCCAGGAGTTCAAGATCCTGCACCAAAGCAGAAAAAAATTAGCCGGATGTGGTGGCACATACCTGTAGTCCCAGCTACTCAAGGGGCTGAGATGGGAGGATTGCTCAAGGCCAGGCATTCGAGGCTGCAGTGAGCTATGACTGGGCCACTGCACTCTAGCTTGGACAACAGTGTGAGACCCTGTCTCTTACATAAATAAATAAATAAATAAATTAATAAATTAATTAATTAAGTTCTAGGATCAGAACTCAGGTTTCCTGCCTCCCAGTCCAGCACTCTCCAGCTTGCATCTTCAACAGCAGCCCTGTGCTGAGCTGCCTTGTCCAGACTCTTGTCTTACCCATCTTGCAGGACTGGCATGATGACCATTCTTTGCCACCAGCCTCTCCCTGTCCCAGCTCCAGCCCTCTCTCCCCTTCTGGCGTCAACATCTTAGAGTCCATCTGGCTGGATCTAACCCGAGGATACTCTTGATACCTCTTAAGCCACATTCCAGGTCTTCCCCCTTCCCATGCTTTTCCCCATTTCCTAACCACTCACCCCCATCCTGATCCCCAGCTTTTAGGTGAGGACTTACCAGCTCTTCAGTTGCACCAGAGGACATTGTCTGTTGCTTGCTTATCCAGGCCTGTACCCAATGATATTGGGAGTGGGGGGCAGTGGGGGGTGTCTCACTAGACCCTGCACACTGAGGCTCCTGTGTGATGGCCTCCAGCAGTGGGCTTCTTGGCAGACACCTGCTTTGGAATGAGGTCTGAACACAAAGGGGAAAGACAGATCTGGGAGACTGAGTTGGAGTTGCATAAGAAAGCTCCATGCATTTTTGCTGTTCGTTTAAGAAACCTGGACCATATCCAGCAGGAGAGTTAGGTTACCTGGCATGTAGGTGGCACTTAAGAGCTATGCCGAATGCACAGCATGTGACTGCCACTCTCATGTAAGCATCTTAAGGGATTGATTCGTGGAGTCCTCACAGCAGTCCTTTGAGCTTGGTAGTATTTTTTATCCCTCTTATCCAGATGGGGAAATGGAGGTGCAGAGAGGTGAAGGAACATGTTCAAGATCACCTGCTACTAGGTGGAGGGGCTGGGATTTGAACCTGGACGGCCAGGTGCCAGAACTCTTAACTGCTACATCAATCTGCCTGAAAACAAATGGTGAAATTTGAGAGACTTTAGAGACTTTTCTGCCTTCATTTTTAAGGTGAGGAGCCTGATAGCCGAAGAGAGAAGGAACTTTTTACCAACTCACCAGTGGGTAGTGACAAAGACAAGGCTCCAAACCAGCCCTAACCTTCAGTCCAGGAGGCAAGGTAGTATAGCAGAAAAAACACAGGCATTCCATGTACTCATTGACTGGGCAGGTGGTTAACTGAACATCTACTTTGTGCAGGGACTTGGACATGCAGGGGACAAAACAAAGTCTCTCATCTTGCAGAGCAGGCATTTCTTCTGCAGAAGTGTACCGAGCACCACTATGCGAGGTAGAGAGGACCTGGAGGTTAAGACTTGCCCTCAGGAAAGAGAAGCTATGACCCTGGATAGTGAGTGCCGAGATAGAAGTGGCCAGGGTGCTGTGAGACCCTGGAATGGAACCTGAGCTGGCAAGATCAGGGGGCTTCCTGGAGGAAATGAGGGGTATTAGAGCCAAGTTTTCAAGGTGATGTTGGGTTAGTTGGAGGAAGCAGGTGGGAACCAGGCAGAGCAACAGTGTGTATGGAGTCTCACAAGACAGAAAACCTGGCTCGGGCCAGACAGAGCTGGTTTCAAATGCAACTCTAGCACTTTGGTAAGTCCTTGCAAAGGGGCTGTGAAGACCTTGTGCAATGATACTCATTCTTTCCCTCGCCCCTACCTTCCTGCTTCCAGCTATACCACAGAGCACCTGTCCTGTTAATGAAAATTGTGGGTAACGTGATTTCGTAAAGTGCTTAAGGTCTTCAATATGCAATTGAAATTTGTTGCTTAAGGAATCAACTTGTCATTTTTGGGAAATCATGTAGTCTATATGATCACATTCTGGATCCTTTAGTATGAACAAAAACCTATTTTGTGTGTGTTTATAACTAATCTTTAATGTAGGCCCGACGCAGTGGCTCACGCCTGTAATCCCAGCACTTTGGGAGGCCGAGGCAGGCGAGATCAGGAGTTCAAGACCAGCCTGGCCAACATGGTGAAACCCCCTCTCTACTAAAAATACAAAAATTAGCTGGACCTGGCGGCAGGCACTTGTAATCCAAGCTACTTGGGAGGCTGAGGCAAGAGAATTGCTTGAATCTGGGAGAGAGGTTGCAGTGAGCCGAGATTGTGCCACTGCACTCTAGCCTGGACAACAAGAGTGAGACTCCATCTCAAAAAAATAAAATAAAATAAAAATAAAATCTTTAATGTTATAATGTGATGCTAACATCGAAGCTTGTTTGCTCTCCTGAGCTTGGGCTGGGGGATGCTCCAGATCTGTCGTGGGCCCCTGCTACTGCCCATCTCTGCTCATTCATGTGCTCCTTGGGCTACAGGCAGGCCCCCTTGAGTGGTAGTTCTATTTGTAATCCAAGCATATTTAGGGTTAAAATTAATACCAAGAGCAAACAAAATAATATTGTTTAGATACATTCAAATTCACACTTCTTACATGTCATATTTCCTAGGTTAACCACTAGATGCACAGAAGGGGAAAATGGAATAAAAAATGTGTAGTAAATTTTAAAAAAGGAAAGGAAGAAGAAAAATAGAATAAGCAAGACAAATAGCTCAGAACAAGGTGGCAGATTTAAATGCAAACATATCGGTAATTATGTGTTAAATGCTCCAGTTAAATGAAAATGTTGATCTGACTGGATAGGAAAACAAAACCTAATTCTGTGTTGCTTAATATAATTATCTCACTCAGTGAAAAAACATTTGATAAAATTTACCATCTTTTTGTGATTAAAAAAACAGGAAACTAGGAATGGAAGGAATTTTATTAGTTTGATTAAGGATATCTAGCAAAAAAACTTACAGCAAATATCACATTTAATGGCAAAACATTGAAAGCTTTCTTATTGAGATCAAGAAAAAGACAGGAATGCCCATTATGACCAACTCTATTCAGTTTTGTGCAGGATAGCCTTGTCAGTGAAGTAAGCCAAGAATTATAAATAAAAGATGTAAGGTTTGGAAAGAAGGGAAGCAAAACTGGCATGTGTAGATAATATGGTTGCATATTTTTGCACTGAGATTTCTATGTGTAGAAAATAAATATTCTACAGTTAAATCATGAGTATTAATAAGTTTAGGTGAATGCTGAATCCAAAATCAAGATGCAAAACCAGTTGTATTTCTATGTATCACTAGTAAATAGAAACCAAAATATAGGCATGGAGTTTTACACCTGTAATCCCAGCACTTTGGGAGGCTGAGGCAGGAGGATCGTTTGAGCCTAGGAGTTTCAGACCAGCTTGCACAACATAGTCCGGCCTGTCTCTACAAAAAGTTAAGACAAATTAGCCAGGTGTCGTGGTGCATGCTTGTAGTCTCAGCTACTTGGGAGGCTGAGGTGGTGGGAGGATCACTTGAGCACAGAAGGCTGCAGTGAGCTATAATTGCACTACTACTGACTGCACTGCAGCCTGGGTGACAGAGGGGGACCCTGTTTTGGATTTTTTTAATTTAAAAATATGTTTATAATAATATAAAAAATAAGATATCTGGGAAGAAATTAACAAAAGATATGGAAAACTCTGATAGGGAAAAATATACTTCATTGAGAGCTATCAAAGAACATTAAGTAACTGGTGAGATATATTATGTTCGTGGATTAGTCAGTATTTAAGCCTTTCAGTTTTCCCCAAATTGATCTATAGAGACAATATTGTACTAATCTAAATCTCAACATGATTATTTTTATGCAACTTCACAGATTCTAAAATTTATATGACCCTCAAAGGGCCAAAAATTGCCAAGACATTCTTGAAGAGAAACCGATCAGAAATCCTTTTTTTTTTTACAGCTACAGAAATTATGGCTGTGTGTTATCGGCACAAGGATAAACAGATGGGCAGAGAAACAGATGGAGAGAACCAAGAAACAGATCTGTGTTTGATTTAAGACAGAGGTGGCTCTGCAGACCAGTGAGCAGTGATGGTCTTTTTAAATAATGGTGCTGAGACAATGAGCTACCTGGTCACACCGTGTACAAAAATAAACTCCAGGTATCCACATCAGACCTAAATGTGAAAGGAAAGCTATAAAGCTTTGAGAAAATAATACAGAGCTATATAATAATAATACAAAGCTATAAAGCTTTGAGGAAAAATACAATTGTTTTTGTGATCTCAGTGTAGGGAGATGTTTCTTAAAACTAGTGTACTAATCCTAAAGGAAAAGACTAATAAATTTGGCCATATTTCAATTAAGAAAGATAAATGATGAAGTAGAAAATATCCATTACGCCTCTAACTAATCAAGGATATACATTGTGTATATATAATAAATTCCCACAAACCAGTTAGGAAAATGGCAGGCAATGCAATGGAAAAATGGACAATACTTTACTGAGTACTTAAAAATAAACATCGAAGTGGTCAATAAATAGTTTCTATTAACATTGCTCTTGCTGTAAAAATTGGTACCACTGCTTTGGAAAAGAGTTTGGCATTACCTCCTAAAGTGAAGACACATCTGGTGGCCCAGCAGCTTTATCCCCAGGAATATATTATGGAGAAACGAGTTCCCATGTGTCCCCAGGAGACATGTACAAGAGGGTTACCTCCTCTGGGTCTGACTTGATCCTCTGTATAATGGGACTCACAGTGCTTAACCTTATAGGGAGAATGCGAATTAAATAATTGAATTAAATAGAATGTTTGTAAAGTGCATAATTTAGTGCCTTTTGTGTAGTACATGCTTAATAGTAACTGCTTGCTAGCAATAGTAATATAATTGTTGGTTAGTCTCATCAGCTGACATCTCAGAGAAGGGCCATTTTAGGATTGGTCTTTTCTGAAGGAAACTAGAACTCTCTAAGTGATTGAAAAGTTTGAGAAGATCAAGGGACTATCCCCTTCCCATCCTTATTGTCCCATAACTTCCTAAGGGCCAGGGTTGAAGGGCAGGGGTTGAGTTGTGTTGTTTTGGGGCCTGCACACCTTTGGGTAATGCATATGGACAGCTGCTTCACTCCTGTCACATAACTAATTTGGCAAATCACCAAATTGTCCTTTTGAACTCTATGACATGATTTTGTATCAAAAATCTCATTCTATAAAATAAAACATTGGAATGACATTTCAGTGGTTTCATGGGGGCACTCATGCAAATTAGAGATGATATACTACAGAAAACAACGTTTAAAAATCTTAAATATTGTCACTTAAGATGAAAAGATCAAAATGAGTTGAAAATAAAACAGAACTGCAGAAAATGAAATCAGTAATGATTTTGTTTTCTGTAGTGTAAGACTTAAAGGAATGGGCTACTGAGTGGGACCAATGGGCTAGTTCTGTATTTCCTAGCAAATTGCCCCAAAACTTAGTGCCTTAAAACAAACATTTATTATCTTTGAGTTTCTTTGGGTCAGGAATTGGGCCTTCCTTAGCTCTGGGTGCCTCTGCCTCAAGGTCTCTCATGAGGGGCTGTAGGTACGGAGCTGTGGTCTCATCTGAAGGCTCAGCTAGGGCAGGATCCTCATTTACACTCACATGTGTAGTTGTTGGCAGGATTCAGGTCTTCACAGGCTGTTGGCCTGAGAGCCTGAGTCTCTCACTGGCTGTAGATCAGAAGCCACTCTCAGTTTCTTGCCCCAGCAGTCACTCCCAGGGCAAATTACCACATGGGCAGCTGGCTACCATCCCAGTGAGCAAGCTAGAGAGAGCAAGGCAGGGTGTGCACAGCCTTTGTCACCTAACCTCAGAGGTGACTTAGTATCACTTGCCACATTCTTTTGGTTAGAAGCAAGTCACTAGCCCACAGAGGAGGGGATTTCACAAGGGCATGAGTACTGGGAGGTGAGGGTCATTGGGGCCACTTTAGAGGCTGCCTGCCTGAATCTGCCCTTTGCCCCATAAGGAGTCATGTCCCTCCCACATGCAAAATGCACTGGCCCTCTCCTAAGCTCCCCAAACATCTCATCCCTTTACAGCATCAGCCCAAAGTCCAGATTTGTCATCTAAATCAGGTCCAGATGAGAATGAGGCTTTGGGGGACACATCTGTATAATTTATTGCTGCATAACCAGTCACCCCAACATTTAGCAGCTTAAAACACTCTCATCTCACAGGAGGGAGGGATCACTGGGTGCTGTCTCAGCAGCTCCCTCCACAGCTATCCAGGTTCACGTCCTTCCACATACTAGCTGTGTGCCTTGGGCTGGTCATTTCCCTTCTGTGCCTCACTTTCTCACCTATAAATGGGGCCAATAATATAACTTATCTACTAGGAAGAAGTAATGATTAAATGACATAGTTTCTCAAGTGATTAGTGTAGTCCCTGGCACAGAGTAAGTGCTGAATAAATGATAACCATTTATAATTACTTGAATTCTTTTTCTTAAAAAACTTGAGAAGCTTTCTGAGAATGTAGATGGAAAAGGATAATCAGGGAGAAAAAATGATAGGCCTAAGGTACAAGAGGCAGGAATCCAACCTAAAACACTCTAGTGGTTCTTCAGGTCGTCCAAGGACATCAGAAACAATCATTGAAGTTTAAGAAACAAAAACTACTAAACAAAAAGTATTTGTGCCTGCTGATTAAAGTATTCCATGCGATACAAGCAGTGTTAGAATGTCAGGATGCAGGCGAGGTATAGAGGGGCATGTTGTGCATGTTGAGGTAAGGCCTCATGGGAGGTCACTGAACCCTCCATGGGAAATGACTGGCTCCACCCCCATTGTTGGTCACCTCGTGTTAGAGATTGCAGACCCATTCAGTTTAGGAAATTGCAAAGGGACCCTGTGACCACACTGTCTGCAGTTGTCCACACAGCTCAGGGATTCAGACCCAGCATGAACCAGCTTTTGGCCCACATGGGACACTCCTGGCCCACATGGGACACTCTTCCGGCCTGTGCTGTGACCAACATGAGAGAGAGCAGCTCGCTTCTTCTCAGCCACATCTCCCAGTCTGTACCAGGCTGGGCTAGAGGATGTCTGAGGGCCCTTTATCCCATAGACGTCTGATTCAGGATCAGGAACCTACTTACCATTTGTGCCCAGAGCACTTGGCATGGATGGGGTTCGGCAAATGCAGTTGAGTTACACTTGTGTTGAAGTGGAGTCCCAGTTGTAAATGTGATGTGTCTGCCCTCCCTGCCCAGCCGCCAGCCTTAACTGTCTTCCTCCCTCTCTCTCATTCCCACGTCAGGCCAAGTGCAGGAACATGGAGCATGCGCTGCGGGAGAAGGCCAAGGCCTTCTGGGCCATGCGGCGCTCCTATGAGGCCATCGCCAAGCACAATCAGGTGAGCGAATGTTGGGGCTGAGTGGGAAGATTGGGTCCACTCAGGGCAGTCGGGGGAGGAGTGAAGATGTGTCAGCCATGGCTTGGGCTCACATAACCCACTGGGTAGAGGTGGGCTGCCTTACCTCTGACGGTCCTGTGCAGCCACGTCCTGGATGCTGACTGTGGCTTCTCTGCCTTGGCCCCTCTAAAGACCCAGGTATGGTCACCCCAGCAGCCACAGGAGTGATTTAAAAAGCTACCAACACCATCTGCACTATGGCACGTGCATCGTACCGCCACCTGTGCATTCAGTGATGACCTGGGACTCATGTAATTTCTTGTTTTCTTTCAGTTCCCACAGCCACTCCATCAGTCCTATTCCCCCATCTCCGAAGTATGTTATTTCTGTAAAACCCTCCACCTTCTGGTGCAGGTCCTCATCATCTCTCACTGGGCCTCCTGCCTGGGCCTCATGCTTTCGTTCTTGTGCATTCTCCTTTCCATGGACTGGGGTGATCGTTTAGAAAAAAACACCAGCCGTGCCCCTCCTCTGCTTAAAACTGCCAGTGGCTTCCAGTCACCCTCAGTACCACCCAGATTCCTTACCATGGCCTCCAAGGCCATCGCCTGACCCTGCCTATCCTCAACCTCATTTACTTCTCTGCCTCACCTTCTCTCTGTCCCTTAAGCAAACTAAATCTTCTCCCCAGAACACATGCCCAGCATCTTTGCCATTAAAATCTCAGCTCAGATGTTCCCTTAAAGAAGCTTTTCCTGATCATCCTCCTCTTTTACTCGATGGCATACTTTGCTGGTTTATTTTCTTGATGACACTTCATTACCTGTAATTACCTTTTGTTTTCTATTTGCTTTTTATCCCCTCCTGTCAAAATATAATGAAAACAGGGCACACTATTGCCAGTTATCTAGAGGAGTTCTTGGCACACAATAGGTGAACAATAAAAATGTTTGTTGATTGAATGAGTGAAGTGGGTAGGTGACCAATAACTGTTAATCAAATGAATGAATGGGCTCCCTCTGTCCCCATTCTGGTTGTTCTGCATGGCACCCTCTGTTCCTCCAGGTCCTGTGTGGATTGGCAACCTTGTTTCTGACTGTTGATCTTGGCTCTGGTCTTTGGCTTTCTCAAGTGGTTGCTTCTAGTAATTACCACTCTGTTAGACTCATCTTAGCCACAGCTGAGCCACGCCTGGTCCGGGTTGCTGGGCGCTGTCCTCAGGAGCCTGCGGTCCCCTCCACCATGTGTCCATAGGTGAGGATTAGTCCCAGGAAGGAGCCTCATTAACATCTGGCTGTGGAGTTTACCCTGAGCCACAGAGCTGGTGGAGCAGTGTGGAAGAAAGGATTATGTGACACACTGGGTGCCAGGGCAGTAACCGCAAAGCAGACCTATTTCCAAATCTAAGTCCAGTTCCCCAGCAAATCCTTCAACCCTCCAAGCTAATCCCCCCCTCTATAAAAAGAGGGCAATTCCCTCTTACTAGGATTTTTAAAAAAAAGTTCAGGTAAGATAATGCATATAAGTGCCCAACAGAGAGAAGTCATTAACATTTCTGATGTCTAATAGACCAACAAACTGGTGGGAGAGAGTTTTCACTTTTTTCAGTGGATTATTTTGTCATCCGATGTCAGAGCCATAAATGCATGTTGAAATTCCAACTCCAAATAGAGATTATGAACCTGCTGTTGCTGGAGTTTGTTGAGTTGTTTTTCCAGTAGTCATCGTGGAGTCATGTAGCTTTATCATTGTTCTCTTACTTGGTTTCCTTTTGTGGCTAAAGCCATATGACTGGCTTGCCTTGTACAGGACTGGGTTGGGGATACTTAGGGAGTGTCTGTCTGTCCATGTGGCGGCACTGCCTGCCCATCCCAGGGAGTGTAGGAGTCCTGAGCTTTTTGCTGAGGCTGAGGGTAATGAGGTCACATGGGAAACCCCTAGGATTCCAGCCTGATTAATACTTTTTCTATTAAATTCAGTTAATCAGGTCGATGAGAAAAGTGAAAGTTCTGGTGTTTATTCCTTTACAGTGAGGCCGTCATTGCCCACAGTGACTGGGCAGGAGTTGACCTTGCACTTGCTGGTTTTTCCTGCCATGCTCTGTTCTTGATTTTTTTTGTGTGATAGGAATTATCGGGGAGAGGGAGAGCATCAGGATAAATAGCCAATGCATGCAGGGCTTAATACCTAGGTGATGGGTTGACAGGTGCAGCAGACCACCATGGCACACATATACGTGTGTAACAAACCTGCACGTCCTGCCATGTATCCTGGAACCTAAATGTAAAAAAAAAAAAAACAAAAAGAATGACCCTGGATTCTACTCTCTCCAACGCAGACATTATCAGTCTTTTCAGCCTGATAGGTTAACCATGCTGTTTGTCTTCATTTGCATTTCTTTGATTATTGGTAAGTTCGTACATCTTTTCACAAGCATAATAGCCATGTATGCTTCTTCTGTGAATGCTAATTCACTTTCTTTTTTTCCCTTGGAATATTTGTCTTTTCTCTTAGTGGATTTGTAAGAGTGCTTTGTACATTAAGAATAATAGCCTTTTGTCATAAATGTTGCAAATATATTTCCTAGTTTGTCATTTTCAGTGGATCATTTTCAATTTTTTTGGCCATTTTCACTTTTTCAGTGAATCCTTTTCATATATTTTCAGAGCTGTAAACATACAAACAGTCCCTGGCTTATGATTTTTTGACTTTACCGTGGTACGAAAGCAATATGCATTCAGTAGAAACTGTACTTTGAGTACCCATACAACCATTCTGTTTTTCCCCTTCAGTACAGTATTCAATAAATTACATGAGACACTCAGTGCTTTATTATGACATAGGCTTTGTGTTAGATGATTCTGCCCAGGTGTAGGCTAATGTGAGTGTCCTGGGCACGTTTAAGGTAGGCTAGGCTAACCTATGATGTTTTTAGCAGGTTAGGTGTATTCATTGCTTTGACTTAACTGTTTTTCAACTTATGATGGGTTTATTGGGATGTAACCCCATCATAAGTTGAGGAGCATCTATATTTAACTTTCAATCCAAAGATGAGATTACCTGCCATTGCCACAGCACACATTTTGAATAGTTTTTCTAACAGTTGTCATGGAATTGTATTTTTGTCTTTAACTTTATGAATAGTCTCTTGCCATACACACCTCTTATTTTTCTATGTATTCAGTTATCTCATTCTTTCTTCAAGGCTTCTCAGTTTCATACTGTGCCAAGGAATGTCTTTCTTATTCCAAGCTGAGAAATATTTATTTGCTTTTTCTTTAATTACATTTATGGTTTTATCTTCCCTTTTAAAAAACTGTGAGGCTGGGCACGGTGGCTCACGCTTGTAATCCCAGCACTTTGGGAGGCTGAGGTGGGCGGATCACCTTAAGTCAGGAGTTTGAGACCAGCCTGACCAACATGGCAAAACCCTGTCTCTAGTAAAGAATACAAAAATTAGCTGGGCTTGGTGGTGGGTGCCTGTAGTCCCAGCTACTCCGGAGGCTGAGGCAGGGAAAATTGCTTGAACCCAGGAGGCAGAGGTTGCAGTGAGCCAAGATCACACCACTGCACTCCAGCCTAGGTGAAAAAGCGAGACTCAGTCTCAAAAAGAAAAAAAAAAAAACAAACTTTTTGTGGTTGTGATTTGGAGTGTGTATATTATTTTAATGATTGTTTTAAAATGAATACTTCCTTCTCTTTTGGTAAAGCCTCTGGATCAGACAAAGTTTAAGTCCTAAGATTGGAAGGTAAATACTTTTAAAAAAATCATTGCTATTTGCAGCCATTCATTTCTATGATTCAGGACTTCCCTTGTTATGGTACAACCTAAAGAAGGAACTGAACATTGTATGTAGATGAGATTATAGTACTGCAGTTGCCATCTATATAAGCTGTGATTTTATTTTTAAAAACCCTGTCAAAACAACCTAATATTAGGTTGTTGGACTTTCCCATTTGAAATCTGAACTTAGAAATTTGTGCTTATAAACTATTATGTTGATATTTTATCTGTAGGGGTTCTATACATAAACTATTACGTTGATATTTTATCTGTAGGGGTTCTATACATGATTTATTTCAACATAAAGTTCCTTTGCTAAAAATGGGAAAGTTGCTGGGCTATGGATGTTCTCTTCACATCTGACCCTTGACTCCCTCCTGCTGTCTTCCATAGGTGGAGGCTGCATGGCTGGAAGGCCGGATCCGGCAGGAGTTTGATAAGCTTCGCGAGTTCTTGAGAGTGGAGGAGCAGGCTATTCTGGATGCCATGGCCGAGGAGACAAGGCAGAAGCAACTTCTGGCCGATGAGAAGATGAAGCAGCTCACAGAGGAGACGGAGGTGCTGGCACATGAGATCGAGCGGCTGCAGATGGAGATGAAGGAGGACGACGTTTCTTTTCTCATGGTAAGGAGCTCAACGTCTGGATTCAGTGACAGGGCCAGATGTTCCGGGACCAGCTGGGAGCCACAGCCCACCAGCCCTGGCCAACCTCATCTTCCCGGAGCTCCCTGGGTACTGGCCTGGAGGAGCTCACAAGTGACCTGCTCTGCTTGTTTCATGAAACTAAAAAGACTTATCAGGGCAGAGTTCCTTGAAACCCTCTTATTTCTTCCTCGCCCTTCTTTTTTTAAGAGACAGGGTCTTGCTCTGTCACCCAGGCTGGAGTACAATGGGTGATTATAGCTCAGTGTAACCTCAAACTCGGGCTCAAGTGATCCTCTCTCCTTAGCCTCCTGAGTAGCTGGGACTACAGGCACAAGCCACCATGCCCAGCTAATTTTTTTCATTTTTTAACAGTCAGGTGGGGGTGAGGGGGGAGTCTCACTATGTTGCCCAAGCTGGTCTTGAATCCCTGGCCTGAAATGATGCTTCCATCTTGGCCTCCCAGGTGGTTGGACTACTGGTGCACCACTGTGCCCAGCTCCTGTCTCTTTCTTCCTTTCTCTTGCCCTCTCTCTTACTCTCATTTTTTTCCTGTCTCTACCTTTTAATAAAATGAATTCTTTTAAAATCATTCAATTATTTAAATTTTTTGTTTAAATATAATGCCTTGGCTTTCTGTTTTCTTAAGAAAAGGATGATTCCATTCTGTCTTTAATAGAACAGTATTATTCATTTTTTCTTCCTTTTATTGATTTATTTCCTCCCCATGAGCCATTGGTCCTTACAAATTTCCTACAGGGAAATTTCTGAGCTTGAAAGCTGGTCTGTAAACTGGCCAGGGTGGTGAGGTGTCTCCTGTACCTGGAAAACAGCTGACTGCTGTGGAAGGGGTGTCTCTGTAGAGCGGGGTGGGAGGCGACAGGGACAGTTATCTGTTCAGGCAGTGTCATCTCCTGGGTGGGTCCTTTAGGAGTTCTCCACCTCACTTAAAGCCTGGAACCATGAAGTCTCTTGTCTCTAAAATGTCCTTGATTATGAAATCACTCTGTGTTCAGAGCTGTCTCTAAAAAGAAAAATGAAGAAAAGAAAAAAATAAAAAAAGAAAAAGAAAAAGAAAAATCATTTTGTGGGATCTAAAAGCTGTGTGTCTCGAGGATTCTGTTTAGGGAATTGGGAGTATTGTCTTGCCCAGTACCCAGAGTGCTTTCAGGGATGATTTTGGTTTGTGACTCCTTTTTATTTTTTATCAACAACTTTATTGAGATATAATTTACATGCTAAATAATTCACCCATTTAAAATATACCACTCAGTGATTTTTAGTATATACAGAGTTGTGCAACCATCACAACAATTTTAGAACATTTCATGCCTCCAAAAGCAGCCCTGCTTTAGCTGTCACTTCCCAGTTCCTCCTCCCACATAAAAACTGCTACCTAAATTGAGTCTAACAGAGTGGTAATTACTAGAATTAGCAGCCCTTGGCAACCACTAATCTACATACTATCTATATAGATTTACCTATTCTAGACATTTCAAATGCATGGAATTATATAACATGTAACCTTTTGTGACTGCCTTCTTTCAGTCAGCATATTTTGAAACATCATTCATGTTGTAGCATCTATCAGTACTTCATTCTTTTTTATGGCCAAATTATATTCCATGGCATAGATATACAATCATGCACTGTTTAGTGATGGGGATATGTTCTGAGAAATGTATTAATAGGCAGTATCTTCATTATGCAAATGTCATGGAGTGTGCTTACACAAACCTACATGGTGTAGCCTACTACACACCTAGATTATATGGAATAGCCTTTTGCTTCTAGGCTCCAAACCTATACAGCATGTTGCTGTACTGAATACTGTAAGCAGCTGGAGCCCACTGTTAAGTATTTGTATATCTAAACATAGAAAAAGTACAGTAAAAATACAGTGATATAATCTCATGGGACCATAGTCATATATGTGTTTCCTTGTTGACTGAAACATCGTTACGCTGCACATGGCTATATTGCATTTTATTTATTGATTTATCAGTTGGTGGTTGCTGTGGTTTAAATATGTTCCCCAAAATTTATGTGTTACAAACTTAATCCCCAATGCAACAGTGTTGGGTGGTGGAGCCTAATAAGAAATGATTGGGTCATGAGAGCCCTCATGAATGGGTTAATGTTGTTACTGCAGAGTGGGTTAGTTATTGAGAGAGTGGGCTTGTTATAAAAGTGAGTTTGGGCCCCTCTTGCTCTCTTGCTCTTGGTCTTATGTGTGGTCTCTCGCCCTTCTTCCTTCTGCCATGGGATGACACAGCATGAGGGCTCTCGTCAGATGCTGGTGCCATGCTCTTAGACTTCCCAGCTTCAGAACCACGAGTGAAATAAACTATTGTTTATAAATTACCCAGTCTGTGGTATTTTGTTACAGCAACACAAAATGAACTAAGACAGTGGTCATTTGGGTTGTTTCTATTTTGGCTATTATGAATAATATGGCTGTAAACATTCAGGTAGCAATTTTTATGTGGACATGTTTTCGTTTTTCTTGGAAATATGTCTGGGAGTAGATTTGCTGGATCAAATGGTAACTCTAGGTTTAACTATTGGAAGAACTGCCAGGCCATTATCCAGAGCAAGTGTATCATTTTATATTCCCACCAGGAGTGTACGTGGATTCCAGTTTCTCCATATTTTTGCCAAAATTTGTTCTTTAAAAATTATAACCATCCTTGTAGGTGTGAAATGGTATCTCCTTGTGTATTGCATGTCATCACATCCCTGATGGCTAATGACTTGGAACATCTTTTCATGGGCTTTTTGATCATTAGTAGATCTTCCTTGGACAAATGTCTATTTAGATCCTTTGCCCATTTTTAACGTGGGTTGTCTTTATTGTTGAGTTGTAAGAGTTCTTTATATAATCTAGATACAAGTTCTTTATCGGTTTTAGCTCTACATGTAGGTCTTTGATGCATTTTGAGTTTTTTTTTTTTTTTGTATATGGTATAGTAAGGGTTAGTCCAACTTCATTTTTTTTTTTTTTGCGTGTCAACATACAGTTTTCCCAGTACCATTTGTTGGAAAGACTATTTATTCCTCCATTAAATCATCTTGGCACTATTGTAAATAATTGATTGATGGTAAATATGAGGGTTTATTTCTGGACTTTCAATTCTATTCCATTGATCTCAGTGCCTGGTTTTATATTAGTACCATACTATCTTGATTACTGTTGATTTGTAGTAAGTCTTGAAATTGGGGATTATGAGTCCCAGGGTTCTTCTTTTTCAAGATGGTTTTGGCTATTCTGGGTCCCTTGAAATTTCGTGTGAATTTTAGGATCAGTTTTTTAGTTTCTGCAAATAAGCCAGCTAGGATAAGGGATTGCACTGAATCAGTAGATCAACTTAAGGAGTGTCTTAGTATGTTTTCTGTTGCTGTGACAGAATATCACAGACTGGGTAAATTATAAAACAACACAAGTTTATTCAGCCCAGTGTTCTGGGTGAGGCCAGGAAGTCCAGGAGCATGATGGCTCTGGCATTTGGTATGGGTCATCTCATGGCAGAAGGAGGAAATGAGTGCAAGACAGAGTAGTCGTTCATTGCTTTATAGCAACCCAGTCTCATGACAACTAAACCACTTCACAGTAATGACATTAATCCATTTGTGAGGGCTCTGCCCTCATGAGCCAATCACCTCTTTTTAGGCCCTACCTCCCAACACTGTTGCATTGGGGATTCAGTGTTCAACACATGAACTTTTGGATAATATGTTCAAATCATAGCAGGGATGTTATTGTTAACATCTTGTCAATATTAAGACTTATGATCCATGGAATGCATGACTTCTTTTGAGGTCAGAAACGTATGCATTTCCTCTACATCTGTGTCTCTGTGTTGTTATTTTTTTATTTTTATTTTTTTTCAGAAACACAAGAGCCGAAAACGCCGGTAAGTTGCCAAAGCCCGTGGAGGGGAGGGGAAGAGTGGGCAGAAATACCAGGGGTGCAAACTCCAGTGGCCCCGGGGCAAGCAGGTAACAGCCAGCTGGGTGCACCAGCCCACATGAGCTACTGGCCCTGGTTTTAGAGGGAGAGGTGGACAATGGCCAGGTGGAGAGAGCCCTCTCACAGCATCCAGTTCCAGTTGGCTCTGGGGCAGTGTTGTTCTCCTGAGTGTGGAGGGTCCCCACCTGTCGTGCAGGGAAGGAGAACACTATCCTGCACATGGCCTGCATTTTTCAGGGCCAGTCAATGTCAGGCTTGTTTCTTGATCAGCCCCCTCCCTCTGAGAGCCTTAGGCCATGGTGGTTTGTGTTGATGGTTGTTAGGTTCACAGGGATGAGTGAGGAAGAGCTGTGTCCCAGTCAGAGCTGTCCAAAGATGGAATAGAGTGTTTTTGGAGGGAGTGAGTTCCCTGTGCTCACTTCCCACTGGCAGTGTGCAAGCAAAGGCCGGAGGACACCTTGGGACTGTTGGACTAGAGCGTCCTTAGGGTCCCTTCCAACTCAGACATTCCGTGAGCCGGTTGTGTAAGTGTGATTTCTGCCTGCAAGGATGGCAGCCATGTTGGAGAACCTCCTGTTTGTATTTCTCCTAGTTGGGGCAGGGTGAGCCCTCGGATTGAATTCTGAAGGGAGGTAGCAGCCTTGGCCCATCTCCCATCATAGCCCAGTCCGGTCTTGTCTTGGGGAAGGTGGCCATGAAACTTGGGCCTGAGGGAAGGGAACGAGTCCTGTTGCTGGTTTCTAGTTGGCCCAGTTTGGCCCAGGTTGCATGGCTCTGGCCCTGCCAACCATACCCATTGTACTTTTCCAGACTCTTCTGCACCATGGAGCCAGAGCCAGTCCAGCCCGGCATGCTTATTGATGTCTGCAAGTACCTGGGCTCCCTGCAGTATCGCGTCTGGAAGAAGATGCTTGCATCTGTGGAATCTGGTGAGCGGGGGTGCAGGCAGGTGTCCCAAGCATGGGTGGAAGCCCTTCATGTTAGCAAAGAGGCACCAGGGCTGGTCTCTGCCGGGCCCACCTCCCACCTCTTCACAGCTACCCTCCTCTCTCAGCTGATCCCTCTGCCAGTCCCTAGCAGGCAGGTTCCTGTACCCTGGTCTTTTCCACTCTGCCCGACACCTCCAACCCTCCCGGTAGAATGCCTTCTCTCAGGGCCCTGACACTTGGTCCCTTCTTCAGAGAGGGAAACTGGCTCTCTTGTCTATTCAGAACTGTGTTTTGTGTGATAAAAGACCTCCTGCATCCAGGATCGCCTCTCCCAAGGCAGCTGCAGCCCACATGAGCCACAGTGTCCTGGTTTTACAGGGAGGAATATCACTGACTCAGGGAATGGGCCATGCTGTCCTAACATCCCTTGGTCGTGTGAGTGTTAAGAGTCTCTGCCTGTATGAGTTCCTGTGGCTGCCATAACGAAGGACCACAAACTGGAAAATGACAGAAGTTGACTCTCACAGTTCTGGAGGCTAGAAATCCAAAATCCAGATGTTGGCAGGGCCAGGCCCCCTCTGAAACCTGTAGAGGAGAGTCTTCATTGCCTCTTCTGTCTCCTGGTGTCTCCTGGCCATTCTTGGCCTTATTGGCTCCCCCTCAGCACTTTGATCCTCACCTCCGCCATCACACAGCATTCTCTCCTGTGTATCTGTGTCTGTCTCCTCTTTATTATAAGGACACGGGTCATATTGGACTGGGGACCCTCCTCCAGTCTTCATCTTAACTAATACATGTACAACCACCCCATTCCCAAATAAGGTCACACTCGGAGGTACCAAGGGTTGGGACTGCTGCATATCTTCTGGGGGATACAGCCCAACCCCTGCCACCACTCCAGCACTGGACCACTCCTTGCATGGACTTGGGGCCAGGTGGGACACAGTGGTTGGTTTGTGGGGCTGGAGATAATCCACGTGTGGCCTAAGGGACCTCAGGTTTGCTGATTCCCCATTTCCGCCTCTGCTCGCAGTACCCTTCACCTTTGACCCCAACACCGCAGCCGGCTGGCTCTCCGTATCTGATGACCTCACCAGCGTCACCAACCATGGCTACCGCGTGCAGGTGGAGAACCCAGAACGCTTCTCCTCGGCGCCCTGCCTACTGGGCTCCCGTGTCTTCTCGCAGGGCTCGCATGCCTGGGAGGTAGCCCTTGGGGGGCTGCAGAGCTGGCGGGTGGGCGTGGTACGTGTGCGCCAGGACTCGGGCGCTGAGGGCCACTCGCACAGCTGCTACCACGACACACGCTCGGGCTTCTGGTATGTCTGCCGCACGCAGGGCGTGGAGGGGGACCACTGCGTGACCTCGGACCCAGCCACATCGCCCCTGGTCCTGGCCATCCCACGCCGCCTGCGTGTGGAGCTGGAGTGCGAGGAGGGCGAGCTGTCTTTCTATGACGCGGAGCGCCACTGCCACCTGTACACCTTCCACGCCCGCTTTGGGGAGGTGCGCCCCTACTTCTACCTGGGGGGTGCACGGGGGGCTGGGCCTCCAGAGCCTTTGCGTATCTGCCCCTTGCACATCAGTGTCAAGGAAGAACTGGATGGCTGAGCTGGCCCAGGGCTGCCCAGGTCTTGTGCCACGGCACTGTTTTCTTTCTGCCCTCTTCCTAATGCCCACACCGGGCACTGCTGTGCCCCCGCCTCCTTGCCAGGCTCTTCCTCCTGTCCTGCCTGGTCCTTTTCCGTGATTCCAGGCTGTGCCTCTCTCCATGTTTGGTCCCTTCTGTGCCCACGGTCAGGAGCTATTCGGGTGGCACCTCGCTGGCCAGGCTCTCCTGAGTCGTGACACCACAACGTGAATTTTCTGAATCCCCATTCCAGGATTTCTGGGAATAATGTTTACTTCTAGAATGGGCCTGTTGTAAACTATCTCATCCAGGTGTGGTAAAGCCATTAGATGAGGAGAGGACTGCCATGGAAAGGAGAGTTTGTTACTTATGGTTCCGAGAGGAGGGGCCACATAGGAAAGCCCCACGGTGGGTCAGAAGGCGGAAGGAGGGAGGGGAACGTGTGGGCAAGAGACTTCCTCTGGTTTCCTCAGGAGGAAATGGGCAAGGCAGAGTAAGCAGGGGAGACAGGTTTAAGGGTACCTGGCTTGAGTAATTTCAGTGGCTCTCAGGATAGGGATTGCCCTTTTTGTCTGATACCTGGCCCCGGGATAGTCAGGACAGGTGAATGTTGGCCTGGGGTGTGACAGCCCTGGGAGAGCCACGTGAAGGAGGCAGCTGGCACCATCGCTCCGGATTAGTTGGTTTCCATAGGAAAGGCATGCTTTCAGCCAGATGCTTGCCATCTCTAGGGATTGGGGGATTGGCTAGCCTGGGAGGATCAGTCTGTTCAGGTCAGCGAGGCCCAAGATACCAGAGCATCAAGAGTACAGGAAATACAGTTAATGCAGGGCCTCTGTGTGGCTGGATCCCCTGTCTCCATCAGATCAGCTCTGATTGATCTATTCTTGAGCGATTTCCTCTGAACACAGGGTTCCAGAGCACTTAAACACAACGTTTTTTAAATCGTGGTTTCGGCCTATTTCCTTGCCAGGCCCGTTTCCCCACCAGGAAATGAGATAGGAGGACTGGATGAGGATGTCCTGTTGTAGTTGCTGTGGAGGAAATTCCTCTGGTTAATTCTCATCAGCGACTGCAGAAAGGAAGGAAAGCGGGCACCCTTTTCAGTTGGGAAGAAAGGAGAGGGGTGGCACCGTGGACGTGGCCCTAAACGCTGTGGGAGAGGGAAGAGGAGGCTGGGCCTTGCTGCCCTCTTGTCTCTGCTGACTTCAGCCTGGTTATGCTTGCTCTGCCACTTGCGATTTCATCCCGAATTTCTTCCTCCACCATGCCTGCAGACTTTTCCCTGGGCTTGGTTTTTCTCCCACATCTCTGAAGAGAGTTTTTAATCATCAGCTCATCATGTCCCAGGAAGTGGCATCATAAAAGGAAATATTTTTTTTTCCTAGGAGCAGTGTTAAAATCTGGGTCACATTCCTGACCAGGGACAGCATCCTGCCTTCTGCCCATCCCATTCAGTTCACAAAAGCTGACATTTTAAACAAATCATGACTCGCACCTATTAATTGGTTATAAATATGTTGTGTACACTGGTTAGACAAACGGCCACAAGGAGGGCCCAGGTAGGCGATGTCAGTGTGTGAAGGGGTTGGATTGGGCGTGGTGAGGATGTTGGCAAACCAGTGCATGCACCTGGTTGGAAGATGCTCAGCCTCACAAAAGCTCCAAGCCCTTTGGGAGTCAAAGCGTCTGAGAGTGTGACCCTCTCCTGTAAAGTATTTATCCCACCCATTAATATAATTTCTGTATAATAAACTTGACCTGAAATTATCTCATTCTTTATATTAAACCTTTAAAAATGTTTTTTATTTTCACCTTAGATATGGGAAGAGTTTTTTTGTTTTGTTTTTAACAGGATAACTTGAGCAGGCTAGGCCTCTTAAAAAAAATTTGAGCTGAAACTCATTTTTCTTTTGGCATTTTCTTTTCAATGTTCTTAAAAGCAGAGTTCATCCATGTTGTAGCATGTGTTCAACTTTATTTTTTCATCAGGTAATATTCCATTGTATGGAATGGTAGTACTACATTTTATTTTCATGCATTGATTGGTGGACATTTGGATTGTTTCTACTTCTTGACTATTATACATAATACTGCTAGGAACTTTTGTGTATGAGTTTTTGTGTGGACATATGTTTTCATTTCTCTTTGGTATATGCCTGGGAGCAGATTTGCTGAATCATATGGAAACTCTATTTAACCCTTGAGGGACTCCCAAACTGTTTTCCAATGTGGTGGCACAATTTTATATCCCATCAACAGGGCATGAGGGTTCTGATGACTCCACATCCCTCAGTGCTTTTTATTATCTGTCTTTTAACTTAGCCATCCTAGTAGGGGTAATGTGGCATCTCATTGTGATTTTGGTTTGCATTTCCTTGATGGCGAATGGTATTGAGCATCTTTTCATGAGCTTGTTGGCCATTTGCATATCTTCTCAGGACAGCTATCTTTAGATAACTTGCTCATTTTTTTTTTTTTTTTTTTTTTTTGAGACGGAGTCTCGTTCTGTCACCCAGGCTGGAGTGCAGTGGCACAATCTCGGCTCACTGCAAGCTCCGCCTCCCGGGTTCACACCATTCTCCTGCCTCAGCCTCTCCAAGTAGCTGGGACTACAGGCGCCCGCCACCACGCCCGGCTAATTTTTTGTATTTTTAGTAGAGACGGGGTTTCACCGTGGTCTCGATCTCCTGACCTCGTGATCCGCCCGCCTCGGCCTCCCAAAGTGCTGGGATTACAAGCGTGAGCCACCGCGCCCGGCCTCATTTTTTAATTGGGTTATTTGTCTTTTTATTATTGAGTTGTAAGAGTCCTTTTATAGCTTGGCACAAGTCCCCTTAACTGGTATATGATTATAAAATTTTTCTCTGTGAGCTGTTCCATTTCCTTGATGATGTCCTTTGAAATACTAAAGCTTTTAATTTTGATGATGTCCAGTTTTTATTTATTTTTTCTTTTGTTGTACATGTATCTTAGAAATCTCACTTTTGATACTGCCGTTAGGTCCATGTAAGTTTTGGGTTTTGGCTCAGGGATGGGGCAGTTGTTCTGTTGGCAGGAAGCCCTAGTCCACGAGTTCATTAATTCTTCCCTGAAGCCCCTCTCCTGCCCTTGCCTTCCACTCACCCCCTGTCACTCTCCTTCTCATTACTGTGTCCAGGCTCAAAGCAGCAGCTCCCTGGGAAGGCTCCTGTTCTCCAGTTTCTCCCACTTTTGCATCCATTCCACATGCACCATCGTTCATGTTCCCGTCACCTGGAGGGACCCCATTTCCAACCCGCTGCAGTGCATTTCTCCAGGGCAAGCTCTCAGGGCACGTTGTCACTGTGCTCTGCCTTTATACCCGGAGTCTTCTCAGTCCTGTCACACATGGCTCCAGCCGGACCAGGCTCCTGTTACCTTGAAACAGGCCACCTGCCCTCTCCAGGGGCCCGTTGTCACTGGAATGTCCTGACCTTGGTTGCTGTGGATCTCCTGATCACATTGGCTCTGCTGCTTACGTGATATCTCCTAGGGCACACACGGCCTGTCTGAGCTTATTTCCTCATCTGTAGATGTGGGGCTCCTCCCCACCTCCTGAATGTCTGAGCAGCGTGAGCACCTCAGAAACCGGAGTCTCAGAGCACACAAGAGCCTCAGTAACCTCCAGGCTCCCAGTCACGTCCACGTCAGCCACCAGGTATCAGTTGGTCAGAATTAAGTGCACAGGGGCCATTTCCTTTTTTGCTTCCTCTTGCTTGTGGGGGATGAAATTTCTCTCAACAGTATTTGATTGCTCAATATCACAATAGTGGAAGTCTTTCATGACCCTTGTGGTGAGTGATGGGGCAGTGGCGGGAGTTTTCCCAGCTCCAGAGTGACATTCAAGACCCCTCCCTGGCTGACTCCTGCTACCATGGTCACCACTGTTTACAAAGACCCTGCCCAGCCTTCCTGGGTGCGGGGTCCCATTGTTCCTCCTGCCTGCAGCGCCTGTTGCCCTCCCTGTATTGTCCCTCCGTCCCCCTTTTCAGCTCGGAGGTACCTTTCCAGACGTGCCCAGGGCTCCCTGGGCTGCCACTGCATGCCACCTGTTTTTCGGAAGAGCACCTTGCTGTCTTTTCTGCTTGGAGACCTGGGAGTGCAGGAAGCATGTCATTTCCTCTTTCAGGTCCCAAATCTGTGGATGTTGCTGGACCATAATAAATGATTGTTGAGGCCTGGTGCGGTGGCTCACGCCTGTAATCCCAGCACTTTGGGAAGCCGAGGTGGGTAGATCACCTGAGGTTGGGAGTTTGAGGCCAGCCTGACCAACATGGTGAAACTCTGTCTCTACTAAATACAAAGTTAGCTATGCGTGGTGGCGCATGCCTGTAATCCCAGTTACTTGGGAGGCTGAGGAAGGAGAATCGCTTGAACCCAGGAGGCGGAGGTTGCGGTGAGCTGAGATTGTGCCATTGCACTCCAGCCCGGGCAACGAGAGTGAAACTCCGTCTCAGAAAAAATAATAATAAAAATAAAAAATAAATAAATGATTGCTGAGTGCACGTATGGTTAGAGACGTGCACTGCGGGGCAGGAAAGCTGCCTTTGAAAGTGCCACAGGCCAACTGGTGGCATTTTGGTAAGGAGAAAGTGGCATGAAGCCCACAGTCCAGATTCTGGATCCAGATGCAAGCTCTGTGATTTCTGGGCTGCCTGAATCGTCTGACCCTCTGCTCCCTCACACAGAACGAAGATGACAATATCTACCTCAGGCACTTGTGGGGATTCGATGAGGAAAACGATGGTAAAAATGCCAAATATTATGTTCTAAACCTAGGATAGGATTAATACACATTGGTGAATTCTTCAGAAATGGGAGATTCTGAATGTAGAAATTGTGATTCCCAATAATGACAAATCCCAAAGAAAAGTGAGAGATTGAGAAATAGAAGTTACCTGTTTTGGGAGTGCTCCGATTTCTTCAGATTTTTAACAAGAATGTTCCAAAGAAAAGTGAGAGATTGAGAAATAGAAGTTACCTGTTTTGGGAGTCCTCCGATTTATTCAGATTTTTAACAAGAATGTTTGCATAAAACTCATGTTCATGAAAAACTTTCAGTAGCATGAGAAAATGGTTATGTTGTAAGAACCAAAAAAATAGGATTCAAAGCAGTAAGTACAGGCATGCAATGTACTCACAACAAGACAAGCAGGAGCCTGTCTTTAATTTGTGTTGATTGACTAGATAATCCGTTTACATGGCTGTGAATTCCAAAGGTACAAAATGTACTAGAACAGTCTGTCTCCTTCTTCTGCCCAAACACTCAGCAACCCCCCGGTAGGCAATATGTATTACTAGTTTTTTTCAATCTTCCCAGAGATATTTTATGCATAGCACATACCCTGTTGATGGGTATATTCTGTTCACCCCAATACATTATAATTTAGAGCAGACAACTCTAGCTCTCATCCCTAAGCAACCCAACCAAGAGGTGAAAACCCCAAAGATGTTATTAAAATCCTTTTCTCTCAAGGGGGAGGTTTGTACTGATGTTTTCATGCAGTCTATTCAGTGGATAGATTTTACTTTTTGTTCATGTTTAAATATTTCACCTTAAGGTTTTAAAACAGAGAAAAAGCCAAGCAGAAACCTTAAACCTGAGACCTCAGTATACAGGTTGCCCAGGCTGAAGTGCAGTGGTGTGATCTCAGCTCACTGCAACCTCTGCCTCCTGGGTTCGAGCAATTCTCCTGTCTCAGCCTCCTGAGTAGCTGGGATGCATGTGCCACCACACCTGGCTAATTTTTGTATTTTTAGTAGAGATGGGGTTTCACCAGGCTGATCTCAAATCCCTGACCTCAGGTGATCTTCCCGCCTTGGCTTCCCAAAGTGGTGGGATTACAGGCATGAGCCACTGTGCCCGGCCTCAATGTACATTTTTAAAATCTTAATTCACTAGAACCCTTACAAAGGTTTCTAGCGGTTAAGAGGTTGGGATACCAGATTGGACAACCTGGACCTAAACCCTGACTCAACCACTGTGTGACCTTGGGGGAGTTACTTAACCTCTCTGTGCCTTAGTTTCATCGTGAGGCAAATGAAGATAGAGTTCCTACCTCATAGAGTGGATATGAGGTTAAATGAGCAAGTGTGTGAAACACTTAGAAGAGGATCTGGCACAGTTGAGAGTTTACTGTTGTCTTACCTGGCTCTGCTTTTTAAATAGCTGCAGGATTGATATAGCCATTGAAGCATTTTTCTGTCAACAGGGAAACTTGGGCATTTGCATGTGTTTTCCAGGTCATTCCAATTCTAGCATCCTGTGATTCATAATTTATGTCACTAGCAAAAGCCTATGGCTTGTGCACAGTAGGGATTGCTGACTCAGGGTGCTGCTGCCGGCCAATATTCCAGAACCTGGGATTGGGAGCAGAAACTTTTTTCTCATGTTTTGACTTTAGCGAAAAAAAAAAGACTAATGAGTCATAATATTTTAGGCATAAGAAAGGTTATCCTGGAGAGGAGTGAGATCTTTAAAAAATGTTCATAAAATTAGTAATTGATTATGCACAATGAAATCATGTTGTTATGTTCCAGAGATGACGTATGTACTTGTATGTATGAGATTAAAGATGATGACAAATACTGACTCATGTCCACTGTGAAGGTGACCTTAACTTCCAGTAGCAGTGGAACTATTTGGGTTGGACAAAAATGATTGTTAGCGATGTGAGATGCTGGGATTACAGCATCTCCCTTCCAGATTTCAAAACGAAAATGCAGCTGCTTACACTGGCCAGTGCCACTCACTCCTTCTCCCAGCCATGACTGGAGGACCTGACAAATGCCTTCAGGAACTACTAAACAATAAGTACTGAAGTCTGATGGCCCAGGGCAGGGGGAAGCTCCCCTTCTCTGGGGTGCTGTTTGTCCTTGTTTGTGGGTGTCACCTGGGTGGGATTCTTCTGCCAGGGAATAAGCTGAGGAAGATGGGAGATTCTGGTTTCTATGGATACTGGACTAGCTGGGATTTGCATAACAGTTCAGAGAACAGACAGTCTGGCAACAGTGTGGACCCAGGAGGAACACAAAGGCACATGGAAACGAGTTGGAGGGTCTGGGCAGCCGGGTTGCATACAGCCCCCTTCTAGGGACACGAATCTGTATCTTCCCCTGCTCTCTGGATAGGCAGCAGTGTGGAGCCCTGAGGATGGAGGGAGGTGGTGTGTGAGCAGTGCCCCAACCAGGGTATGGCACATACTTGGGGCTCAACAAATATTGGTGCTTTTTACTCTACCTCCTCTTAAGTTAGCTATAGGCGTGCAAAACCTCCCTTGTTTACTTAATAAAGCATCTCATGTAGGCTCTATTTTAATCCCTACTACCTGAGCACTGTGTGAGATAGGCTTAAAAAAGAGGTCAGGGGGCTTGTTCAAGGTCACAGGACTAATTAGTGACAGAGCTGAACCTCAGACCCTAGTCTCCTGGCGTTACTGTCCCTAGATCTCAAAACATCTGGGTTTGCAGCAGTAAATGTGGTATAATCCAGGCAGTTCAGTTGATAAGGGGCTGAACTAAGATGGGGGTGTGGGGGTAAGGTAGGGGGTGGGGGAGAAGTGGGCGATTAGAAATCCTGGAGGAGGTGGGATTACCAGGCAGACCGTGTACAGACGGGACCGGGTGGAGAAAGGGGCTGCCAGGTTTCTGGCCTGAATGACTGGTGCTGGTCACTGCGGCGTAGTGAGGTCAGTGCAGTGTTTGGGGACATTGGGTGGAAGCACAGGGAAGGCCATTAGAGAGCTCTGGAGTCCAGGATCTGCACGGGAGATACGGAGTCGTGCGGCACGGGCACATTTTAGAGGGGGGCTCAGGATTCAGGTTAAAGACCTATGAGGAGTGAATAGAGGCAGAATTGCAACCAAAGGAAGGCGGCGTAACAGATGCAAATACAAATACGTTGAACAGTGGTGCCAAAAGACCCCGAATTCAGGTATAAGGGGGATGGAAAGTAACACATCGACTTGTTTAAGGCGGCATACAGCCTGCAGCCCCCAGCATGGCTTTGCCCAGTACCAGGGAAGACGGAAGCAAAGACGAAAACACCGACGACCAACAAAAAGTGATGGATGACGAGCCTACTGGCAGAAATTGGGGAGGATTTCCCCTAACTATGAAGCCCATGGAGCCTGAGTTTCAGCAGCCACCCAGACAAATCGAAAGCTGCTTTGTCCCTTCCTCCCTCTCCCCTGTCTACACCCTGAGGATCAGACGCTACTGAGGTTCCGATGTTGGACCTTTGGGATCCAAAGAGGTGGTCTGGGTGCTGCAGAGTCGTGCTGCTGGGTTACTCCTTGCAGCATGCCCTTCTGCTCTCTGAGAGCTGGGTCTCAGCTGTAGGAATTAAGGGAGGACTCCCACTCTGGGGCTCCAGGAACATCTGCAGCATGTGACAGGGGCACTTACTGAGCTTGACATTTGTTGAGTGAATGCCTAAACAATTGGATCAACCCCCAGGGAGAAAGTGAATTTGGGAAATGTGAAAGGGAAATAAATCTCGGGGCCCCCAAATCACCAAGCTAAAGGGAAAAGTCTAGCTGGGAACTGCTTACGACCAACCTGCCTCACACTCCCTTCAAAGTCATCCCTCTGCTCACTGAGATAAATGCATATCTGATTGCCTTCTTTGGAGAGGCTAATCAGAAACTCAAAAGAATGCAGCTGTTTGTCTCTCATCTACCAGTGACCTGATAGATGAGAGAGCCCCTTCCCTGCTTGAGTTGTCCCGCCTTTGCGGACAGAACCAATGTACACCTTACATACATTGATTGATGTCTTATATCTCCTAAAATGGATAAAACTAAGCTGTGCCCTGACCACCTTGGGCACATGTCGTCAGGACCTCTTGAAGCTGTGTCACAGGCACACATCCTCAACCTTGGCAAAATAAGCTTTTAAATTAACTGAGACCTGTCTCAGATTTTCGGGGTTCACAGAAACAAAAATTGAGCTGTGAGATCTAGCCATTCTCCTGAGCATCAGGGCATTATTTTAATTAAGGGAGTTTTCTGACATGTCCTAAGTCTGTACTGTTCTCCAGCTGCTTTTTGAAGTGACCAGGAATCCTGTTTTCTTCTGTCCTTCATCCTACAGCACCATCCTAGCGACTGCAAGCTCCAGGAAGCAACTGGGCAGAGAGAAGGGGGAACTGGTGGCAACATGGTGCATCCTGGGAGGTGGAATTCGTACAGGACAGTGCGGCAGGGATAGGAAGCACCTTTTCCGGTGTGCATGTGGGTTTGTAGTTTATTGTTCTGTGTTTTTGTCAGTCCTCATTTTCATAGTTTCAGGAGTGCTACAGGCATAGAAGATTTCGCCTCCAGACAGCAGAGCCACCCCCTTTGATGCTGAGAGAGGCTGGGAAGGTGCTGGAAGCTGGGTCACCCCAACTGCTGTTCGTTGTACCCGTCTCATCTCTTGTGTGGGTTTTATGTGTAGCTGAGGGAATCTAGGATTTAGATTTCACCTCCTTCGGTGTTGAGTCTATTAATTAAAAACAACAGGCTGGGCACAGTGGCTCATGCCTGTATTGCCAACACCTTGGGAGGGCCAAGAAGGGAGGATCACTTGAGCCCAGGCATTCCAGACCAACCTGGGCAACAAGCGAGACCCCGTCTCTCCAAAAAAATTTTTAAAAATTAGCTGGGCATGGGCCAGGCACGGTGGCTCATGCTTGTAATCCCAGCACTTTGGGAGGCCGAGGTGGGTGGATCATGATGTCAAGAGATCGAGACCATCCTGGTTAACACGGTGAAACCCCGTCTCTACTAAAAATACAAAAAAATTGGCTGGGCGTGGTGGCAGGCACTTGTAATCCCAGGTGCTCGGGAGGCTGAGGCAGGAGAATGGCGTGAATCCTGAGGCGGAGCTTGCAGTGAGCCAAGATCGGGCCACTGCACTCTGTCTCCAAAAAAAAAAAAAAAAAATTGCCGGGCACGGTGATGTGTGTCTGTAGTCCCAGCTACATGAGAGGCTGAGGTGGGAGGATCTCTTGAGCCCAGGAGTTCAAGGTTGCAGTGAACTGTGATTACACCACTGGACTCCAGCCTGGGTGACAGTGAGACTCTGTCTCTTAACATAAATAAAATAAAAACAACATGGGGGCATGACAAAATAGCACAGAACAAAGGGGAGGAATTATCCTGAAGATTCTGTGGAAGAAAATAATCTCTTTAAAAGGCCATCTGCAGTACCTGGAAGGAAGCTTTGGCATCCTTAATAAGGAGCCGTCTCTTTAAGCAGGAACAGAGGGAGGAAGAGGACAGGAGGCTGAGTATGAGAAGGGAGTGAGTGAGATAGAGAAACACTGCAAGGAAACTGAGAAGATCACAGTGGACTTGAAACTCATAGAAGAGACAGTCAAGAACAGAGCTGTAACCAAGATTGAGAAAAATGGAGTAAGCAACATGGAAGACAAATTTGAGAAACATTGCCAGAAGACAGGGAGAGGGGAAAAAGAAAGAGGAGGGGAAGGAAAGGGAGGAGAGAGAGGGGAGGGGGAGGATTAAAGTCTAACAAAAACTATAAGAAAAAAATAAGAACAAATTAAAACTGAAATGACTGATAGAATTGAAGATTGGAAGTGCTTGTCATGCTCCAAACAAATTCATGGCAAATACTTTGAATTATAGGATACAAAATAAATTGTAATAACATCCAGGACTACAAAGCAAAACAACACAACAAAAACCTAGCAATTACCAAGGAATAAAAATCAGTCTGCTTTGCCAAAAGACAAATAATGGGAAAATATGTACAGGATTTTGAGCAAAGATTGTGAATCATCTGGAGTTTTATATCCAGACAAGTTGTGCAAAGGTAAAATAAATGACATTTTCAAAATGCAAGGATTCAGAAAATATGCCATAAATGAGCCCCACTTGGAATAATTTGATTGAATATGTGTTATATTGCAAATGTCAAAAGTTGTTCTTGGAAGAGATGATATATAATGTTAAATAGAATTTAATAACAGTGTTCATGTTATATAACTCCAGATTATAGTAACCAAATCCAGAAAATTTGGAGGCAAGGGAAGTAAACTTTCTTAAATCCCCATATGGAGGAAAAGAGGTGGGAAGGAACAGAATTATTTTTTAAAATATTGTTTTATTATGTATTTCTGATATTGAAACAAGTATGTGTTGAAAGATTGCTTTCAGGGCCCACTAAAACACTAGGAGACCTTGAAAACAGCATACATACATTTCTTCTAAAACATGAAAAAATAGAGAAGGAAAGAAGTCTGTGCAGAAAGAATGACAACAAATGAAATAGTCATAAAAGAAAATCTCATCATTGCTATCCAGCAGATACACATTATCTAAATATTCTTATTAAAAACTAAGATTCTCAAATTAGATTAAAAAAACCCTATAATCAGCTTCTGATAAAAAATATCTCAAACTAAATGACCAACTGAATCACAGTACCAAGGAGTCTGGTTTCTAACAAAACAGATCCAAACAGAAAACAGGATGGTGATAACTTCAGGCAGGAATTCAAAGGAAAAGGGCAAAATGAGATATAAAGAGATTTTTTTTCCTGGAAGAAAAAAGCCATCAAATACATAAGGCAAGTTCTTTGATATACACTGAAAGTTTGGTGGCATAATGATTACCTAGAAACTCAAAAGAATCAACTGATAATAAAAGACTTGGTGAAGTGAATTCAAATGACATTAATTTATAAATATGAACACTCTTGATATCAGCAATATCCAGGAAAAAAATATACTGGAAATAAGACTCCATTCATAATAGCAACTGAAATATAAAACTACTTTGAGTTAAATTTTAAAACAGAACTATAAAACTTTACTGAAATCTAAAAAACTAATTAGAATAAGCAGACAGTCATAACTCAAAATACCTAGAGGTCTGGTTTTGAAATTAGACAAAGGGATTTTTATTTAATTTGGAATAACAAGAAAAAAGTTTAGCAAAATATTTTTAGGAAAACTGATAATTTCACTAAGATTTATCTTAAGGAAATACTCAGATATTAGGACAGGAAAATATGTACAAAAGATCCATTGTTCATCATGGAATTATTTAAAATAGAAAATAGTTGAACATAATCTAAATATCCAACAGTAGGGGAAGAGTTCAGTACATTATTCCATATGCTGGAATGCTACGAAGCCACTTAAAAAACAAAATTAAAAAAACAAGAATATTTACAGACATGAGGAAAAGCTTACTTGACTAAAGCCAAACCTAAAACTATAGTCAGTGCCATGCCAAATTTGTAAATCTATCATATTTTAGATATTGTTAGCCATGGATATCTTTGGATGCTGTTTACACGTTTGTTGACCCCTACCCCCCACCCCCCGACTCCTCCCCTCCTCTGTTTTCTAGAATGAGAAGCGTGAGAAAGGGTCGCGGTATGAAAACGCCAGTCTGTTAGGTTTGGTTTAGTAGGTGCTTCTTGGTGCCCTGGACACAGGGTTTTAAGAGTTGCGAGGCTATGAGGAAGCCTCACCACAAGCGAGAGCGTGCGTAACCCCTGGGCTGAGTCCCAAGAGAGAGGAAGAGAAAAATATGGGGACAAAGGAAAGTCGCCGCCTTGACTCATTAGCAGGACGCAGTCACCTGCTGAGAAAAAGGCGGCGAAGTTCCCCGGAGAGAAACTGGTGAGTCCCTGGAAGAGAGGGGCTGGGGGAGGAACTAGAGTGGGAAGCGGCCCTCGCTAGGCACAGCCCAGAAGGTCCGGGTATGCAGGGCGGGCGTCCGCGGAGCTCAGCCGGCCGCGTATAGAACTGCAACTACTACTACGCAGCGGGTGCAGGAGGCTCATTGAGGCTCATTACAGCATCCGGGGCTTAAGAAACTTCAGCGGCAGGGGCGCTGCTATTGGCTCCCGCGACTGGCATGATGTCACTGTCATCCAATCTGAACTCAGTTGCTCCTCCCAGTCTAATGCGTTAATTAGGAGTTAATTAACTCTTCCTAAGCCATAGGGGCAACAAAAACAACCCTCCTCAGCTTTTTGGCTATACTTTGCCAGACAGAGGAGTAAGAAGGTGGAAATGGAAATAAACTGAGTAAGAGCAGACGGGCAGGTTTTATAGATATAGGTGTATATATATGTGTGTATATATATACACACACACTCGTGTGTATATATGCACATATATACATATATATACCTTAAATCTATATAAATATATTTTTACATGGTGTATATAAATATATTTACATATATAAATTTATATATAATTTATATAAATATATATTTACATATGCCATATATAAATTTATATATAATTTATATATATTTAACTATATAAGTATTGTTAAATATACACACTGCATAAACCATATATAAAAAATATACCATATATACATTATAATATACCATATTGTAAATGGTGTATATTTATACATAATGTATGTTCATTCAGAAATATGTATAAGGAATAACACATATGTATAAGGACTCACCCAGAATTCCACCATCCAGAGTTAATACTATTAAACATTTTTATGCAGTTTCTTTTTATATGTTTAAACTCAAAAGTGTGAGATTTGTACAGAAATTGGATCACACTACATTTTTGTAGCCCTTTTTATTCACTTACTGTTTTCTTTGCTATTAAATATCTTCAAATGTATAGGATTTAGTGGCTGTAAACCTTTTCAACTAAATAGACATTCCGTAAGTGTACCATTTTCCTTTATGGAAATCTATGGCATCCGTTTTACTGGCTCCAATGATTTGTGTGGAGTATATCATAATTGACTTCTAAAATTTCCAGGACAAGTTTGGGTACAGTGGCTCACACCTGTAATCCCAGCACTTTGGGAGGCTGAGGCAGATGGATCACTTGAGGGCCGGAGTTCGAGACCAGCCTGGCTAACATGGTGAAACCCCATCTCTACTAAAAATACGAAAATTAGCTGGGCATGGTGACATGTGCCTGTAAGCCCAGCTCCTTGAGAGGCTGAGGCAGGAGAATCGCTTGAACCTGGGAGGTGGAGGTGGCAGTGAGCTGAGATTGCACTACTGCACTCCAGCCTGGGTGACAAAGCAACACCCCATCTCAAAAAAAAAAAAAAAAAAAAATCCCCAGGTCACTATTATAAGCAATACTGCAATGGACACACTTACACACTTGTATATACATTGTATTTTAGGAGTCCTGTTCAATTAGGATAAATTCCTAGAAAGAAAACTCCTGTGTTAAAGAGGAAAATAAATGTTAGGCCATTCTGTCCAAGATGGTAGACTGCGCCCAGGTTTCCCTCCTCTTTCTGAGACACCATAACAATGTTAGTAAAGTTATAAACCCGCAACAACAAAGTCAATGGACCATGATGGGGAAGAAATTTGACAATTTGACAATGCCTTTTTCTGATTCTGGTCAATTTTCATAATCTCCCTAAGAAACAGAGACCCAACATGAAATAGGTCCTCAGCACTGTAGGCTCCTCCTCTACAGAATCCTGTATAACATCCCTCAGAGTCCATGAAGGCGGATCTTAAATTACAGTGGTCTGGGTTCTGACAGTTCATTTGGGGGATAAGTGTTCAAAACTTGAAATGCATTACCCAGGAAATAGTAAGTTTGATTCTATATTACTGCAGAATAACTCCATCTACAGCTTTTGTCCCCAAGAGTACTCTTCTTTGTTTCCTTCTTCCTGGGATGTTTCCTACATTCTGGGCCCAGAACCTGCTGGATGAATCCCCGATACCTGCACTGCACATGGGTTTCTGTTGAAATGCTCCACCCAGTCCAAGGAAAAAAACGAAGCAGACAGAGACAATGCACTGTCTTCCTTCTTTCTTCTTTTTGGACTTTTGAAGAGCTATGGTGATCGTCCTTGAAAGGGGCCTTTGATATGATCAGCCCCGTCCTCTTACAGTCTGGGAGCATGAAACTCACTTCCTTTCTCCATCCCAGACAACACCTAGGACATCATGTTCTGCAGCCAAATCCTCAGGCCCAGGTTGGGATAGCCAAGGGCAGTCTGTTTCCTGTTTATTTATTTGTTTGTTTACGTTTTTTCCTTTTTTCATGACTTCTCATATTTCACTGTGTTTGAGCCTCTGCCAGGCACTGAGATACATGCAGAGGATAAGAGGATATAACAGGACATGGTCCTCGAACTTGAGAAGCTTATAGTCTAATGGGAGTAAAATATATTGTGCAAGTGCAGAGACAACATTCAGT
The DNA here is from genome assembly GCF_009828535.3 of Hylobates moloch. Taxonomy (NCBI): domain Eukaryota; kingdom Metazoa; phylum Chordata; class Mammalia; order Primates; family Hylobatidae; genus Hylobates; species Hylobates moloch. Next base: position 31,978,073 of record NW_026652297.1, on the reverse strand, counting down.
TCAAGAACTCAAAGGAGCAGTGGGGTGGGGTGGGGAAGGCGGGGCTTCCTGTGAGGAGGAAGGCAGGATGAGTAGAAGAGAAGGAGCATGGGGTAACGTCTGCCCCATCTAGACTGTACACTCCTTGAAGGCTGACATACAACCGAGGATTTTACTTTCATAATATCAACCGACGTAAAGTATTTACTCCTGGGTCCAGCGCAACATAGAGTCTTGCAGTCAGAAAACTCCAGTTCATCATTTGCCCCCAGCATATAGCCATGTGACCTTGGCCAAGTTAGTTAACCTTCCTTGAGGCTCAGCTTCCTCATCTGTAAACTGGTAATAGTCATTCCCACCAGATAGGTTTATTGTGCAAAATCTTTGTCAAGAACTTACCACACGACCTGGCCTGTGCAGGAATCGGTGTCTAGCAACTATTGTTGTTATTGTTTCTGCCTAAGATTCTAAGAAAACAGGGCCCACCCCTCCTACAGTCTAAAGTGAGGCGTGGGACCCCAAAGCAGGGTATCCAAGGAAGCTGACAGCCTGTTTTGCAAACCTCAGTGGACTTCCTTCAGCCTATAAGAAATTGGAAAATCAAAGGCAGAGCTGAGGTTAGAGGGAGGATTTCTTTTCTTTTCTATTTTTTTCTTTTTTTTTTTTTTTGAGATGGAGTCTCACTCTGTCTCCCAGGCTGGAGTGCAGTGGCGCAATCTTGGCTCACTGCAACCTCTGCCTACAGGGTTCAAGCGATTCTCCTACCTCAGCCTCCTGAGTAGCTGGGATTACAGGTGCACACCACCAAACCCAGCTAATTTTTGTATTTTTAGTAGAGATGGGGTTTCATCATGTTGGCCAGGCTAGTCTTGAACTCCTGACCTCAGGTGATCTGCCTGCTTTGGCCTTCCAAAGTGCTGGGATTATAGGCATGAGCCACTGTGCCTGGTGAGGGTGGTGTTGGTATGCTGTGATCCCACCCATCCTCCCAATCCCACCATTCCAATTCCTTCCCACCCCAAGCCCAAGCTTCCACAGCCATGGAGAATGAAGGACATGTCTTTCTCTTCCTTCAACATGAATGAACTACCGGAATAGTTGCTATGTTACCCCTGGAGCTGGGAGGTCACAGTGGGCCACCATCTGACTATTGCTTGAGCAATCCAACAGAGAGCATCCACGCTTGGCTGACTGCTCTGATGGCAGAGGAAAGGGAGGCTGCTGCATCAAGGATAGTCTGCCAGTCTGCCACAAAGGACATGTGACAATGCCCTGAGAACCAGATGTGGCTTGTGTGTAATCCCAGCGCTTTGGGAGACTGAGGTGGGAGGATCACTTGAGCCCAGGAGTTCGAGGCTACAGTGAGCGATGATCACACCACTGCATTCTAGCCTGGGTGACAGTCCGAGACCCTGTCTCTAAAACAAAAAATTATTTAAGTAAATAAAAATAAGAAATGGGTGGCAGGTGGAGGGAGGCTCTTTGAAGAACTCTCCAAAGTGCTACAAGGGGAAAAGCAAGCTCTAAACACCTACAAGGCCCAGAGAATGCCAAGGTCATCATCATGACCATCACAGTCTTGGATGACCTTTCTTTCCCTCACTCTTATCCCTTTCCCCTGTATCCCCATTCTGGCAGATGGGGCAGGAGAGGCAGAAAAAAAGGAGCTGACCCCAGCCCCAAACATGCCCAGGCTGGAGGGGGGCCAGAGTGATAACATCAAAGTCGAAAGTTTCCGTGGGACATATTGATCATTGAACTGAAGCTGTTTGGGGGACTGAAAAAAGGATATTCTATTATCTGAGTGAAACAAGAAGAGCAAGAAGAGTCAGGCAGGCCAGGCATGGTGGCTCACCCCTATAGTCCCAACATTCTGGGAGGCCAAGGCAGGAGGATTGCTTTAACCCAGGAGTTGAAGACTAGCCTAGACAACTAAGTGGGACCTTGTCTCTACAAAAAATACAAAAATTGGCCGGTCACGGTGGCTCACGCCTGTAATCCCAGCACTTTGGGAGGCTGAGGCGGGCGGATCACGAGGTCAGGAGATCAAGATCATCCTGGCTAACAGGATGAAACCCCATCTCTACTAAAAATACAAAATTAGCCGGGCGTGGTGGCAGGCACCTGTAGTCCCAGCTACTCGGGAGTCTGAGGCAGGAGAATGGTGTGAACCCGGGAGGCTGAGCTTGTAGTGAGCCGAGATCACGCCACTGCACTCCAGCCTGGGAGACAGAGCAAAACTCTGTCTAAAAAAAAAAAAAAAGAAAAAAATACAAAAATTAGCTGGGCATGGTGGTGTGCACTTGTAGTCCTAGCTACTTGAGAGGCTGAGGCAGGAGGCTTGCCTGAGCCCAGGAGGTCGAGGCTGCAACGAGCGTGATCCTGCCACTGCACTTCAGCCTGGGCAACAGAGCGAGAGACTCTGTCCCCTTTCCTTCTCTCCCAGTCTCTGGCCCTTTTGACAACCCTTGTTAAAAGACTCATTTGTTCACACCCTGCTCTGACATCTCTAGGGATGTTCAGCCCCTGGGGATTCTGCAGTGGGGAGAGGCAGCTGCAGTGCTAGAGGTCAGGATACTCATAAGACAAATCGTTTTTCCATCCCTAGCTTGCCTAACCCAATTAAAATGTTCCACCACTGGCAATGAACTTAGGTTCAGGCATTTTTGTAATGAACACAATATTACCGTTTGCTTGTTAGTTGCTGACCCTGATGGAGCACACATGTGGGGTGTCTGCTGGGTTCTCCATTACCCTCCCCCCCGAACAGGACCCCTACCCCATACAGATTTCCACCCCCTGGTCAAAATCCTTGGCACCAGACACACACACCTGACCTAAAGTGAGCCAGACGGATTCTCTTGTCTGGACATTCTGAAATCGGGATGGAGAGAGGGCTAGTCTGTCTCTCTGTCACCCCAAGAAATGTGGGCTGGCCACTGCTTGGAAGCAGAGAGGGGGTCTGTCTTGGAGATGGGAGATGCAGGTGCAGATGCAGAATAAGGTGGGGTGGAGAGAAACAGAGAGAGAGAGACAGACTTCCCAGGTGCTGCTGCTGCTGATTCCTGGTTCCAGCCAGCTGTCCTTTTTTGTGTTGGTTTCTTTGTGATATCTTTCTAAACTTGAATGAATTTCCTGTTTTTGCTTATAGTAATTTGGAGTAGATTCCTGTTAATTTGCAGCCAAATGAACTCTAAATAAGATGCAACCTGGTACTAGGAAATGAAGTCGCACATAACCACATAACTGACCCATTTCAGGGCGTGGAGACAATAGGATCCCATCATTCTGGGATTGGGGAAGCTGGCTGCTTGTCAGTGATACACAAACAGAAACAGCTGGTGAAATCAGTGTTGCTAGTTTTTGGAACTTGGACAGTTTTTCTACTGAAACTGAAGCTTTAGGGGATTGTAAGGCCATGTTGAAGGATGTCAGGCCATGCTGGTGACTCTGTGGGATTTCAGTAAAGTGCATGGGGTCAAGTCTGAGGCTGTTGGGCTTAAAGTGGATGGGGAAAAACAGGACAACTAGGTCAGTTATGCAAACCCTGCTCCTGAAGTCCTTTCTGCTCATAGTATAGGATCTGAGACCACTTAGAGTCAATTCTCGAAGTTAATCACAGGACTCACAGAGCTGCAGCAGTTACACTCTGCAGCAACCTACATCGAGAACTAAATTTGGTGCACCAATTATGAAACAGTGAAGTTCTGGCACTTGGAATAAGGACATTCAGGAAAGGCCAGGGGAGCTGGGAAACCCTGAATCTTCCAAACTTCTTCTGGTTCATTTTTCTGCACCCACTTGCTGGACAAGATGGGGGGTGCCTCCCACTGTGAAGCACCCTTTGGAACCAGGTTTGGGATGATCTACAAGCTAACAAGATGAAGGTGGACTTTCTCAACTGCCCTGCGCACCCTAAGGCGAAATCCCTTAAGCAGAGAACCCGAGCCCTCGGGCTTCCTTCTAAGAAACTGCAGCCCCACAGGCAGGGCCCAGCTCGGCTGCTCAGCTTCGCAAGCTGTCTAGAAACAGCTTTCAACAAATGCAGTCTCCCTAAATTAAATCGACAGGCTGCCAGTTAAGGTTTTATAGGTGCTGTGCTGCCAAAAAAAAAAAAAAAACCTTAAGCCCGGAGGACAGGGTCTTTAGATCAACACAAACCAACCACACACAGGACATCTTCATCCCTCAGGCAAGCTGCGGGCCAAGTCCAAAGGCTGCCAGCTGCCTCCAGAAGACATCACATGACCACAGTCAGTTTCTTCTCAGTCTCCTTCCGAGGTGGGCCCGGAGGACCCTGGACAAGGGCAATATCCCTGTGGGCAGAGCCTAAAGTGGTTTACTGGCTCGCCAAGGAACTCTCTTGGGTGTCAGCTGGAGTCACCATGCAGGGGGCCACAAGCTTCGTCGTGTGTCCCGTGGGAGGCAGTCTACACTTTACACTGTAACTGCCTGACGAGTTCTTCCTGTCCAATGCACAGACAAAACCAATTCATGGAGACCATGGAGTTTAATTGACATGAGGCCTGTCATGCCATGGGGGAGACAGAGTTATTACTCAAATCAATCTTTCTGAGCATTTAGAGGCTAGGGTTTATCAAAGACAGTTTGAAGGAAGGGGTGGAGGAAGCGAGGCAATGGGTGGTTGCTGCTGATTGGTTGGGGGCACAATCATGGGGCATGGGAAGTGTTCCTCCTGCACACTGAGTTGCTTCTGGGTGGGGCCACAGGAGCAGTTGGAGGGCCCAGATGGAGCCACTGGTCATCAAATGTGCAAAAAACCTGAAGAGATATCTCAAATGGCCAATCTTGATGTTACTTGCAGGAGTGACTGGGGACATTGCGTATCGTGTGACCTCCAAAATAATGGCCGGCAGTCATTTATGTCTGCACCTTAGCTGAATTCAGCCTCCTCTCCTCCTCCTAGCCTGGCGATCTCTCATTAACTTTACAAAGGCTAAAGTTTTGGGGAAGGGCTACTGTTAAACTTTATTTATTATTTATTGATTATTATTTAAACTATAAATTAAATCTCTACTAAAGCTAGCTTGTCCTCAGCCCGGAAATAATTAAGGGCAGCTTGAAGGCCAAAGGCAAGATGGGGTTTGGCTAGATCAGATCTCTCCCACTGCCATCATTTTCTCACTGTATAATTTTTGGAAAGGTGGTTTCAACACCAGTAGCCTGCCCAGGGGCTGCTGTCTTGAGGGTCCTTCCTTCTTTGTGTTTAAGTGGGAAAGCTTTATGGCTACTAGCCAGCCTTTCTCCCAGTGTTCTATATCAAGTGGGCTATAGATGGTGGGTTTTTGTCATTTGCTTTATAGACCCATCCATTTGGAACTGATCTGGAGGAGAAAGGGGCATTGCCTGGGATCAGGACCTCACCTCTGTGAAGAAAGGAGGAAGTGACCATATTCCCGGAGGCAGTTACATCGGTACTGTGCGAACCCACTGCCATGGGAAGAGGCATGGACTCCAGGCTCCAGCAGGGTTAGTGGATTTTGTTTTCCTGAGAGCTTTAAACTGAATCTAAGAGAGGGCTAATGGGTTCCTCTGTGTGGCCCAACCACAGCGAACACTAGCACCACCAAAAAGCACTGGCATCCTTCATGGCTGTGAGGCAGCCACATGCATGAGCCACACAGAAGGTGGTCTGCAAAGATGAATAACGCAGCTTTGCAGAGAGAGGAGAGAGACACAGAGAAATAAAGAGGGAGAGAGAGAGAAAGCGAAGGATAAAGAGAAAGAAAGGGAGAGAGAGAGAAAGTGGAAGAGAAAAGGAGGGAGAGAGAGAGAAAGCGAAGGATAAAGAGAAAGAAAGGGAGAGAGAGAGAAAGTGGAAGAGAGAGAAAGAGGGAGAGAGAGAAAGAAAGAGGGAGAGAGAGAAAGAGAGAGGGAAGAGAGAAAGAGGAGAGAAAAAGAGGGAGAGAGAGAAAGAGGGAGAGAGGGAAAAGGAGAGAGAGAGAGAAAGAAAGGGAGAGAGAGAAAGAGAGAGAGAGAGAAAGAAAGAGAAAGAGGGAGAAAGAGAAAGACAGAGAAAGAAGGAGAGAGAGAAAGAAAGAGGGAAAGAGAAAGGGAGAGGGAGAAAGAGGGTGAGAGAGAAAGAAAGGGAGGGAGAGAGAGGGAGAGAGAACATAAGAGGGAGAGAGAGAGAGAGAAAGAACTGACTCGTGATTGCTTTCCTGACTCTTCTTTTTTGGGAAGAACCCTCTGTTTTAGGTTAAAGAATTCCTAACTCCCCTTTTCTCCCCCTTTCTTTTCTAGTAACTATTTTGAAATAATTACAGATTCAGAAGAAGTTGCAAAGATAGTATAGAGAGATCCCACCTACCCTCTACTCAGTTCCTCCCATGGTTACACTTTACATAACTGTGGTACTATTATCAAACCAGGAAATGGGTGTAATGTGTGTCTATAGTTCTATGTCATTTTATCCCATGTATAGACTGGTGTAACTACCACCACAATCAAGACACACAACTGTTCCATCCCACAAAGATTTTCTTTTTGCTACCCGTTTTAGAGTCATCCTTCCTTCTTTCCATCACTCCTAGCTCCTGGCAACTACCAGTCTGTTCTCCATCTCTATAATCTTGTCCATTTGTGAATGTTCTATCAGTGGAATCATACACTTTGTGACCTTTTGAGACTGGCTTTTTTTTTTTTCTCAGCGTGATTCCCTTGAGATCCACTCAAGTTGCTGTGTGTATCAGTAGTTTATCCTTTTTTATTACCAAATGGCATTCCATGGTACGGATGAACCTCGGTTTGTTTATCCATTCACCTATTGAGGGACATGTTGGTTGTTTCCAGTTTGGGGTTATTATGAATAAAACTGTGATGAATATTTGTGTACAGATTTTTGTGTGAATATATTTTCATTTCTCTTGGAATCATGCCCAGGAATGCAATTGCTTGGTGATCTGGCAAGTATATGTTTAGTTAAGAAACCCCCAAATGACTTTCCAGAATGGTTGTATCATTTTCCATTGCCACCAGCAATGCATGAGCTATCTAGTTTCTGTGCATTCTCACCAGCATTTGGTATTGTCACTATTGTTTTTTCTTTTAATGAATAGAGACAGGAGTCTCACTATGTTGCCCAGGCTGGTCTTGAACTCCTGGGATCAAATGATCCACCTGCCTAAGCCTCCCAAAGTGCTGGGATGACAGGATGACAGGTGTGAACCACTACGCTTGGCCTACTGTTTGTTTGTTTGTTTTTTGTTTTTTGTTTTTTTTTGAGACTGAGTCTTGTCTGTCTCTCAGGCTGGAGTGCAGTGGCATGATGTTGGCTCACTGCAACCTCTGACTCCTAGCTTCAAGCAGTTCTCCTGCCTCAGCCTCCCAATTAGCTGAGGTTATAGGCACGTGCCACCACACCTGGTTAATTTTTTATTTTTAGTAGAAATGGGGTTTTGCCATGTTGGCCAGGCTGGTCTCATACTCCTGACCTCAAGTGATCCAGCCCACCTTGACCTCCCAAAGTGCTGTGATTACAGGTGTGAGTTCACTGCGCCTGGCCTACTGTTTTTTATTTTAGCTTTTTTCACAGGTGTGTACTAAAGCCTCATCATGGTCTTAAATTACACTTGCCTTATCATAGTAATGTTGAATATTTTGTCATGCATATGTTTGCTATCTGTATATCCTCATTGGTGAAACATCTCTTCAAATCTTTTGCCCCTTTTCTAATTGGATAGATTGGGTTTTGTTTGTGTGAACCAAATTTTTTTAAATTTTCGTTTTGTTAAATTTTGTTGTTGTTGTTGAGATGGGGTCTCACTATGTTGCCCAGGCTGGTCTTGAACTCCTGGGCTCAGCAGTCCTCCCCCTTTGGCTTCCCAAAGTGCTTGGATTATAGGTGAGAGCCACCGTGCCTAGTGAGTATTTAAAATTTGTTTTACTGTTAGATTTTAATATAAATTGTCTTTTTTTAAAAATAACCTTGGAATGTGCTTCTGTTACTTGCAAACCTAAGACTCATTCACAGTCTGCTCTTGTATTTAATGACATCATAATAATAACTAACATTTACTGAGCCCATACTTTGTGCCAGGCACTGTTCTAAGTGGTTTACAGGTTTTAGCTCACTTGATAAATATTGCTTTTATAAACATCATATGTTGTGGTTATAAATATTAACCGCCATTACAATTTAGTTAACAAATCTAATCAGGGGCATAAACAAACAGCTCTAGCAATCCGGTTTTGCTTGGATTCAAATCGATTGAATTGATTTGTGTTTTAATTGGTTGAAGGAAAATCTAAGCCACTAGTGACTCCAGAGCATGTGAGTCAGGACAGCCACTCTTCAGGTGAAATAACAGAGTTCACATTTTTAAAATGACATTATGCAAACATGTTTTTACTTGTTTCAAGTCAATAACTGATAATGTTCAATTCAACAAATTCTACAGAAGAAAATCCCACAAACTAAAATTTCCCATTGACAAATTCCCATTGATGTTCTATAGTTTTTACAAACCACATCGGTGTGAGTGGAAGAGACACGCATGTATGGATTAGATATTCTGAATTCCCACGTGAGACTAGGTCTACTTTTTCTGAGGATTGGGAAGAGATCCCAGGCTCCATGGAGGTCCCCAGGGTGACTTCCCAGCTGGTCCTATGGTAGAACTACCTCCGAGAAGGGCAGGGGCCCCTTCCTTTGTGCCTGAGAGGCTGTGAGTGTGAGTTATTGTATGGTGAGTCAAGTCACCAAGCAGTGGCTGCCCTGGGATTCCTGGGTAGAGATATAGGAATCGGGTCCCCATGGTGCAGCCAGGCAATGCATGGGGATTCAGGGAATGGTCACACACACTCCATCCTAGTATTATTGCTGTAGTGCGACTTGGACTGTGAGAGGTGGTGTCTGCAGAGGTGATGATGCTGATCTGTGCGTTGTGGGTCCCATGCCCCTTTGACTAAAGTCCAGCATTTGGGTGGATTGATCACAAGCAACAGGTCTAACCCAAAGTTGACTTGGCAGGTCCAGGCCACCCCACCTTTCTCAACGAGGCTCACAGGGGCTTTCCATATTACGGTGTGAAGAACACAGTGCCCACCTCGCCTTCCCCTCCGCCTGCTCCCTGATTGCCATCCTGTCCTTCTAAGCCTCCTAGTTTTGACCTTGCTGATTTCTTTTCTGATTTTGGTCTCTCCTCACCCTTTGTTCTATGGACTTGGTGTTTGGTACATTTTCTTACCATCACTGTGTTTCTTGTTTTATCAACATATTGCTTTATGCCATCTCAGGGAAGTCCCAGGGACTCTCCCACCCAGTAGGTCTTTGGGGCTGTGGCTCTACTCTGCTTACCTTACTCACTCTCTCACCAGTGTCTCCCGCATCCCGTTCCCCAGAGTTCAAATCCAGGTCTCGCTGCGTAACAGGTAGGCTGTTTGAGGTTACCTTTCCTATCGGAGTCTGTTTCTTTTATAAATGGGGTGGGTAATCCCTTTCTCGCAGGGCAGTTGTGAGATGTACTGAGTGTGTGTGTGTGTGTGTGTGTGTGTGTGTGTGTATGTAACCATCACAGCCTAGTACCAAATGGAAACTAGGTAATCCTAGAAATAAAACCACCCTCCCCATGACCCTTCTCCCTGACCTTGGTCTCTGCTGTCAGGCAGTGATGTCTCTTTTTCCGCCACCCCCTGTTCCAGCCCCACCCTCCTTCACAGTCAGTGAGGGGGACTCAGACTGAACTTGCTCCTCCCCTAGCAGCAGAGGATCTCTGATTGGCTGCCATCACCATGGCAACCCACTGCCTTCTCTCCCCATCCCTTGCTTTCCAGAGCCAGCAGATTTGTGGAGTTCCAGACTTCTCAGGGCTGGGAGGAAAGATACTAGGGGAGGACAGAGAGGCCCCCTTCACAACTAGGACAGCCATGCATTTGGGGTTTGCTTGGACTCCAAATTCCAGCCTGGTATGCAGTGTGGCCTCTCCTGTCTCCACATGTTGAGGGAATGACTTTCTGATATCCTTAGTTGTCCTGATTCCCTCTGAAAAGGCTCAGCTTGATGGCTGAGGGTCCTGGGTTGGTGGCATGTGGCATGAATGATAAGTGTGTTGTTCAGTGACACTCACTGAATGTCAAACAGCACAGTGTTCATCCTGCCGTCCTTGCAGCCCTGCTGAGGGGATTACACCATAGGTTCAGCCCTGGTGTGCTTTGAAAACCCCAAAGGCTGTCAGGGCTCATTCCTCATTTCTGGCCACCCCTTGGCCAGGGGCTGGCAGCCTAACTGGAGCCCTCCCCTCCTAATGTGAAGTGGGGGCTTGGAGATGTGTGTCTCCATGGGGCCTCCTGGAGAACCACACGGGGTGCTGTGGTGAGATGCCAGCCTGCAGGTCCTGGCAGTGGGGTGCAGGTCAGGGGTTCATGCCAGGGCTTGAGAATCTACTTAATCCCCAGGACAGTCTGCAGGGCGAACACGTGACATCCATGCATTAACTATGATTTTCAAATGCTCGTTGATGCTATTGTAGTTTAAAAATAATAACTTCAAAGCATGGACTGAATTCAAGGCAACTTTTGTCATTATTCGTGTTCTCAGTCAATAGGGGCGTGGTGATAGAGGGTGAACAAACCCTTCCTAAAATAGGGTGAGGTGCCAGGCATGGTGGTTCATGCCTGTAATCCCAGCACTTTGGGAGGCCAAGGCAGATGGGAGCCCAGGAGTTTGAGACCAGCCTGGGCAACATGGTGAAAACCTGATTCTACAAAAAATTAGCTGGGTGTGGTGGCGCATGCCTGTAGTCCCAGCTACTGGGGAGGCTGAGGTGGGAGTATCACTTGAGTCTGGGAGGCAGAGGTTGCAGTGAGCCATGATCACATCACTGCACTTCGGCCTCAATGACAAAGCAAGACCTGTAAAAAAAAAAAAAAAAAAAAAAAAAAAAGGAAGGGTGAGCAAGGTGATGGAATTATCACACATGCTACAACATGGATGCTCCTTGAAGACATGCCAAGAGAATGAAGCCAGATACAAAAGGACAATACTATTTGATTTCACGGATACGAGGTGCCTAGAATAGGCAAATTCATAGAGACAGAAAGTAGTTTGGGGTTAGCTGGAAAGGGGTGTTATTGCTTATTGGTTACATATGAATATTGGGGAAGATGCCAAAGTCCTGGAGATGGAAAGCTGTGATGGCTATGCAGCAATGTGTGTGCACATGAGGCCAGTGAGCTGTACACTTCAAAACAGTGAAAATGGTGAGTGTTATGTTGTACATGTTTGGCCACAATAAAATTACCCCTCCCGGGCCAGGTGTGGTGGCTCATGCCTATAATCCCAGCACTTTGGGAGGCTGAGGCAGGCAGATCACGATGTCAGGAGTTTAAGTCCAGCCTGACCAATATGGTGAAACCCCATCTCTACTAAAAATACAAAAATTAGCCAGGTGTGGTGGTGCGTGCCTGTAGTCCCAGCGACTCGGGAGGCTGAGGCGGGAGAATATCTTGAATTCAGGAGGTGGAGGTTGCAGTGAGCTGAGATCGCGCCATTGCACTCCACCCTGGGTGACAGAGCGAGACTCTGTCTCAAAAAAAAAAGAAAAAAAAAATTACCCCTCCCGTCCAAGAAGAACACATGAGGCAAGGCTGGACGGTGGAATGTGGGGATGATGGACACATCTTGGGGGGCTTTAGTCTGGAGAGGTGTTCTGGAGGAGGGGGGTCTCGCTCCACAGCTGCCTGGCTCCTCTCCTGCCTCACCCTGCCCTCTGCAGCTCACTGGCTGAGGGCAGCAGCCTGTGAAGGTTATGTTAGTGGCTCCCTCATTCCCTGAGGGAACTACAGAAGCCACCATCGCTGACCCGTCACCTCCCCTCGAGATTCCACCATATGGAAATGTAAACTAGTACAACCACTGTGGAAAACAGTGTGAAAAATTTTTAAAGAACTAAAAGTAAATCTACCATTTGATCCACCAATCCTACTCCTGGGTATCTGCCCAGAGAAAGAGAAGTTATTGTACAAAAAAGATACTTGCACATGCATGCTTATAGCAGCATGATTTGCAATTGCAAAAATATAGAACCAGCCCAAATGCCCACCAATTAACAAGTGGATAAAGAAAATGTTATGTATATATATATGCACACACACACACACACACCCCCCATGGAATACTACTCAGCCATAAAAAGCAATGAAATATGGCATTTGCAGCAACCTGGGTGGACTTGGAGACCATTATTCTAAGTGAAGTCACTCAGGAATGGAAAACCAAACATCATATGTTCTCACTCATAAGTGGGAGCTAAGCTATGAGGGCGCGAAGGCGTAAGAATGATACAAAGGACTTAGGAGACTTGGGGGAAAGAGTGGGAGGAGAGTGAGGGATAAAAGACTACACACTGGGGACAGTGTACACTGTTCGGGTGATGGTGCACCAAAATCTCAGAAATCACCGCTAAAGAACTTATTCATGTAACCAAACACCACCTGTTTCCCAAAAACCTATTGAAAATTTTAAAAAATCCACCATATTTAGGAATCACCAGTGTAATGACCCGTCCATCTTCCTACCTGTGGCTCCCTCTGGAAGGCCCAGGAGGGCTGGATGGGAGGGGCAGTGAGGACCCAATAGTGTCAGCAGAGATGTGGCTGATACCTTTGCAAAGGTGGCCAGAGGGAAGCCTTACTCTCCAGAGACTCCAGTGCAGGGCCCTCATCAGCTCCCAATCCTGGGGTTTTTGCAGTCCCTGCAACCCCCCGCCTTCTGAGTCATCATTCAAACCCACCAGCCCTTCTGACAGAGCTGGAAACAGGCACCAAGCCCTCCAGGAAGCTATTTTTAGGGTTCATCTGTTCTTTTTTATTTCTTCTCTGGATTCCATATTCTCTTACCCCCAGATTTAAAGGACCTAAAGATTCTGGAAATCATTCATTATACCCCCAGCTCACAAGCTGTGGCTTCTCCCTAACCTTCCCTGTACCACTCCCTCTTTCTTTCTTCCTCTCCGCCCTCACCCCTCTGGTTCTCCAGCTCCACAGGCAGCAGAGAAAGCAGGCTCTTTGTCTGACATCATCTTTCACTCCCTGGCCTGCTAAGAGTTACTCACTCAGGCAATCCCTGCTCCACCAGAGGAGACTGTCCAATTGCCAAGCAACCCACTGCTGGCCAATCACAGAGCTTGGAGGTGATGTCATGGCGAGAGCGAGCAGTGGTGCTGATGTTGAGAGAAGCCCAGGGTACCACTAATTGAGGGAGTGAGGAAGAGAGCAGCTCGCTTCTAACTGGACTGCACGTAAGTAGAAATAAAATGCAACTAATTTGAGGCTTTTCAGGCAAAAGAAAAAACAAGACAGCAGCTACAGTGGGGAGAAGCGAGGGGCCTAGCACCTATTGTGTCACCTTTGGTTTTACTCAATCATTTAAACTTTGTCAGATCTTGGGGGAAAGGGGGTGAGGCAAAAAGAATGGCGCTCGGCCAAGGGGTGAGGGTGGGCTCCCGGTGCCACTTTTATTCCAGAGCTCAGGAGAGGCAGGATGGGTGGGAATTGTCAGATGCTACGGTGAGTTATTTCTGCATAAAAATGTTTTGTTGCTTAAGGAGAAAGGTTTTGTGCCGAGTCTGGCTGCCCCTGCAGCTGGCTGTGACCTGAAGATCCCTTTCAAGTGGGAAGCTCTCCTGTGTTTTTACCTTCTCTTCCTCAGACACAGCTTTTCTTGTCTCCCATTCCCGTTTTGGTCACCCATCTTTTCCTTCGGCTCTATGCACGGGTTACTTTTTTCTCTTGGTTCTAAGGATGCAATGAGATCATCACCTCCTCTTGGCCCCGCCCCACCCTGAGGTCAGCCTAATCCTACCTGGCCAGAGGTGGCTGGCTCCAAAGCTGAAAACTGCAGACACCCAGAACTGCCACGCCCTGGTCCTTGACTGGGGCCCTGGCCAGCCCCCCTCCTTATTCAGCCCACCACGCTCACCAGGAGTTTAGGCATCATTCATTTCTCATCCTGGGACCCAGGGTTTTGATGTCCAGTGGCCAGCTGTCCCCACTTGGCGGTGCCGTCTTTATTTCTCCAAGGAAGACACAATCAGGTGTGGTGGAGTCTTGTCCTGAACGTGAGCAGGTCTCCAGAATGCTGTGTGTGTGTGTGTGTGTGTGTGTGTGTGTGTGTGTATGGGGGTGGGAGGGAGAGGAGAGGAATGTTCAGGCGCCCTTGTCTGAATACCCTGGGAAGGGATACCCCTGTCTCAAAACCAAGATAATACAAGGTGGGATGGCCAGAGGTGGCCTGCTGAGGCTCGAGGGATGGGTGGGAGGTTGAGAGGGAATATGAGGGAATCTGTCTCAACCTGAGGCTGAGCCCCCGCCTCCCAGGGGGAGGAAACCTCTCCCACAGGCGGGTGCTAGGGGAATGAGATCATCCTTCAGATGAGGAAATAATCATAGTGCTGGAGCAGAAAGAAGGCAGAGGGGAAAAGGTCTGATCAGCAGCTCCACCGAAGGAAACCAGAGTCTCCCAGCAATGCTACCCTAGTCTCTGGCTCACCCCAACCCTCCACTTTGCTGCTAGGAGCTGTACTTTCACCCCTCTTGGAAACCACTGAGCACCTGTCAGCTGGTCCCAGCCCTCCTGGCATTCTCAGCTCCACCCAGGCCACACCTGGAACAGCTCTGGAGTGAGCAGGATCTGCAAGTGCTAGATGGGTCTACCACAGAGCACGCTGCCCTGTAGGGAGTGAGTTCCCTATAACTGAAGACATTCAAGCAGAAGTTGCGTGGCTACCCAGCAGGGAGGCCTTGGAGGAGATTTTTGCATTATGTTAGGGATTGGTCTAGGTTAGTGTTTTAACTGAAGGCTGAGACCCATTAGTACATTGTGAAATCAATTTATGGATTGTAAATGGTATTTTGTTTTAATAAAATGAGACAAGAGTAGAAAATAATTAGAGCACATCTCATGTAATGGGATAATTAATGCTTCCTATGCTGTCTTTAGTTACATATCAGTTATGTGTATATTTGTGTGTACAAATGCACATATATGTCTGTATCCGTAATCATATATGTGTGTATATGTCCATATCATGACAAATACATACTGGATCATAATATAAAATGTAGCACCTTCTGTGGGCTTCAGTCAAAAAAGTTTGAGAAACATTAGGCTAAGTGACCTCTAATTACCTCTCCTAACCCTAAGACTACAAGCCTATGAAGAACTCCCAATAGATAGTCAACCTTTTTTTCAAATTTTTAACTGTGGTAAATACACATGACATGAAATTTGCCATTCTATTTTTAAGTGTACAAATCAGTAGTATTAAGATTTACATTGTTGCACATCCAATCTTCAGAACTCTTTTCATCTTGCAAAACTGAAACTCCATACCCATGAAACACTAACTTCCCATTCTCCTGTGCCCTGGCCCCTGGAAAATCCCATCCTACATTCTTGCTCTATAAATTTAACTCCTCTAGGTACCTCAGATAAGTGGAATCATACAGTACTTGTCTTTTTATGATTGGCTTATTTCGCTGAGTGTAATGTCCTCAAGGCTCATCCATGTTGTACACTGTGTCCCTATTCCCAGGTAAAAAATAACTGCATTTAAGTTGCAATTAAATCTAAATTTTTTTTTTATGGGAAGCTGTCCTTCTTTAGTGAGTTATTTCATTCTAAAGGACCTATCAAGGATAGAGAAGTTTGGTCTATATTGTCCATAGTGGCCAGGTTGTCGACTAGAGGTGGAGGGATGGTGGAAGTGTCCTGCATTTTTGCTTGGATGGCTGGTTAATAGCTAGATTTCACTTTGGTTCAATAAAAGAAACCCAAAGTCCAAGGGGCTATCTTCTTTTACTGGACTAGGCCATTTTAACCACATTTTTCCTGTAGGGGGATGTGGGCTGATTGATAACTTTTAAAATAGAGCAACAAAGATTGACAAACTGAGGTTCAGAGAATAGGGTACTTGAGCAGGAAAAAGGAACATGGGGCAAAGAAATTAGGAAAGTAAGAGAGAGAGAAAGAAACGAGGAGAATTGTGTCTGTATTAAACCAACTGTATAGAAGGATTGGAAAAATTCAGATATTTTGTGTTCTTGCTTTTAAATAATAGGATATTTAAGTATCAAGATCATAATCAAAGAAAGGCTTAATTTTTCAACAACCCTTCAGATTGTCTCCCCTGCCCCCTCTGATATTTTTATATTATTTCATACTTACCTGGAGATTCTCATTTGGAAACATAGAGTTCCCGGAGATTTTGAAGACACGGATGGGGAGAAATGAAACTGCTTTTGTGGGAGGAGGGATAGAAATTTTGGGGAATTATACAACATGTAAAGCGTAATTTTTGTAATGCCACTTAGGGAACCAATCCGGTTTTTTTAAGCTTGACAAATAAACATGCATCATATATAATTTGGTTTGCTTATTAAATTAGCATTTGCTATATCCAGAGATGTGACAGCCTGGGAAAGGTTGCCTTTTCTGTTTTTCTTTAGGGAGGGATGTATACCAAAAATTCTTCCCTGCCATTTAAAAATTGTTTTTTTTTCTAGAGTTTTACATCTCTAGTCCCTCTAGGAAGACAAATGAATACATGCACACCTGCGCCCTTCCCACCTACATATGCATGCTCACACATGAACCCCCACATCTGAACACTCCCACTCCATCCCCTACACACACATGAGTGCTCCCACCCCACCCCACCCCCTACACACAGATGTGAGTGCTCCCACTCCATCCCCTACACACACATGAGTGCTCCCACTCCATCCCCTACACACACATGAACCCCCACATCTGAACACTCCCACCCCACCCCCTACACACACATGTGAGTGCTCCCACTCCATCCCCTACACACACATAGGCATACCTATCCCTCCCCACTGAAGCCCAAAGCTTGCTGGCCTTTCCATCAATTAAAACTGAGAGCTGCCTGTCCACTCCCCTAGGGTCCTGCTGTCAGAGGCGGGTGGTGGGAGGCAGGAGAACAGAACAGATCAGAAAAGGCGGGAGCCTGGGGCTGGTTGGCCTGATTCATGATGGGCTTTAGGCAACTCGAGAGTTTGGATAACAAACTGGAGAATATGAATCCAGAGAAAGGAGCTGAGCGTGGATCTGGGATGAAAGACCCAGAGTGGGAGGATGAGCAGAGTGTCAGTGGACCATGTGGGAGTCTGTGCCTAGACAGCCAGACTAGAGGGAGAAAAGTTCACACTGAGTATGCAGAAAGAGTTGGATAGGGGATAGCACCTTTCAGGCAGGCTCTGTCTGCCCACAACACAAACACAATTCAACTGTTGATCCTGGAGAGGGTTGTCTAGCATCTGCACCTGCCATCAAACCAGATGCGTAAGGACTTAAGAAACATACCATGGGCCAGGCACAGTGGCTCACACCTGTAATCCCAACACTTTGGGAGGCTGAGGTGGGCGAATCACTTGAGGTCAGGAATTCAAGACCAGCCTGGCCAATATGGTGAAATTTCATCTCTACTGCAAATGCAAAAATTAGCCAGGCATGGTGGTACACGCATGTAATTCCAGCTCCTTGGGAGGCTGAGGCAGGAGAATCACTTGAACCCGGTAGGCGGAGGTTGCAGTGAGCCAAGATTGCACCACTGAACTCCACCCTGGGTGACAGAGCAAGACTCCGTCTCAAAAAAAAAAAAAAAAATACCTTTTTGAAAAACAATTACTCCAAGAAGTACTCTAGCTAACCAAAAAAATTATCAAATTAAAGAAATCAAATACAAAAAAAAACCACATGGTATCAATGTTGATCATAAGCAAAGAAAACACCAGAATTTAGAGCCATTGTCTAGTTATAATTGGCATATTTATAAAGCTAAATACAAATGTCAAACATCTTGAGGCTAGGGGATGTGTTTGTAAGATCATCACTGTATCCCTAGTGCTTTGCATAATGCACATAGTAGATCCTCAATAAATATTTGTTGAATCAATAATGTAAGAAAGAACTCAATAACGATAATCCAGAACTGAAAATCCTGATCATTCTGACAAAACCAGGTTTGTACAGAGCGGTTTGTTGCTAAACCTCTCATCTCACACAAATAAAATCATTAGATACTCCTTTATTCTTAATGTAGTGAAATATAGACATAAAAGATTTTAACATAAAGCTAAAATTAAAAGTAGTATGTAAAATTTACAAAGCATTGGAGAACGAAAGAACAAAGAAAACAAGAGCAATATTGCAAAAGATAAGGAATTTCTGTCAGTGCAGTTGAATGTGGGCCAGAAGCTTGGCTCTCTTCTCTCTGAAATCTCAGGCAAGGCACTTCTTGGGCTCCCTGTTTCCTCCTCAGAGGTAGGAATGGAAACTCTAGAGAGCTCCATGGCTCCTACTAACTGAGACTGCAGAATGGGCAGAGAGCTTGACCTCTGGGAATTTCTACAAGTTTCATTGCTTGTCCCCTGCTGGTATGAAAATGAGTTAATTTAGTACACACACACACACACACACACGTATGTATGTATTTTTTTGAGATGAAGTCTCACTCTGTCAACCAGGCTGAAGTGCAGTGGCATGATCTTAGCTTACTGCAACCTCCACCTCCTGTGTTCAAATGATTCTCCTGCTGCAGCCTCCCAAGTAGCTGGGACTGAGACTACAGGCATGCACCACCCCGCTGGGCTAGTTTTTGTATTTTTAGTAGACACGGGGTTTCATCATGTTGGCCAGGCTGGTCTCGAACTCCTGACCTCATGATTTGCCTGCCTCGGCCTCCCAAAGTGTTGGGATTACAAGCATGAGCCATCGCACCCGGCTGCTTCTGCATATATTAAATTGGAAATGAAAATTGCCCAGAAAATCCCATCATTGTGGATTATTTAGGGCTGTCACTTTTCCAGCTTAATTTTCCTTCTCTGAGTTGCCTCTTGACATAGCTGTTGGTGCGAAGAAGGACTTCTCGGATTCAGGCCTTCAGAATTCTGCTTTTGTCATAGGTGCTTATTTCCTAGAAGCCTAAGCCCGTTGGGCACCCTCTGGGAGTTGCCCTTGTCCAGGTCCCCATCATCTCTTCCTCTTGATGCTGTTGGAAGCAAGAGCCTAAGGGGTGTTTAAACAATGCCAGTTTCCCCAGACCTGGTGAATCACACACTGTTCTGTTTTGCCCAGTTTCCCTCCGTAGGTCTCACTGGTTCCTTCTTGGTCTGCGCTCTAATTCCCACTCCTTCTCCCTTTATGGTAAGGTCCACATTATCGCCGAAGACCATGCTGAGGCCCGCAGAGCATCTGCAGAGCCTCCAAAGGCTCCAGTGGCTCTAGATACCCATCCAGGGACCTGTTTTACTTTTCCACCAACAAAAACTCCCGTGGTTATTTTAGGATCTAGCAGAGGGCTTGGCACATAATTAAATACTCAATAAATATTGTAGAAAGAATGAAAACCACATTCATGAAAAAATGATTTATCTCCTTTTGATTTTAAACCCAAAGAAGACACATGGCTGCCAATCAGAGCCTTTTGATCAGCATGAAATAACCAGGGCCACTGTTCTGAGCTGACATGATTCCATCCCAAAGCAAATAAATGTGGCATTTAGATAGCTTATGCAGCTAATTTTGGGTAAATATATAACCTCAACTGGATTTTGAAGAAGATTGGCAATAGGGCACAGACTTAAAGAACCACCTTCCTGTACTGCTTGTGGTTAGAGGATCTTAGTCAGAATTCATTGCCCCCACGACCATGAGGTATTCATCCTGATTCTTGGCCAGAGTTTCTAGATTTGTCTTCTGAAACCCCTGCCAGGTACAACTCTATTCAAGCCACTGGGACATGCATTATCTGCTTATCCCTCAAAAATAGGACAGATGGAATTTGACACATCCTGCAAGCATTCTTGGGGCATTTCTTACAGTGACCAATAAAATGCTTGTTCACTCTGTCGTATGGGCAGTCAGAGGCACTAAGAGGTCAGGCATACACCCAGTAGGTGGCCACGTGTCATCTGAGAACTTGGTGCTTTTCTGTTTGCCCCCTGGACATCAGCTGAATTACAGAAAGCCTGGAAGTGTGGGCTGCATGAAAGTGCCCTGCTGGGGTCTCCCTTCAATGTATCCATCTTCTCATTCAAAGCTGCTCTGGTGACCATGTGGGCTGTCCGCTCTCATCCAGGATGGTGTTTGGGGGCAGAGAAGGAATAAGTATAAAGGAGAAGAGCATTGACACTGGAATCCATCCCATCTCTGCCAGGAGTTCTCTGTGTGACCTCAGAATCTTTGGTCCCCAGGAAGGAGGCTGTTGGCATTTTGGAAGGGACAGCTGTTTATTGTGTGGAACTGATGTATACAATGCAAGACGTTTAGACTCCCCAGCCCCTGCCCACTAAATGCCTGTAGCATCCTCAGTCTCATGACCATTGAAAAGTCCCATGTAGTTCCCGGGAGTGAGACTGCACTGAGTTGAGAACCATGGGCTTGTGATTGCCTGTTCTCTCCATCTCTGACATTCAAATGTTCTGGGTGAAATCGAGGGCTCTGATCTCTTCACTTTAACCACCTTCTTCTCCCCACTGTCCCACCATGAGATCTCTCCTCAGTCAACAGCCTACAACTTCACTCTCAGCCATGTCTGCCTCCAGTCAAAACTTACTCATTCCGTGTTTCCTTATGGCTGGCTCTGTGCTTGGGGGGGTTATCACCCACTGATTTATTTCTTAACAATTATGCTAATGGTTCAAGCCATCAACAAAAAGCTCTGGTTCCTTGCTTTTCTGTACAGACTCTTAGATGCTGGTGCTGGGGGAAATGTATGGATCAGTTTGTAAATGGAAAAATAGTGCTGGGTGAGATGTGAAAACTTCAGAGTGGAACTCAATCCAGCAGGTCCAACCCACACTTTGTACCCAGACTGCTGCTATTTGGCTTCCAGCCTATGCCTCCTAATTTTTCCCCAAACGAATGCTGCCAGATGAATCTTTTTACACTCTCAGCAGAACCTAAAGACAGAGAGGCTTTCCAATGAAACACATGAGGACTCAAATCCCAGCTCTGCCCCTACCTACCTGTGTGATGGTATAATTTACTTAACCGCTGAAATTCAATGTCCTCATTCCCAAAGAACCTAATAGAAAAATGAGATAACAGCTGTGCTTTTCCTGCCCAAGAATGGTAGTTGTTATTATTGCTATTATTATCAGCATCACTGTTCCCTTCTCCCTTCATTCAAAAGATGTTGGTGGCTTCCTACTGGGTGGGAGATAAAGCACAAAGTCCTTCGCTGGTCTGGAGGTCTCTGCAATCTTCCAGTTCCTATTCTAGCATTCTGTCCCACTGCACCCTGCATGCAGCCCAGTGGGCCTCCTGTGTTCCTGAGTAAACCCAATCCACATCCCCGGCACACAGTCAGGTTCAAAGTCATTGCAAGGTGATAGGCAATGCAGAACCTCAATTGCATAGTAACCTCATCACAGCCTCAGTCTCTCTTATGGCCTCAGGATGAGGCCACACTCAAACCTTTGCCATCTGAAGATCTAGCAGAGGGCTTGGCACAGAATTTACTAAATAAATAAATAAATAAATAAATTGAGTCCTCTCTCCACCTGCTCCACTGGATCAATCCCTGCCAGCACAGGGGCTCAGCTGCCCAGGGAGACCTTGGCTCTTGACCAACCAGTTTGTGTCCATCAGAAGTGCTTGACAGTGACCACCAGGCAGGAGCTGGAGGGCCTGCCATCCTGAGCTCTAGCTCTGGTTCTGGATATTGGCTGAATGACTGCCACATTGACCTTCCGTGTGGGGCTCCTTTGATCTTTGTTGCTGCTGGGTGCAATGAATTTCCTGGTCTTCCTTAGGGGCAATTGAAGGGCTAGGATTGGCTTTCACCTAACAGAAAACACATAAGGAGCCTCTGAGGGATGGGGATGGAGGTTTGCTTCTGCACTGGGTTTTGCCTTACATTGCTCTGCTGGCTGACGTCTTGGATAGAATCTCCCATTGAGGATTTGCACTCCTTGCCTCATGCTTCCGATGGCCTCTATTATCTCTTCATCTTCATCATGCCCACCCGAATCCCTGGCACTCTGTGTGCTCTGACCTTGGGCATAACACCCTTACTGTCCTTCTTTGACAGTTCCAGGAGACGTTTGGTGGCCCTCGCTCCATTGCAGGCTGTATTTTGCTGTGGCATGATAACATGACCACGGCCATTTAACAAACTCCACAAGCCAACCTAGCATCACACAACCAGGCCAGGTGCTGGGGAGGCACATGTGACCGGCCCCACTGGGCACAGATGCCACAGGTTATTAGGGATAAAGTTGGGTTTCCTGCCATGGCTGGCGACACCCAGTGGCAAAGACTCCTTTCATCGCTGTGCCCTCTGCTTTCCACCTTTTTATCTTCTGTGTCCTTTCTCAGAATGTCCCCTGGGCATATCTTTTGGATCTTGAGTGCAACAGAAATGATGTGACTGTTGGCATGAGGATTTATAAGGGCCCCATGGACCCACAGGCACAAGTATATAGGTCATCTTTTTTTTTTTTTTTTTTTTTGAGACAAAGTTTTGTTCTCTTGCCCAGGCTGGAGTTCAGTGGCGTGATCTCGGCCCACTGCAACCTTCGCCTGCCGGGCTCAAGTGATTCTCCTGCTTCAGCTTCCCTAGTAGGTGAGATTACAGGCATGTGCCACCATGCCTGACTAATTTTTGTATTTTTAGTAGAGATGGGGTTTCACCATGTTGGCCAGGCTGGTCTCAAACTCCTGACCTCAAAGTGATTGCCCACCTCAGCCTCCCAAAGTGCTGGGATTACAGGCATGAGGCACCACACTCGGCAACATAGATCATCTTCAGGAACAAATCAGCCCATGTATGAATGCTGGTACCTGAGGTGAAAAAAACCATGGGTTTGAGCCCTGGCTTTGTTACTTCCTGAGGATATTAGTTTCCCCGGGGTTACTGCATCACATTACCACTAACCAGGAGGCTGGAAGTTCAAAGCTGAGATGTCAATGGACTGAGCTCTGCTGAAGATTCCAGGGGAGGATCTGTCCTTGTCTCCTGCAGGTTCTGGCAGCCCCAAAACTTCCTTGGCTTGTGGCTGCCTTACTTCCATCTCTGCCTCTGTCTGCACGTGGCCTTCTCTTTTCTCTCAGTCTCTCTTATAAGGACACTTGCCATTGGGTTTAAGGCTTTCTCAGGCAAGCAGGAATGATCTCTTCTTGAGATCCTTCATTAAGCCCTTTTTTCCAAATAAGCTCACATTCGCAGGTTGTAGGGGTTAGGATGAGGATGTATGCATGTAGGGGACATTATTTAACCTACTGTACTGAATGGCCTTGAAAAGGCACTTAACTTCCCTGAGCCTCGATTTCATTCTCTATAAAATGGGGACAGTAATTCCTACCTTACGAGGCTATTATGAAAATTAAAGTGAGTTTGTCACATAGCAGCTCCTCGGTAAGCACACATTTTTAACACTGAGAGGTCTCCATTGCGAATCCCTTGACCATGACCATGCATAGCTCTGCCCACCTCTACAACATCTCGTTTCCTGCCCTGATTTTCCTTTTCTGGCTTTCTGACCTTCTCTGTGTTCCTAAAACTCCTAGCCCATTTCCTTCCATGTAGAACGCGCTTACCACATATTCTAAAGTTAACTCATATCCCCAGGCCAGGCTGGCTTTCTGCGAGTCCTCAGGACCATAGAGGAAGCATTAGTGAGTATCTAGTTCTTCCCCTGGTTACAATGGAAGAGCTTACAAGTCGAGAGACCTGGAGATTAGACCCAGCTCTGCACCCTTAGAGCTGTGTGACCTCAGGCAAGCGTCTTAACTTCTCCGAACCCCAGGTTCTTCACCTGAAAGCAAAGCTGATGATGCCTGTCCTGTCAGCCTAAGCCAGCTTCATGCAAAGTTAGACTAGGATAATGTGGTGGATGCCGAGTGCCCCCTGAGCACAGGGTCCTATCATCATTTCTAGCTCTGGCTGGGGGCACATTCCATGACTCCAACTGCCTGCTTCTACTCCGTCTGCCTTCTTTCTCAGGCATCCCTCTCTGCCTCGCCTCCACCTATTCAGGCTTCCACTTCTGATCCTTTCCCCAGGTAGAAGTCCAAGGCCACTTCCTCTCTGGCAAGGGCTTACTCACTCTGCCAGTGACTTGTCAGTCAGCCCGGCCATGAGCGGAGACTGTGGGATGGGGTGTCATGACCAGGGAAGTCACATGCAGGCACCAGGCCTGCCTCTCTGTTCAGGGACTCACTGGTGCCGTCAGGATCCGCTTAGTTCTGCAGAGAGAAGACCCATTGTGCTGCAATGACAGGGGCCTCTGGCTCCAAAGCACAACAACAAGAACAAGGAGAACAAAGCACTTTAAGTCCAGCTGGACCTCGGTTCAAATGGGCACTCTAACTTGCTAGCCGCATCGCCCTGAGCAGGCACATAAACCCTCTGAGCCTCAAGTTTCCTCATCCGCACATGGAAACAACAGTCCTTACTTGCAGGGCCAGAGGTAATGGCTCTGAAGCAGGCATGTGGCACCTGATAGCTGTCCTGATGCAAAAGACAGGGCAAAGAGACTAATATTTATTCAGCGCTTCCTGTCTGCTGGATGCTATGCATGGGTTTTTCTCATTTAATTTATACAGCTCTGTGCAGGATTAAGATGGAGAAAGAGACTAGCAAGAGCTGGTAAGAGAGGTGATGCTTGTATTTGACCCCACACTGGTCTAGCCCTAAAGCCAGAGCTGAGTTCACTGCCCCATTGTCTCCTCCTGCCAGTCCCCAGCCAGCACAGAAAGGCAAGGGGCTTGAAGAGGGTCTCCGAATCTCTTTGGCTGGCGAGGATGCAGGCAGTGAGCCTGCTGGCTCTTGCCACCCTCCCCTGGCACAGTGACCACAGAGGGTGACCAAGGATCAAATGGTCCTGAGGATGGCCACTCACTGCTGGCTGCTCCTCACTCTCTTGGTAGTAGCCTTCCTGGGCTCCCATCACCTCCACCCCTCTGATCCTCCCAGATCTGCTCCTTCCCTGACTCTCCTGTTTTGTCTCCTGCCCGCCCCCTCTTCTTCCCACTTTCTGGTCTAGCGTCAACCAGCTTGACCTGATCCCATGGACACTGAGTGGCGTTCTCACCCTGACCCTTGGCCGTGATGTTCCCTTGCAGAATGCCCTCCTGCCAGCTCCTGTCTGATTCTAACTCATCCTTCAAGGCACCGCTCAGGTGCTACCGACACCAGGGACCCCTCCCAGGTCCCTCCCCTGGCTCACGCTGGGGGTGTGGAGCCCTATCTCTGTGTCCCACAGCAATTCCTCATGCTGATTTCTGGTGGTGTGCTGGCTGGCCCTGTGATGATGACATGATTCCTTAATGTTTTTCTTTCCTGTGTCCCGGATTGTCTTAAATAGGGTCAAACACAGCTTAGGTCAGTCGTCTTGGGAAAGGGCAGGTGAGAGTGTCTGAAGAGACCTGTTAACATCCTATGTCCAATTCCCTCTCATCCCGTATCAGAATTGGCCCAAAGACTTCTGGGGCGTGTGCGGGGAGAAGTTTAGGACACACAGTTATTTTATGAATGCCTCCCAGCTGATTATGCAGGAGGATTTGCCTCTCACCCTAACCCTGGAATTGGGCCAGATTCTTGAGCTATGGAGGGAGAGAGATGAGCACCCCTTGATCCATACGTTTTTGGGAAACCCATGCTTGCATGCGCTGGGGGGCTTGAGACTGGAAAGCCAATTATGAAGTATCATCAGTGCATGGAATCTGAGCTTGTTTAGCATCATGTGGGAGGGAGGTCAGGGTGGGGGACCCCCAGGGAGAGTTGGTGGGGAGAGGGCCTGGAGGAAGAGCAAATGAGGTACCCCTGAGATTTCCTCCCCAGTGTATAAAGACCTTTCTTATGAGAATAACCTGTCTAATCCATCGATGGTAAAATCCTGTCCTCCCCTTTTCTCAGGTTGGTGACAGCATCCTGAGCTGGTGACAGACCCCCTCTGTAACTTTCAGCTAGATTCAGCCACCAGATCCCAGAAACATGACCCTTGCTGGTAGGTACAAAACCATGTGTGATGGGGCATAGGCTATTCCCCCTGCCCTCACCCAACATGGACTCACAGAAGCAGGGAAGCACACAGCTGGCAGGAAGCACATGGGGTGTCGGGGGCGGGTGCAGGTAGTGATGGGAGGCTTGGGGGCGTGCAGGCAGTGGCAGGAGGCACACCACTGCCTGTCACCACAGGCAACAAGTTGAGCAAGTGGTGGGGGGTGTGTCACAGCTGAGATTTTCTTCCTTTTACTCATATGTATAAGCGTTTTTTTTAAGTTTTTATGATGCCTACGTATTATTTTTTGCAGTTACACATATTTTCAAATCTGTAAAAGGAAGCCAGGTGTAGTGGCATATGCCTATAGTCCCCAATATCAGGAGTCTGAGGCACAAGGATCGCTTGAGCCCAGGAGTTTGAGTCCAGCCTGGGCAACATATTGAGACCCTCATCTCAACAAAAAAATTGTACAAGGAAATGAGGATGGGGGAAACACCTGCGCTGTGCTGGGGGTCAGCTAAGGGCTGCAGCCTGAGCAGCCAGACACACGGGCCCCAAGGTGGTGAGGGGAGGGACTTTCAGGAGCCAGGGCAGCTCTGGCCCCTGACATCCCAAAGACAGATAGACTAGAGGGTGGCGGGGATATGCTCCAGCTTTTGGGGACACCAGCGACCCCCAGGCTCTGTGCACTGTGTTGGGAAGGTCAGAGAAGGCTCACAGCCTGACCTTATGAGGGGCAGACCAGAGGGATGGTGGTGAGGACCGTCCCCTCTTATCCAGCTCCTTAACCCTGCAGGCCAGCGCTGCCAGGTATTTGGAGTAGAATGGAGTGTGGGTCTCCTGCGTCCTGGAGAAAAAGAATCGGAATGTCCTGGGGCAGATGTTGGGGGATGGAGAGCTGAGGCACTGGTGCTTGGGACCTTTCCATGAGCGCATTTTGCTTTCTGGTCTGGAAGGGGAGGAGACATACTGTGGAGAAGGATCTGATGCTCTGGAAGGCTTAGGTTTCCATAAGAGACAGGAGTGGGTTCGAATCCCACACAGGGATCCTGAACAGCACAGCTCAGGGCAAAAGCCCTGGATCCCCAGCCTTGGCGTGTGTCTGCATGGTTTGAGTGCCTTTGTGGAACCCTGGGCTGCTCAGAGCCCCAGACCCGCGGGCACGCTGGCTTCTGAGGCTAGGAGAGGCGCCATCCTCACCTGACTGGGTATTTCCGCAGCCTACAAAGAGAAGATGAAGGAGCTCCCGCTGGTGTCCCTGTTCTGTTCCTGCTTCCTGGCCGATCCCCTGAATAAGTCGTCCTACAAATATGAAGGTCAGTGAAGGCTCAGCCAGGAAAATGAGGGGCGGGGGGCCCTGTGTCCTGTCCTCATGGGTCCTGCACCCCGACCCCAGCTCAGTGAATCTCTCCTCCCGAGACACAGTTTCCTTCCCAGTGCCGATGAAATCACAGCGGGTGAGCCTTAGGGTCTGAACTGCAGTGGTGCAGCCTGGGCACTAGGGGGAGGCCATGAAGGTCTGCATCAGGCGCCCCCAGAGTGCACTCGATCTTGTCACCTCTGTGCATGCATCCAGCAAATCGAGACTGGGGGGGTATGCAAAGGTGAGCGAGACAGAGATTCTGCCTGTGGGGAACATCTAGACCAGAAGAGAAGATGAGACGATGTGAGTCAGTTTCCAGGTCAACAGGTCTCCTCTGGGAAGGGTAGAGAATGCTCTGGGAGAGTCCAGAGGTGGGAAGAGGAGGTTCTGTGGCAGCCATGCTGTGTGGGGCCTGTAGTCGGGACAGCCCCAAGACACCAGCAGGGAGCACTGGGTGGCCACGTCCTCACCAGGGGTGCTCGGGGACCAGGTCACCTCCTAATGTCCTGGTTAGAAGCAGGGATGGGTTTGGTTTGGTCTGGCACCAAGGAACAGGCATGCTCGGATGACCTGAGGTTGTTTTTTCTGTCTAGGCTTGTGTGGGAGACAGTGTAGGAGGAAGGATGAAAGCCAGCGGAAAGACAGTGCTGACTGGAGAGAAAGAAGAGCGCAGGGTAGGAGGGAGGCAGCGGAGGGATTCCGCAGGCCAAGCGTCAGATGGGCAGCGGCCGGGGGTGGGCGGGGGCTGAAACGCACCCCGGCCTGTCACCACAGACGATAAATTGAGCAGCTCAGCAGTCAGAGGAGGCTGGTGGGGGAAGCAAAGGCAAAAGCTGCCAGTGTCGTAGGAAATCACATTGCCTGGGGCCCCCTATTCTTGGGGGCTGAAGCCTCACTGTTGCTACAAACTCCTTCAGCCCCGTCAGAGGCCATCGCCCTTAGGTACTAGGGTGCAGGACTGAGCCAGACCCCAGTCTCCAGCTTGCTTGGGGCCCCAGCTCTCCCACTCCCGTGTGCATGTGCCGCGTGCTTGCTGGGTGCCTGTGCATTCTTCAGGACGTGAGCAGCCCCTTCTCTGCCCTCTGTAGCAGACACGGTGGACCTGAATTGGTGTGTCATTTCCGACATGGAAGTCATCGAGTTGAACAAATGCACCTCGGGCCAGTCCTTTGAAGTCATCCTGAAGCCACCCTCCTTTGATGGGGTGCCCGAGTTCAACGCCTCCCTGCCCAGGCGGCGAGACCCATCCCTGGAAGAGATCCAGAAGAAACTAGAAGCGGCTGAGGAGCGAAGGAAGGTAAATGCTGCCCTTTCCTTCTTTCCTCCCTCTCAGCATACAGGGGAGGCAGGTGGAGAAGACAGGTGGTGGACCTGAGCTGGGGGTAAGCTCATCACCAATCCGCTATATTTAGGGAGCATCTCCCGAGTGTGTGGTGGAGAACGAGGCACCATTGAGGGAAATAAAGAACTAAACACCCTTGGGAGGCCGAGGCGAGCGGATCACGAGGTCAGGAGATCGAGACCACGGTGAAACCCCGTCTCTACTAAAAATGCAAAAAAAAATTAGCCGGGCGTGGTGGCGGGCACCTGTAGTCCCAGCTACTCGGAAGGCTGAGGCAGGAGAATGGCGTGAATCTGGGAGGCGGAGCTTGCAGTGAGCCGAGATTGCGCCACTGCACTCCAGCCTGGGCAAGAAAGCAAGACTCTGTCTCAAAAAAAAAGAAGAACTAAACACCCTTGGCCTCTCGTAGCTCACAGTTTAGTTAGGGGGATAGGACATTGCACTACGTTCCTCCAAGAGGTGGCCCTATATGCACGGTGGCAAAAATAAGACTGACAAATACTAAGGATTTAGGGAAAGGCTAGGGAATTAAGAAAAGAGCTTCTTCATTGGAGGAGGGAGAGAAGATCATGGTGTAGTGCATCTCAAGGCCCGGGATGTCTTCTATGGATTCTCGTGGCTTGATTCTGATGCCATCTTCTACGTGTAACTTTTCTTCATCTTTCAAAAAAAAAAAAAAAAATCCCCTATCGTGAATTCCTTCAGTGTATCCTGTCTACACATTGTGGCATATGTCTACACTAGTCTGGATTTTAGTCATTCATATATGTCTTATCTCTGTGAGACTTTTTTTTACCCCAAGCTGTTAGACCAGTGCCTGGCACATAGCATAAGATCATTTGGTGTTTGTGAATGAATGAATGAATGATGGCAATGAGCAAAAGGGCCATGAAGGTATTTAGGAAAAGGCTGGGAAAAAAAAAATCAAAGAATGTGGAAGGCTCTGAAAGTGGTGGGGAGAATTTAGGAAGTGTCCTTGCTTCCTGCTAATGGGCTGGGGACCAGGCCCAGGGAGGCGAGTGTTCTGAGTGTACAGCTTTTCAGCCACGATGGTGAAAATAAACCCTGGCACACTCACTGTGAAGGGCCTCCTTCTGCCTTTATGCTTCCCCAGTACCAGGAAGCGGAGCTCCTGAAACACCTAGCAGAGAAACGGGAACATGAGAGAGAGGTGATCCAAAAAGCCATTGAGGAAAACAACAACTTCATCAAGATGGCTAAGGAAAAACTGGCCCAGAAGATGGAATCCAACAAGGAGAACAGGGAGGCCCACCTCGCCGCCATGTTGGAACGGCTGCAAGAGAAGGTGAGGGGTCCCTGGCTAGAGAGGAGGTTCCTGGGACACGCTGTTTTCCTTCTGCAGCAAGTATGAGGGGACCTACTGATCATCTCAGGGAGGAAGCAGCCTTGGGCAAAAAGCAGGATCTTTTTCTTAGGCAGGGTCCTTAGAGAGTTCTGAAGGATGATCAGGGAAGTCAGAGGCAAGAAACAGGAACCAGACTCAGGGTTTCCTTGGGGGATATTCTGCACAGTTACACAATTAAAATCCTTCATTGCCTTAGGGAGGGTATATGTCTGATTTTCTAGAAGAAGCCTGTCTAATACAAACGAGTAGAGATAGACAAGCAGGTATGCATTCCCAGCTTCATCCCTGAATGGACTGATTTGATGGAAGGAAAGATGCTTTCTTGAGCTCTTGGCTCTAAGTCACGGGTATGATGAGCTGAGATTCCCACTGAGCAGGAAATATGATTCTCTCTAAACCTCTGGACACAGACCCAGTGAGTCACAGGTCTTTCCAATATGTTGCCTTTTGTCAATAAATGGAACGGTGTCACCTAAATATGAGAAACATGAGGCCGGGGTTGGTTCTGTGTGTCAGCAGAATACTGGCCCGTTCTGCTGAGAACACGCTGCCCTAATTTCCTGAGTCCCAAGGCCGCCCCAGTTTCTCCTGCAGCTCCTGGGAGAGCTCCAGCTCTGTGTTTTATTTCCAGGAACCGCCTGCTGCGCGGTGACTCCCGGGACCTGATCGGTGGCCTCGTCCCATGGTGAGCAGCGTGGTCCCCGCTCCTTCCTGCCCATCCACCTAGAGTCTCAGGCCCTTGGCAACAGGTCCTAGAAGGATCTGGTTTCTTCACGAGGTGTCTGAATGTTGCATAGGCCCTGGAGCTGGCCAGCACGAGGCAGCCCCTGTGCTCTGAAGCACCAGCCTGCAAAGCTTGGCAGGGCCTCCACCAAGCGTCACATGGGAGGGAGGTGATCTGGGTCGGCCCTCAGGCTTCTCCAGTTATGGAGGGATGACTTGGAGCAAACTCTTAACAAAAACCTGGGGTTGGGCTAAGATGGGCATGGCCCTGAGGCCAGACCCAAAACAAATCACTGAGGCTCGACCCAGGATATAGCACTTGAGAGACTCTTTGCAAAATACTTTCATTTCCTCTTGACATTATCCTCACAACAAGTCCCTGAGGCAAGCTGGACAGGTGTTATCCTTATTTTGCAGATGAGAAAAGAATGTCAACAAAGGTCAAATGACTTGCCCAGGGTCACAAAACTAATAAGCAGTGGAGCTAGGACTAGCAGCCAGCTCTTTGGCTCCAAGTCCAAGTGGTTCAGGGAGACTAGCCTGTGATTGTCCTGCCAGCCTGTTGTCATCATGAGAGACTTTGGAGGCCAAGGAAAGCAATTGCAGAACCTAGGGCTCTGCCCAGTGAGCTCACCCAAGAATGGAGGTAGATTCAGAGGCAGAGAGACTGGAAAGGTCCGTATTGTAGAGTGATGGCTGTGGAGGTCGGGTAGACTCAAAGAAGTATGATGTCAAAGCAGACATTTGAGGGGGCAGCATCCCTTTGGGACGTCGGCCCCTACTCCCCTTTACCCACTGGTGGAGGCAGGAGGTTGGGTGAGAGTTGGGTGTATGTTTTCTGCCCTGTCCACCTGTGCACCAGGCCAGGGATACCTTCAACAGTGCTTGCCATGCCAGTGTTTGTGTGGGTCACTGACCCCATGTACCAGACTTGCTTGGTATAAAATTAAAAAATACAGATACTTGGATCCTTCCCCAGAACACTAACCCTGGCTGTCTAGGGATGGTGCTTCCTAGGTCATGCTGATACGTACCAAAGTTTGGGAACCCCTGCCCTGCGCACACCACTCCTCACTCCTAGGCCACAGAAAGTTCTAGGGTGGCTGCAGGGACAGATTTGTAGTTTATAGTTTATCCTGAAAACCTGGATGCCTTGGTGGGTCTACTTCAGGATGATTCTGTCATCTGGATGTGACAGTGCCAGGCTCTGGGAGGGACAACATTTGTTGAGTGCTTGCCATGTGTAAGGCACCATAGTAGAAGAGAAGATGTGGTCCCTGCCCACAGGAAAGTCACCGTCTAATAGAGAACCCAGCAATCTGCACAGTGAGCAGGTGAACACTAAACATCACAGAACTTGAGGGGCGAAAGACCCCCTGTCTATGCCGTTCTCTTTAAAGATCAGAGGACTGAGGCCTGGTTGGAGAAGTGAGCCGGCCAAGATCCTCCCGCAGATGGGCCTTGGAAGGCAGATACTATCTTTTGGCTACACTACCCTGTGAAATAAAAGAAGGTTCTCTCATGATAGGTGTAAGAAAGTCCACTTTTTGTAGTTGGGCAACATTTTCAAAATTATTCTGTCGATTTGCACTTTAAGACTCCACACCTGGGCACAGGGGCTCACATCTGTAATCCCAGCACTTTGGGAGACAGAGATGGGAGGGTCTTTTGAGGCCAGGAGTTAGAGAACAGCCTGGGCAACATAGCAAGATCCCATCTCTATTTTTGTTTAAATAATAACAAAGGAAAATCGAAGAGTCCTCATCTTTCACCAAGATGGTTAAGGCAATTCTCGCACAGGAGATGGATGATAACTAGAAGCAGTAGGCGGGTGCATGTGATTTGTAGGGGATGCTTGCAGTGAGGCCTGTCTGTTCTGCCTGCTCCTCTGGCACAAACTACCCCCAGCAGCTCCTTATATTAAGTCAAGCCAAACGATCTAATCCAAACCACAGAATGGCCAGGTGAGGGAGGGAGAGGCTGGGGGTGCCCAGGGTCACTGTAAGGTGGGCCCCTGCCGCAGTTTGACACCCAAAGAACCCTGAGCTCACTGGGGCAGCACCAGTAGGCTCACCCCCTGCCTCCTGCCAGCCTTACCTGCCACCTTCTGCCCCTCTCGGGACACCTTCGCAGACACAGCTCTTCACTGCCTGTGGTGGCCACTCTTTGCTTTTGGTTCTCTTGCCCCTTGGCCTCCCTTTTTGTCCCTGGGCAGCCTTGTGTGACCTGCCCTTTTCCCTCCCTTCCTTTCCAGGACAAGCACGCCGAGGAGGTGCGGAAAAACAAGGAGCTGAAGGAAGAGGCCTCCAGGTAAAGCCCAGAGGCCAAAGAACTTTCCAGGTCAGCCGGACAGCTCCAGCAGCTCCACGTTCCAGGCAGTCTCGCCCGCCGGCTGCGCTCCCAGCACTGGGGTTTGGGGGGAGGGGGGTGGCCAAGGGGCGTTTCCTCTGCTTTTGGTGTTTGTACATGTTAAGAATTGACCAGTGAAGCCATCCTATTTGTTTCCGGGGAACAATGACGGGGTGGGAGAGGGGAGAGGAGAGAGTTTGGGAAAGGGAGATGGAGAAGAACTCAAGGACGTTGCAACCCTGCCCGGCGCAGATCAGATTTTCACATCTCTATCTGGACATTGAGCCTCCAGGCACCATGTTGAGGAGAGATGAAAACCAGGGCAGTAGAACTTCAGGGTGAAAGACAGAGTCCTGTGTGGGGCAGCGGCTGCAGGGCGCACCAGAGAACACAGCCAGAGGGGGTGTGAAGACCAGAGGTGTTGCTTCCGCCCTGCAGCAGGTGGGATGAGGTCTGTGTGTGTGTGTGAACCATCATTTTTTGATCATCATGACCAATGAAAATTGACTCCAAGTGTCCAGTTCTTTATTTCCCAAATGTGTCCTTTGGGTAATTGTTAAAAAGTTCTCGAAACCTGGCTTTCATCCATCTGATGGCAGATGCCCCTTTGCTTCCTTAATTTTGCCATTCAAGCATCTGGAGCCTGGGTGAGGTGGGTTGAATCATGCCAGCCTTTGGCATAATTGAAAGGTTTTCTCTTCTGTTTTTTTTAAATTCCTTTGCTGGGCTAATCTTTATTGGATAGCATGCACTAAATTGATGAGAAAAGAAATTCAATCTTCCTTTCAATGAACTGACATCCTAATATGGTCCCCAAGATGCATTGTAAGAAGGAAGTTGTCTTAGTCACAACCGTTCAGACTGCTGTAACAAAATACCTTAGACTAAGTAATTGATAACAGAAATTGGTTGCTCACAGTTTTGGAGGCTGGGAATTCCAATATCAAGGCACCAGCAGATTCAGTGTCTGGTAAGGGCTTGCCGTCTGCTTCAAAGATGATGCCTTTTTGCTGCATCCTCACATGGCAGAAGGGAAGGGCAAAAGGACTTCCTCAAGCCTTTTCTTTAAGGCACTAATCCCATTCATGAAGGTGGAGTCCTCATGATCTCACCTCTTAAGGCCCTATCTCTTAATTCTGTAGTGTTGGGATTAGGGTTCAACCTGTGAATTGGGGTAGACAGCAACATTCACACCATAGCAGAAGTCCTCCATGCTTTGGGGGTTTGAGATTCTAGGTAGATTAGAAAATGCGAACAAGGAAATAAAGTGTTTGCTAGTAGAAGGCAAAGGAGGCATCCAGACCCAGCAGTCTTGGTCTCCAGGACACTGAACCATGGCTGGAAAAGAAGGTCTCCTCCTCCCTTCCCCTGCAAACATGAGTGCAGGAGCTGCCTGTGTTAACCAGGTCCCAGGACCTCTTCCCACTCTGCTCTGCACACTGTGTAGTTTTTTACAGCTTTGCAAATAAACCCTTTGGTATAGCCTTTTTTTCCCTTCTCACTGGTGGTACTGTAATTTAGCTTTATTTTAAAATAAGATAACAGGAGGATCAAAGATGATGATGTTGATGATGATAATGATGATGATGATGATGATGGCAGCAGCTAACTTAGGCAGCACTTACTAGATGTCCTGCACTTTTCTGGACTTTTACATCTATAGTATCTTACTTATCTTCACACCACCTGTAGGAGGTAGGTACTCTTATCATCCCATTTTGCAGGCAAAAAAATTGAGGTCTGGAAAGGGTAAGTAACTTGGCAAGGTCACACAGGGAGTAAACGGGAGAACAGGGACTTGAACTGGGCAGTTTGCTCCCAGAGTCCATATTCTTAGCCACTGGCGTGTGCTGCTGCTTGACACCTCCAAACTAGCATCTGAGTCCCAGAATAGGGTTTCTCAAGCTGTGAGTGGTGGTGACTCACTGGATCTTGAGATCAACTTAGTGGATCCCACCCAACCTTTCTTTTCTTTTTTAAGTGGATTAGAATAGAAAAACAAAACATCAAAATGGATGACAGGTGATAATGGAGGCATTATTTCATGGAAATTGTGTTTCAGTTTTATATTTTGTGTATGTATGTGTTGATCGCAGCATAAAGTGCATTTCTTATGGGGGGTGGCAGTGAAAACCCTTTGAAGGTTACTGCCTTAGAATCAACATGGAGACAGAGCCAGGACATCCAGGCTGCAGCCCAGGCGGCTTTAGGAAGCTGCTGTAGTTGAGAAAGCAAGAGAGGCTGTGGCCTTTCCATCAAGCAGCAACTTTTTCTGAGCAAACAGAGACAAGCACATGGATGGCCTCAAGAGTCTATTTTCACAAATTTACCCATAGCATCTCCATTTCCCCACTGGAATACCCAGGGCCAAGAGGAAGCCTTGTTCCTAGGACTCTTTCTCATCCATCTCCTGCCCTTGGCCATTCATTCTCTGATAAACTACATTGACTGACACTCCCATCCTTTGCCCATGCAGTTCCCTTGCTAGGCTTGCTCTTCGCTGCCTGGTTGAATTAATTACTATTCATTCTTTTCAACTCAGCCCAGATATTAAGTTTCCCGACTCTGTCAGTGTTTCTATATTTCTTATATGCTTAGATTATGCTGTAATTGCTTATGTACCTATCCCTCTCATCTCTTAGACTTGATGTCCCTTGGAAACAGAATTCAGATTTATTAATCTTCATGTCCAGACAGTGACTACTCCAGAATTACCATATAGGATGGGATTAGGAGCAGCATTTCTGTTGGAAGAGAGGTCGGGGGTCTTATCTGGAAGCTTCATTTGTGAGGACTTCACTGCAGCACTGAATGTAAGACTGAGAATGGAGATGGCTGATGAAGATTATACAGGAGAATAAAACCCACATCCAAGACAGCCCCAGAACTGGAATAATCCCTAGCTCCTGACACTAAAAACTGAAAACTCTAATTATGCGCTCAGCATGGGACTAGCTTCCAAGCATTAAAAAGCAATTTTTTTACTGAAAGAGTTTACAAATCAGTTGAGACACATGTGAAAGTACCAAAGCCATGGCTCTTAAAATTTCAGTTTACATCAGAATCCCTCTGAGAGCTTGTTGAAGTGTAGATTTCTTTGCTTTGGGTGTTCAGGAATGGAAATAATCACTCAGAGTTATAGTATCCTTTGAGGGTGTTGCCCTGGACCCTACATTTTAGCAAGTCATTCCCCGGGTTTCTTTTTCTTTTTTTTTTTTTTTAAAGATTTAATAAGCTTTAACCTCATTTTCCATTATTTTTGGTCATTGGCAGAATTTATGTCAAGTTGGTGTATGCCAGAGTCGGCAAACTAGTGGTTTACAGCTATTGTTGGTCTTGATTCATCCAGTGTCCCTTCTGCTTGCCTGGTGACCTTGCCATTCCAGCTGTGCAGCATCTCCCCTGGGAGTCTCTGTGCCTCCCCACAATCCAGAAAGACTACAGGATTCAAGCTTGGTGCCACAGGGCCCTCCAAACCCTCACTTCATGGTTGCCATAGTACAGTGGGTTCTTCTTGCCTGCTGCACAGATAAAGCCAATACACTGAGACAGCAGGCATGTTGCAACAGAGAAAAGATTTAATTATCACAAGGCAGCCCAGAAGCAGGATGGCAGATAGTTCTCAAATTCACCTCCCCAGGAGCTTGGAGGCTAGGGTTTTTTAAGGATAATTTGGTGGGCAGGGGGCTAGGGCTAGGGAAGGGATGCTGCAAACTGGATGGGGGATGAAATCATAGGAGTGTTGGAATTGTCTTCACGCATTGAGTCAGCTTCTGGGTGGGGGGGCGGTCACAGGCCCTGTTGAGTCAGCTGTTTGGCACGAGTCTCAGGTTCAGGTCGGGGTGGTGTCCGTTGGTCTGTCTGAATGCAAAAGTCTGGAAAATGTTTCAAAGACCAGTCTTAGGTTTTACAATAGTGATGTTATCTATAGGGGCAAGCGGGGAAGTCACAAATCCTGTGACCTCCAGCTACTTGACTTCTGAGCAGTCAGCAAGCCAGGGAACAATGGCTGGTTATAACTTAACTATGCAGAGTTCAGGCTCCTATCATGATTCTAACGTTGTGGCCCTTCATTAGTTTCACAAAGGCAGTTTTGGTCCTGAACAAGGAGGGGGTTAGTTTCAGGAAGGAACTATTATTATTCTTGCTTTAAAAGTTAAACTCTAAACTGAATCCCTCCCATAGTTAATTTGGCCTACACCCAGGGCAGTTAGCTTATGAAGTTAGAAGCAAAATGGAGTTAGTGATGGTAGATTTCTCTCACTGCCGTAATCTTTGCGAAGGCAGTTTCACTATGACTGGCATCCATTCCAATTGGTTGTCAAATATCTTATTTATATATGAACATTGGCAGATTAAATTATACATATGTATTGTGTATGACATGATGCTTTCACATAGATATATATTGTGGAATGACTAAATCTAATCACAGGTTTTTGGAGGCCCATCATGACCACGGTTTGATGAGTTCTGTACAATTAAGAACTAAGCCTCAGGCAGTGTCTCCAAGGGCAAGAGGAGGGACAGGTCACTGTCAGCTGAAATCCTTGGAGGAGCCTTAGGGGAGTAGGCAGAATCTGAGCTGGGCCTTGGAGGATGAGCAGACTTTGAATAGGCACAAAGGGAGAGGCAGGGCTGGAGATGCAGCAGTGGACATCTGAACGGGCATTAAGGCAGTGGCTGCAGCCACAGGAGTGAGTGAACTCATCATCCAGGAAGAATGTACACAGAAAAGGGCCCTTGGATTTCCCTGATGATGCAGCAGGATGAGGAAATGAAGACAATAAAGGGCAAAATAAGAGAGGCATATTTTAAATCCTTTGATCCTACACCAGTGGCTTTCAGTGGGGGTATAATTCTTCCCACAGGGGGCACTTTGGAAATGTGTGGCAATAATTTTGGTGGACACAAGGAGCAGGCAGGCACAGTGCTTCCAGTGAGTGGGTGGAGGCCAAGAATGCTAGATGTGCACCAAGAGAATGTCTCATGTTACTCTTCACTTCTGAATGTAAATGAGAAACCTGTTTATGATGAGCTAATCCCAGAACCTAGCTCAGTTTTACATATAAACACAAAGTTTTTCTGCAGTTTAAATATACACTGGCTTTTCCAGGAATGCAAGTCTTCAGCTCTGCTAGTCTCCGATCTTTGCTCTGATTTGGTTTATTGCTCTGTGCCCTCTCCATGGCTTGAGACCTTTTTCTCTTGGTTCACTTTCTGTCCTTGGATTTAACTCTATTCTCCTACTCAGTGCCTTCCCCCAGCAAAAAGCTACTCTGGAGTCGCCCCAACAAAACTTAAAAGTGAGCCTTGAAAGAATCAATGTCTGTGATGGTTGATTTAGGGTGTCAAGTTGACTGGATTAAGGGATGCCCAGAGAGCTGGTAAAATACCATTTATTCTCAATTATTGCACTAATTATTCTAAAAGCTTCAGTAGGCACTGAACCCATCTTCTTTCTGTTGAAAGAAAAACCCAGGTGGTTTTGCTTCTGATTAGAATGATCGGGCTGCTCTGGGTGTGTCTGTGAGGCTGTTTCTGAAGGAGACTCTGTGTGAATTGGTGGACTGGGTGGGAAAGATCCACCCCCGAGCATGAGTGGGCATTATTCAATTGGCTGAGTGCCTGGATAGAACAAAAGGGTGTAGGAAGGACAAATTCTTGTTCTCTCTCTTTTGGAGCCTGGACACCTTTCTTCTCTTGCCCTGGAACATCAAAATTCTAGGTTTTCTGTTCTTTAGACTTCAGGATACACACCAGCGGGCACCTCTGCTTGCCCCACTGGCTCTCGGGCCTTTGCCATTGTACTAAGAGTTACACCATCAGCTTCCTTGGTCCTAAGGCCTTTGAATTTGGACCAAGCCATGCTACAGGGATCCCTGGGTCTCCAGCTTGCAGATGGATTATCTTGGGACTTAGCCTCCATAATGGAGTGAGTCAATTCTCCTAATAAATCCCTTCTTATCTTTCTGCCTATATGTGCATCTCTGATGAATTTTGTCGCTCTGGAGGTCTGACTAGAGCAAAGTCCAAATCAATTTAAAATAATTTAACAAAACCCAATACCCAACAATGTAAAAATCAAAATATGTGGCATCCAGTAAACATCTATTACATATACAAAGAAGCAGAACAATGTTACATACAATTAGGAGAAAAAACTATGGAAACAGATATAGAAATTACAGATAAAATGGAGTTTGCAGACAAAGATTCTAAAATAGCACTTAAAAACATGATACAAGTGTTCAAGGAAGTACTGGAAAACATAAAAGAAATGGAAGACATGAAAAACAGCCAACTGGAACTTCTAGAATAAGAAATACAATATTTGGAACAAAGTGCACTGGATGAGATTTACAACAGGTTAGCTACCACCAAAGAAAACTTGAAGACAAAACAATAGCAATGATCCAAACAAAGCAGAGGGAAAAAGACTAAAGAAATGAAGAAGGCATAGTAGCCTCCCAGTGGGTTTACCTTACCTGCTGCATAGACACAGCCAATTTATCAAGACGGGGGAACTGCAATACAGAAAAAGTAATTCATGCATAGCCAACTGTGTGGGAGATGGGAGTTTTTTTGTTACTCAAATCAGTTTCCCCAGGTATTTGGGGGATCAGAGTTTTTATGGACAATTTGGTGGGTGGGGGAAAAGTCAGAGAGCCAAGATTGCTGACTGGTTAGGTAGGAGATGAAGTCATGGGAAGTTGAAGCTGTCCTCTTGTGGTGGTCTGGGTGGTGTCAGCTGATCCATCAAGTGCAGGGTCTGCAAAATATCTCAAGTACTGATCTCAGGAGCAGTTTAGGGAGGGTCAGAATCTTGTAGCCTCCCGCTGCATGACCTCTAAACCAAGGTTTTTAATTTTGTGGCTAATTTGTTAATCCTACAAAGGCAGTCTAGTCCCCAGGCAAGAAGGAGGTTTGTTTTGGGAAAGGGCTGTTACTGTCTTTGTTTTAAACTATAAACTATAAACTAAGTTCCTCCCAAAGTTAGTTCAGCCTACACTCAGGAAGGAACAAGGACAGCTTAGGGGTTAAAAAGCAAGATGGAATTGGTGAGGTTAGATCTCTTTCACTGTCTCAGTCACAATTTTGCAAAGGTTTCAGCATTGGTGACCTGAGGAATAAGACAGAATGCTTTAATATATGTGAAGTTTGAGTTCCAGAGGTGAGAACCCTGGGGTGGGGGTCAGAGAAATATTTGAAATAATGGCTTATTCAAATATTCAAAATTTACAAAAAGTATAAAGCATCAGATTTTAAAATTCTAACAAAAAGAATAAACACAGAAAAGAAAAACACACAAAAAAACCATACTAAAGAACATCCCAACCAAACTGTCAAAAAACAGTGATAAAGAGAATCCCAAAAGCAGCATGAGAAAAAAGACATTACACAGAGGGTTAAAGCTAAGAGTCACAGCACATTTTTATCAGAAATAAATTGTTATAGGTTGAATGTATATGTCCAAAATGCATATGTTTAAGCCTTAACTCCCAGTACCTCAGAATGTGACTATATTTGGATATAGGGTGTGTTAGTCCATTCTCATGCTGCTAATAAAGACATACCCGAGACTGGGTAATTTATAAAGAAAGAGATTTAATTGACTCACAGTTCCGTGTGACTAAGGAGGTCATCAGGAAGGTCTAAAAAGTATCAGAACAAAGTCATCATACAAAGGGCTAAAAAGTATCAGAAATCATAAA
This sequence comes from Hylobates moloch, assembly GCF_009828535.3. NCBI lineage: Eukaryota > Metazoa > Chordata > Mammalia > Primates > Hylobatidae > Hylobates > Hylobates moloch. The sequence goes on along the minus strand of NW_026652297.1, from coordinate 31,937,241 downwards.
TATTCAGGCAGATATAAGAACATTTTTTCTTATTTTTTAAATGTTTAAAGTAAAGTTAATGACAATGCACAGTGGGGTTTAAAATGTGCTATTATAAGGCACAAAAGGAGAAGAGGAATATATAATGTATAACTTGTGTACAAGTTATATACATATAACATATAACTTCCATATACTGTTGTAAAGTCTCTCACTATAGGTGAAGTGGTGCAGTGTTAAAAGATAGACTGAAATAAGTTGAAGATGTATATTGCAAACTTTGCAGCAATAATGAAAACAACAATAACATCAATAAGGAAGACGAAAACAAAAACAAAAAGTTATAGTTGATAAGCCAAGACTGAAGATAAAGTGGAATACTAAAAAAAATTACCCAAACCAAAACAAGGCAGGAGAAACAGTGAAATAAAAGGAAACAAAGAACAACTGGAACAAACAGAAAATTGCAAGATGGTATATTTAAATTTAACCATATTGATAATTACACTAAGTTAAAGTTGTCTAAACACTCCAATGAAAAAGACATAGACTGTCACACTGGATAAAAAGCAAGACTCAGCTATCTGCTGGACAAGAGTTACCCATATTATATATAAATACAAAGATTGGTTAAAAGTAAAAGGGTGAATAAAGATATATTATACAAGCACTAATCAAAAAAAGTTGCAGTGGCAATACCCATATAAGACAAAGTAGAGTTCAGAACATGGATTATTACCAGAGATAACAAGGGACAATTTATAATGATAAAGGAATTGATTCGTAAAGATATGACAATTCTAAGAGTATGTGTGTCTAATAACACAATTTCCAAATACTGTACATGAGGCAAAACCCGACAGAACTGAAAGGAGAAATAATTGACCAACTTGACCCACTAGAACACCACACCCAACAGCAGCAGAATATACGTTCTTTCTCAAGTGCACATAGAACATTCATCAGGATAGGTCATATTCAGGCTTATAAAATAGTATCAGAAAATTTAAAAAGGTGGAAATCACACACATTGAGTTCTTAGATCATGATGGAATTAAACTGGAATTCATAACAGAAAGATACTTGGAAAATCCCAGATATTTGTGAATGAAGCGACACACTCTAAATAACTCATGGGTGAAAGCATATATCACAAGGAAAATTAGAAATATTCTAAACTAAATGGAAACAAAAATAAAATATATCAAAATTTATAGGATGCGGTTAAAGAGATGCTTAGAGGGTAATTTAGATCTTTAAATGCCAAATTAGAAGAGAAGAAGATTTTAAAGCAGTAATCTGAGTTTCCACCTTAAGAATTTAGAAAAGAAACAGCAAAGCCGAACACAGTGGCTCAGGCCTGTAATCCCAGCACTTTGGGAGGCCGAGGCAGGTGGATCACTTTAGGTCAGGAGTTCGAGACCAGCCTGACCAATATAGTGAAACCCCAACTCTCCTAAAAATACAAAAATTAGCTGGGTATGATGGCATGTGCCTATAGTCTCAGTTACTCAGAAGGCTGAGACAGGAGAACTGATTGAACCCGGGAGGCAGAGGTTGCAGTGAGCCAAGATCATGCCACTGAACTCCAGTCTGGGCGACAGAGTGAAACTCCATCTCAAAAAACAAGCAAACAAATAAACAAACAAAAATGGAAAAGAAACAGCAAGTTAACCCCAAAGTAGAAGGAAGGAAATAATAAAGAGCAGAAATCTAAGAAATTAAAAACAGAAAGACAACAGAAAAAAAAATCAATGAAAACAATAACTGTTTCATTGAGAAGATTAATAAAATTGAGAGAATTCTGGTAGGCTGATTATGTTAACAACAGTGAAGACACAAATTACCAATATCAGAAATGAAAAGGAAATATGACCACTGACATTGTTAAAAAGACAATAAGGGAATATTACGATGAACTTGATGCCAATACATAATAGACGAAATAGACAAATTCCTTGGAAAGACACAAACTACAAAAACCCTTTCAAAAAAGCAAGTTCATATAGAAAAGTGGAATCTACGTACTGAATTATTTTGGATTTTCAAAAAGGTCATCCTTAAACAGTATTATTATTTCTTCCTTTCCAAATTTTAATTCCTCACCTTTAATTTCTTTTAGTACAAAATAGCACTAATTTAGAGAAAAGAAGATGGGCAGATATGATATGCTTTAATTGAAAGCTGTAAAAGCCAACATGAAATCAGAATGTCAAGCTTTTCTCTTCTCATTGGAGAATCTGAAATCTGAAAAATTTCCTTGGACTATAATTTTTAATAAGAATTCTGAGAACCTGAGAAACTTTTCAGTAGCATGTGTATTAATAAGGAAGAAATATAGCCTCAGCTTGACTGTGAGAATACTAGCCCCCAGGAGTGATAGAGAATTAGGAATCTACCAAACTCATGTACAAATGCATGCACGCACACACACTTGAGTGCACACACACATGCATACTGTTCAGCTACAGGAAATCATCTCTCTTTAAATCAAAGTCTCACTCTAGTTTCAAACATAAAAGTAACTTGCTGATGGGAGGCTTGCTCTGAGCTGAAGTCATGCTGATGCCTGATCAAGTAGTTCCTGGGTAATCTGGTTTCTCATCTTGCTTTTAGCTATAAGAGTCCATTAAAAATCTGAGGGACAATGTCCTTGACAGCCATACCAAAGAATTATGGGTCAAGAGCTTATAGCTGCACAATAAATTATCCTTAAAATATACAAATCAAATATTAGGGTCACCAGGCAGCCTGCAGAAAGTAGGTAAAAGGCATTCGTCTTCCTACTTCCTATACAGATAGAATGTATTCTACTATCAGTTATTTGATTTATCTTTATTAGTTGCAAGCAAATGCCCACAAGCATTTTAACTATATAAACTCACATATCTGGAGATTCAAAACTATGCCATGCTAAGAATGCTAAATATTCAAAATGTAAGGAGAAATACAACATAAGTGGAAGTGCTAAAGCATAAAATATTTCATTGGGTGATTTCTCTCTTGGTCTCTTTTTAATACCATTAAGGCATAGGCCTTGAAAGATATTCATAGGACTCCTGGGGTCTTCTGGAAAACCCTCCTTTGCTATTTTCTACTACTCTTTCCTTACAGAGTGTATACCCAGAAGTGGGATTGCTGGATCCTATGGTAATTCTACTTTTAATTTTTTGAGGAACTATCGCATTGTTTTCCGTAGCGACTGTAAAAATGCACATAAATTAAAAGCAAAATGAAGGCTTCTAGGAATTTCCTTGCTTATAGATGGCTAGCTTCATCTATACCCCACTAAGGATCTGCTTTCACTATTTTTTACCGTTAAATTCACCTTGATGGGAAAGTTTGGGAAGTGCTGGTGTGGAGATTAGGACACGAGCTTTAGAGCCAGTGCAACCTGGATTTACGAATACCAGATCTGCTGCTAGTGACCTCTGTGACTACGTAAGTGATGAAAGCTTTTGAAGTCTTAGTTATCTATCTGTGAAATGAAGATTCAAAAACTCCTAACACAATGCCTGGCACACAGCAAACACTCAGTACCTAGTAGTGAGTTACTCTGTCATTGTTCTCAAAATCTGCTTCCTCATCCTGATAACAGTGTTTCAAATATTTGAAAAGATCTGTCATGTTTCTCTCATTACTTCTCTTCTTTAGGTAAATATTCCATGTACTTTTAAATTTATTTATTTTTTTTTTTTTTTGAAGCAGAGTTTCGCTCTGTCACTCAGGCTGGAGTGCAGTGGCATGATCTTGGCTCACTGCAACCTCCGCCTTCTGGGTTCAAGCAATTCTCCTGCCTCAGCCTCCCAGGATACTAGCTGGATTACAGGCATCCAGCTCAACGCCTGACTAATTTTTATATTTTTAGTAGAGACGAGGTTTTACCACATTGGCCAGGATGGTCTGGAACTCCTGACCTCAAGTGATCCAACCACCTCAGCCTCCCAAAGTGCTGGGATTACAGGTGTGAACCACTGCACCCAGCCCCGTGTACCTCCAATGATTGCTTGTATGTTACGCTTTACTGATTCCTCAAATTCTTTCCATTCTGTGGTAGATGCTTTCTGGTTGGCCTACACCTGTTTTAAAATGAGATGCTTGCTCTTATATACTGCCTGTGTGAATCCAAATGGGTTTGGTCATTTTACTAGGCTGGTGCACAAATAATTAAGGTTTTTGCCATTACCACAATTACTTGTGCACCAACCTAATAGCAAACCACTTGGCAATATATTAGGTTGGTGGAAAAGTAATTGCAGTTTTTGCCATTACTTTTGCACCAGCCTAATAAAACGTAAGCCTCAAAAAGGTCCATATCCATTCACTTACTTTTCCTCTTTCTAGAAATTCTGCTTCCTAACAATCTATTCTAAATAAAATATTCTGAAAGACAAATCTTTATGAACAATAAAGTTCATCAAAGTATTAAATACAATATCAGGCCGGGCGTGGTGGCTTACGCCTGTAATCCCAGCACTTTGGGAGGCCGAGGCAGGCGGATCACGAGGTCAAGAGATCAAGACCATCCTGGCTAACATGGTGAAACCCTGACTCTACTAAAAATACAAAAAATTAGCCAGGCACGGTGGCGGGTGCCTGTGGTCCCAGCCACAGAGCAAGACTCCGTCTCAAAAAAAAAAAAAAAAAAAAAAATCAAAAAAAATGCAACAAATGCAAATGTCCTTCAATAGTGAAAATATTCTAGAAATATAGGACAGTTATACAACAAATGTTGATAAAAAATTTTAAGACTATAAGGAGAGGTTGACTTACTAGGCTGTATAAAAATTTAAAAAGATTATTATATAATTTTAATTGGGAAAAACAGAATATCAAATTATACATTCAGTTATTCTCAGCCATATAAAATTATGCACACCAGAATGATAATTTGTTTGTTTTTTCATTCTGTTGAGATCTTATGTGTTAGGAATTGTGCAACAGTCCTGGCACTGTGGTTCGTACCTCCAATCCTAGCACTTTGGGAGGCTAAGGCAGGAGGATTGCTTGAGGCCAGGAGTTTGAGACCAGCCTGGACAATATAGCAAGATGCTCTCTACATAAAATAAAAAAAAAAAAACTAGCTGAGCATGATGGTATGTGCCTGTATCCCCAGCAACTGTGGAGGCTGAGGCAGGAGGATCTCTTGAGCCCAGGAGTTCGAGGCTGCTGTGAGCCAGGATTGTGCTACCGCACTTCAGCCTTGGCAGCAAAGCAAGACCCTATCTTTAAAAAAAAAAGGAGTTGTGCAAAGATCTGAGGATGCAAATATAAACAAGGAAAAATTCTTGTTTTCAAATATCTTGCAATCGATAAGATAGAGTTTTAAAATAATGTGATAAGTCATATAATAAAAGCATATGTTTTATGTGAGTGGAGTGGAGGAAAGGCCTTGTTTTATAGTGGGGTGGGAGGAGGGGAGGCAGAGGAAGTTTCACGGAGGAATGATGTCTGACTGAGCTGACTTTTGAAGGACAACTAGGGGAGATCAGGCAGGCAAAGAAAGAGAAGGAAGGACTTAGGGGAAGGGAGTGAAGAGTCTTCCCGATGGAGAGGGATCAGCACTTGCAAAGTGAAAGTGATAACGGCTTCTTAAAGGACAGTTTAGGGCACCAAGGGGATGTGCTGGGAACTGGAGTTGAAAGGATTGGCAGGATCCAGGATTTTCACTTGGCCAGGAGAGGTGGGAGTTAGGAACATGTGCATAGAATTAGAGTTCTCTAGAGGAACAGAACTATTAGGATAGATGTATATATAAAGGGGAGTTTATTAAGGGTTCTTGACTCACACGATCACAAGGTGAAGTCCCACAATAGTCCATCTGCAAGCTGAGGAGAAAGGAAGCCAGTTCCAGTTCCAAAACCTCAAAAGTAGGGAAGCCGACAGCGCAGCCTTTAGTCTGTGGTCGAAGGTCCAAGAGTCCAAAAGCTGAAGAACTTGGAGTCCAATATTTGAGGGCAGGAAGCATCGAGCATGGGAGAAAGATGTAGCCTGGAAGACTAAGCCAGTCTAGTCCTTCTGTGTTCTTTTGCCTGCTTTTATCCTAGCCATGCTGGCAGCTGATTAGATGGTGCCCACCCAGATGGAGGGTGTGTCTGCCTTTCCCAGTCCACTGATTCAAATGTTAATCTCCTTTGCCAACACCCTCACGGTCACACCCAGGAACAATACTTTGCATCCTTCAATCCAATATTAACAATCACAGGCATGATCCTCTGAGTGTTAAGGAGGATTGAAAGCAGGGGAGCAGAACACTTGTAACTGGTGGGCATTCTGACAGCAGTGAGGAGGGGCTGTGACCAGAAGCAGGAAGCCTAGTCAGGGAAGGTGTAGCAGACCAGGTAGGTGAGGACCTGAACAAACACTCTGATAATGATGGAGCAACCGAAAGGATTGGAACAGGAAGAATCAACAGAATTTGGTGATTGAATGGAGAGATTTCCAGGTTTCTGACTTGACCTCCTAGGCAGATGATGACGCTACCCTCAGGATGAGAATATGGGAGGAGGGGAAAGTTTTGGAGGAAAGTATTCAGTTGAGGGCATGGTGAATTTAAGATGTGATTTCCTTAGGTAATATAACTAGGTTGAGTTCTTGATCACAATTAAGTTATATAACTCACTCCTGAGTTGTTTTTCATTAACACCATCAGGGGAGTAATGGAACTCTATGTTTAACAACCGAAGCTGGGGAGAACAACCTGCTAAAAGTAGACATATGCAATCTCAGAAGCAGTGACTGCAATAATATCCTAACACATGATCCAGTTAAATTTATGTCCTAGCTATAAATATGTATGAAAGTGTATGCTTGAAGATGAAGTAACTAATGAATGCTAAACGGATTGCACCTTAACTTGCCTTCAGCATAACTTCAAATGATTGCAAGTCATGGTGGTTGGAGGAAGTCTGGTTCTCGAGCCTGTGTTTCATTTGCATAATGAAACTGTAAAGATTAAAGACTCTACATTTCCCAGCCTCTGCTACTGCAAGGTATTGTCACTTTACCAATTTCTCAGCTGGAAGTGGAAATGGTATATACAACTTCCAGGAGTGTTTTTAATGTAACCTTTTTCTCTTCCCTCTCATCTGCTGGATTGAATGTTGATGTGTTGGTGTCATAGTCTTGGATCCAGAGGTGAAGATGAGAGGAGAGGCATGCATGGAGGTATGAGGTGGAGGAAGCCTGGATCTCTAACCCCAAGGAATCCAAATTCACTTCAGACTTGCAACCTCAGCTTTTATAAAAGAGAAAGAAACTTTTTTGAGAATTTTTTTTCTGTCAGTTACAATTTGATCTAACAGTATTGGCTATAGTTTTTTTTTTTCTTCTCATTAGCAAAAATCACATAAAATTCTTGCCCTTCCTACATCCTGAGATTGTAACAATGCATCAAAAGCTCTGGGATTCTGGGTACGGGAAAAAAAAAGAGCAGAGCCTGCCATCATGAAGCGTATACGGGCATGCCTTGTTTTATTGTGCTTCCCGGATACTGCATTTTTTACAGATTGAAGGTTTGTGGCAACTCCGTGTTGAGCAAGTCTATTGGCATCATTTTTTTCCAACAGCATGTGCTCACTTTGTGCCTCTGTGTCACATTTCAGTGATTCTCTCAATATTGCAAACATTTTCATTATTATTGTATCTGTTACGGTAATCCGTGATCAGTGATTTTTTAATGTCACTATTGTGATTGTTTAGGAGTGCCACAAACTTTGTCCATAGGGATGGTGAACTTATGGATGAACATAATGTGTTCGGACTGCTCCACCAATTGGCCTTTCCCCTGTCTGTTTCCCTCTCCTTGGACCTCCCTATTCCCTGAGACATAACAATTTGAAATTAGGCCAATTAATAACCCTACAATGGCCTCTAAGTGTTCAAGGGGAAGAAACAATTGCCTGTCTCTCACTTTAAATCAAAAGCTAGAAATAATTAAGCTTAGTGAAGAAGGCATCTTGAAAGCTGAGACAGGCCAAAAGCTGGGCCTCTTTTGCCAGTTAGCCAAGTTGTAAATGCAAATAAACGTTCTTGAATGAAATGAAAAGTGTTACTCCAGTAAACAGAAAAATGATCAGAATGTGAAACAGCCTTATTGTTAGTATTCATCATAGAAGGATCCACCATTCTAGATGCCATGAAGAGCATTTGTGATTCATGGGAGGAGGTCAAAATATATATTTTTAAAATTTTAATATTTTTTTGCCAATTGGGCAGCCTCCTGAACCAGAATAGGTTCAGAGAGACTCCCTAAGGAGGTCAAGATATTAACATTAACAGGAGTTTGGAAGAAGTTGATTCTAACCCTCAGGAATGACTTTGAGGGGTTCAAGACTTCAGTGAACAAAGGAACTGCAGATGTGGTCGAAATAGCAAGAGAATTAGAATTGGAAGTGGAGCCTGAAGATGTGACTGAGTCTCTGCAACCTCATGATAAAACTTGAACAAACAAGTAGTTGCTTCTTATGAATGAGCAAAGAAAGTGGTTTCTTGAGATGGAATGTACTCCTGGTGAAGGTGCTGTGAGCATTGTTGAAATGACAGCAAAGGATTGAGGATATTCCATAAACTTAGTTGATAAAGCAGAACCAGGGTTTGAGAGGATTGACTCCAATTTTGAAAGAAGTCAAACATTTTTCTGTGGGTAAAATGCCATAAAAAAGCATCACATACTACAAAGAAATCTTTCATGGAAGAGTCAATCAATGTGTGAAACTTCATTTTTGTCTTATTTTAAGAAATTGGCCACAGCAATTTCTTAAATTCCCCAGCCTTCAGCAACCAGCATTCTGATCAGTCAGCAGCCATCCATATCAAGGCAAGACCTTTTACCAGCAAAAAGATTCTCACTGAAGGCTCAGGTGATCATTAGCATTTTTTAGCAATAAAGTATTTTTCAGTTAAGATATGTACATTGCTTTTTTAGACATAATGCTACTGCACACTTATTGGACTCAGTGTAGTGCAAACATAACTTTTATATGCACTGGGAAACCAAAATATTCATGTGACTCACTTTATTGTGACATTTGCTTTATTGTGGTCGTCGGGAACTAAACCTGCAATATCTCTGAGGTCTGCCTGTGTTCTACTGGGGAAGACTCGTATTTCACCAATCAAAGCAGTGGGTGATAGGCTCCATTACTTCTTGTTTTCAAGGGGCACAAAAGAGGGAATGATTAACCTTGCCTGTGTGAGGGTGACATTCAAAATGAATCCTTAGCATTTTTATGCTATCATTGAGTAGAGAAGTGGGGTGGGTGAAGGCATCTCAAGGAGCTTATGTATGGGTAAATGCAATGGTATGCACAATTTCCAGGCAGCATTCCCTGAAACGCTGTTGTGTTCATGGAACAGTACATTATCCAGAGTGGCCAGAAGACCATGTACAATGGGGTTGGTAGAAGATGAGCCTGGAATGATGGACAATTGGGAAGGACACTGAGTGTCAGACTGAGAAATCTGGACTTAATCTACAGGTAATTAAAATGATTTGCAAATGATTTGCAAAGGCAAGAAATCTGTTCACAGCCTGTCATTGAAATGATCACACATTTTCATATTCAGAACTTCAGTGTGTTGCCAGCAAAGTAGTGAAGGGCATCTTTATAGAAATACATCATAATTACAGTTTTTTTTCCAAAGGACTAAAAGTATTTTATGGGCAGGATGCAGGGGGAAGGGAGAGAGAGGCAAAAACAGAAAGAAACAGAGACAGAAGGACAGAAAGACAGAGAGAATGCGTGTTCATGTTTAACAGAAGCTCCAGATGGCAGATAAGGGAGAGAAGAAAGCCTGAAGACTAATATCAGATAAGATTTCAAAGGAATAGAAGGGAAAATCAAAACAAATTTTGAAAAGTTTAATTAAGGCTGTGGAACATTTTTGCCTTAGGGAAAGAGAAAACTGTCTCTAAATTTATTTGTAATGAGACCTTCACACTTTCTCCCTTGGTCTGTTACATGGCTTCTCTGTGGGTTAATGGTAATATATATTAAATGTCTTTTTGGTTGAATTCCTAGTGGTATTATTTGAGTGGAATTAATTTAATTTGAGATTCATTCTTTATAAATACCAAAGGAAAATTTTATAACCTTAATATTGTATTTCATACTGGAAACTGGAGAAAAAAACAAACATAAAGTTCCCACTATGTGCCTATTCTATGGCTGGCATGAAGCCTATATTGCCTCATTCAGTTTAATCATCATGAAACCCTAGGAAGTCAGCATTATTGAACCCATTTTAAAGAACAGCTGAAGATCTCAGAGACTGAGTATAGTCATCAGATTTTTCTAAGTGGCAGAACCAGGATTTAAATTCTAATCAGCTTGACTCTAGAACCCAAGATCTTTCCAAAACGCCAAGAACTTTCTGGCTGTGCCTCCTACAGGCTGAGAGAACTTGGGTATGTTGTGCATATGCAATGAGGTAAACTAAGATGTGCTTCGAATACCCAAAGGAGATGCTTCTAGGAAATTTAAGATTAAGTATATGAGTCATTGCAGGCTAAGTTTCTCATGGGAAGGAAGTGTAGCCTTCATACGTCTCTTCTTGGTAATTTTATTTGGATTCCTTGAATCTATAAAGAAGGTAGTCTTCTGAAGCCACTTGAAAAGCTCTGCCCTCAATGATACAGAAAGAATAACTGAGCAATGCTAAGCCCCTTTAAAAGTCACTACATCTCTTCACATATAAACCACAAGTTTCAGTGAAAGGGCAGGAGTAAAAGACCCTTACCCATGTGGAAAGCTTTAAGAACATAGGAACACCATGCTATCAGGCTACTTTTAGTTAGTTTCAGAAGTCTTGAATATCTCAAATAAAACAGGATATTAATCTTTTTTAATTTCTAATATTCAAGAAAAGTATTTGAACACTCATGGTAATGTGCACTTAATTTTCTTACCTTCTTTCTTCCTTGGTTATTTCAGGGAATTGTTATGTACTTGGAGGTGGAAATATAGTACTATGAGCATAAACCCTTGTTGTCAGGTTATGGGACTCTAGAGAATAGAGATAGAAATGGATTGGAATAGAAAATGATTGGAAAATGGAACATCTTGCATTGCCCTACAGTCGGGATTCAAGAGTTCACACACTCCTGCATTTATCTCACCAATGCGAACTTTCAATACTCCCTTTTGTAAAGCTCTTTTTCCTACAGTGTAATCTACTTGCAATCTGTCTCTTATGAAATACGTATTCCCAATTTTTTTGTCTGTCCTCATGCTTGGAGTGTGCTCCTCTTTCATCTACCTGCCTATTCCCTGCTTTTCTTTCATAGAACAGCTCAAATCTCATCTCCACTGTGAAGCCTTTGTAGTTTTAAAGTCTGCCCTTCCCTTGGAATTTACAATTCTGCTACTTTGTGTTGTTTTTAATCTCTTAATTTATTTGCCTCTAATTAAATTATTTGAGAACAATATTTGTGGTTTCTTCTTTTTATTCTTAGCATCCAGTATTTATTGGGTGCTGAATAAATGATTATTGATGAATGACAGGTCCTGGGACAGCTTAGATAATGCCCCTGGGAAAAATTCTTTTTTCAGCTGCATGGAAGGTAAAAGGAAGTGCAGTAGAACCACTCAAGACCTCTACCTCTTCTCTGTAATGATCTCCTTCTAACACAGCTCTCTTCTCAATTTTCTTATTTTTGATCTCTCCTATCCTAATTCCTGGCAGTCATCCATTTGCTCACACATTGCCAACAATCATCTTTCTCCTGATGCTGATCTTTCGGATCCCAGTGACTCTTTACACTGGATTTCTACTGTACCATTGCCTTCCAACCTGATATGTCATGGATTTAATCTTTGGAATACCTGCACATGCAGCTTCTGTGGTTCTCAAAAAGATGAACAATTTTAATACCTGCATCTTTTCTGTAAGATGGAGATACTAATACTTCATAGGGGCATGAGAAGTTACTGATGCCCCCTGGAATGCTTTATTATAGTACAAGAAACATAGTAAACACTTAAGATGTTAGTGTTACATATTATTATTAGCTTCCTTTATATTCCTATGTTTCCTTACACCTGGGATTACTTATGCTAAACCTCATAGTTTATTTCTGGCCCTTTTTTCTTTATTCAGTCTGGATCTAAAGAAGGAAATATTGTGGTACTTTAAAAATCTCTCTCCATTGTCTTCTCATCTGCATATTTTCTAATGAGAAGTCTGCTGTTAATCTTACTAGGTTTCTTTGTATGCAGTGTGTCTTTCTTCTCTGGCTGCCTTCAAAAGTTTTCCCTTATGTTTGGTTTTTGGCAGATGTGTCAAAGTGTGTGACGACTTTTTGGAGAGAGGAATTATTTATCAGTTTTGGGTTCTCTGAGCTTCCTGAATTTGCAGTTTGAGGTTTTCCATTATATTTCAAAAAACTGCAGTTATTGTGTCTTCACTATGTATACTGCCTACAAGAAACACTCTTTAAATATAAAGACACAAAAAGGTTTAAAGTAAAAGGGTGAAAAGGACATATCATGTTAGTGCAAATCTAAATAAAGCTGGACTGGCTTTCTTATAGGTAGCATGTAGCTGAGTCTGACATTTTTTACCCAATCTGATTATCTCTGTCTTTTAATTGGGAGTGTTTAGATGATTTTATATTTTAAATAACAGATTTGCTGAGTATAATTGGCCCACAATAAAACTGCACATATCTAAAGTGTATGATTTGATAAGTTTTGACATGTATGTACATGTATACATTTATATCCACACTTTTCCAAAGTTTCCTGTGGCCCTTTATACTCCTTTCTTCCCACCAATTTCCTCCTCCTCATGCCCAGGTAAGTACTGATCTTCTTTCTGTAACTACAGATTAGCTGGAATTTTCTAAACTTAATAGGCGTCATGTAGTATGTACTCTTTATTTGGTCTGGCTTCTTTCATTAAGCATAATTATTTTGTTTCATATATGTTGTTCCATATGTCAATAGTTCATTGCTTTATTTTATTTGTTTGTCTATTTGTCACTAAGTAATATTTAATTGAATGGATTTACCAAAGTTTATTTGTTTACTGGTTAATGAATATGTGGGTTGTTTCCAGTTTTGGGAAATAAAAATAAGCTGCTGTGAGCATTCATGGACAAGTCTTTGTGTGGACATATGCTTCCTTATCTCTTGGTTTTATACCCAGGAATAGCATAGCTAGGCCATATGGTTAGGCATATGTTTGACTTCTTAAGAAACTGTTCAACTGTTTTCCAAGTTGTTATAACATTTTACATCACTATTAGTAATGTATGAGAATTCCAGTTCATCCACATCCTCACTGGCACTTGGTATGGTTAGCCCTTTTAATTTCAGCAACCCTAATAGGTGCACAATGGTATCTTATTGTTGCTTTTAATTTGCATTCTCCTCATCATTAATAATGTTGAGCATCTTTCCACGTGCTTACTTCTCAATTGTATGTCTTCTGTGGTGAAGTCTCTGTTTACATCTTTGCCCTTTTTAAAATTGGATTGCTTGTTTTCTTATTGTTGAATTTTTAGCATTCTCACTATATTCTGGATACAAGTCAATTAGCACATTTTTTGCACATATTTTCTCTCAATCCGTGGCTTGTTTTTCTATTTTCTTAATGGTTTCTTTTGAAGTTTTTAATGTCAGTGAAGTCCATTCGATCAGTTTTTTTCTTTCATAGATTGTGCTTTTAGTGTCATAGCTAAGAAATTTTCACCTAATTGGAGGTCACAATATTTTTCTCCAATGTTGTCTTCTAGACATTTTATAGCTTTAAATTAAGTCTATGGTCCATTTTGAGTTAACTTTTTTTGTATATCATCTGAGTATACATTGATGCTCATTTTTTGCATATATATATATTCAATTGTTCCAGCACCTTTTGGTGAAAAGACTATTGTTTCTCCACTTATATTTATACTTTTTGTAATTGTCTCACAGTTCTTGAATATTCTAGTCTGTTTTTAATATATATTTTTTAATCTTTGCATTCAGTTTTAGAAGTTTCTATTGAACTTTCTTCAGACTCACTGATGTTTTCCCTTTGCAGTGTTTAGTTAATTTATGACCCCATCAAAGGAATTATTAATTTATGTTTTTTATCTCTAGCATTTCCTTGTGATTATTTGTTAGATTTTTCCATTTCTCTGATTACATTGCCCATCTTTTCTTTTATCTTTCCCACTTTCTCCATTAGAACACTTAGTATATTAGCCATAGTTGTTTTAATTTCTTGGTCTAACAATTCCAATATATTTGCCACATTTGAATCTGGTTATGATGATTGCTCTGTCTTCAGAATGTGTTTTTGGTATTGTAGCATACTTCATCATGATTGTAGTATACTTTGCTCCATATGATTTATTGGGTAAAAGAAACTGTGGTAAACAGGCTTTTAATGGGAGACTTTATCTGTCTAGGAGTTATACTGTGTTTACTGTTTGTTGTAGTTGTAGGTCTTAGAGGCTAAATTTCTTCTGGCATCCTTGTTTTCTCTCCCCTGCTGTCTTTAGGTTTCCCTAGAGACTTCTTCTTAAATAAGGTCTGAGATATGCATTTCTTCCAGTTGTATCCCCCTGTTATTAAACAGGAGCTCTATTGATATATTAGTGAGGTGTGGAGGAAAGGGGAGTGCTTGTAGTCTTACTATTATAATTCAGTCATTTAGTGAGCCTGTACCCTGGCCAGTGACCTACACAAGTGCTTCTCAGTCCTCTCCTCCTTAGGTGAGACAGGAAGGATAGAGGTGTCTGAACTTTGGTATTTCCCTTTCCCCAGACTGGTTAGGCTTTAGTAAAACCCCAGTCAGTTAGGATCTGGTAAAATAGTTTATTTTGAGAGTAGGACTTGTTATGAAGAACAGAATTCTCTGGGCATTTTTCAAAATTGCTATTTTACCTTTCCCTGCTGGAAGCAAGAGGGGATTTTTCTCTGACCTTCACTATGAGAAGCTGGTAGAGATCCTGGAGGAAAAATTCACAAAACATGGGGGATCCACTAAGACTGGCCTCCCCTGGAGTTTTAAACCCCAAGACTTGTTCTTGCAGAGTCCCCAGCAATCTTTCAGCTACAGTTTAGATTTTACTACTCCAATACTGGTTCCTACAGAGGTTTCTGCTCTGGTAAGTTGTGATTCTCTGTATCAGTCTGTTTCTTTAATTTTGGGGGCAGTGATTTGCCATGTTACCTCAGTTCTCTGATGGATCTATGAAGAGTTGCTGATTTTCAGTTTGTTCAGTGTTTTTTTTTGTTATGAGCATAACCAACAACTTTCAATTCTTTATACGCTGAACCAGAAACTGGGAGTCTGTCCTGACTAGCTGTTTGCCAGTTGCATTGTGGCTTAATATAATCAACATTTCAGTTTGTTTGAGTTCAATAGGCTCTGGCTATAAAAATAGCCTGCTTGGCTTTCATAGCAAAGAGAGCCAGGCTATTTTAATTTCCATACTTCATGGAATTGTATGTGGGCATCAGATAATTAATTTGTTTAAAAGTATTTTCTAAGATTTTTTTCTAAGTATTTTCTAACTATTTTTCTAAGATATTTTCTAATATTTTTGTTTAAAAGTATTTTCTAGAATTACTTTTTTCTTTTTTCCTTCCCCTCCCTCCCTCCCTCCCTCCCTCCCTCCCTCCCTCCCTTCCTTCCTTCCTTCCTTCTTCTTTCCGTTTTCTTCACTACATCAGTCTGACACTAAAGTTACTTCTTTGTGATAAGAATAATGGATGTTATTGCCAAAATTTTATGAATATGTGAATCTAGATTTCAAATGACTTGCCTCAGGCCATCTCACTGGTCCCTGGCTGAGAGAAGAGTGGAAAAGTTAACTTCCTTCTTCAGCTCTCTCTGTAAGCTTTTTTCGGGATGAACATAGAACCTATTGTGGGGAGAAAGAGCTAAGAGATATTTTAAAGGACACATCACTCTTTCATATTTTTATCCCATGCCCTCACCATGTATCCAAAGTAGGTGCTAAATATAATATTGTAAGTAATAATAGCTATGATTTATAGCAGAACAGGTATTTCTTTTTTTTTTTGCTTTATATAAATTATTTTTATTCCCCCATTCTAGGAATGTTGGGTTCAAAATACACATTCAATTAACTTTAAATATCCATATAATCATCACAAGGCTAGTAATAATCAATAAACTACCGATTTTAAGACAAAACTAAATACTTTCAGATGATTTGTTATTTAAAGATAATGCCTTATTTAAAACCAAATACCAAATAAAACAATAAGATGGTCCAGAATTTTTGGTGTGAAAAGTAAATATTTTCAAAAGTTAACCTTATGAAATACAAAATAGATACTGAACTAGGATTTTAAATTAATGTCTATCTTTTTACCTTAAACAATGATTTTTCAAATTTAAAAATTGCATAGAACACAATACAAAATGTCATTTTCCCCAGTTTAAATGTAATAGAAAAAGAAAAGAGTTAATTTTGTCTACTAATTTTATATAATACATAATGTAAAACACATATATAATGTTTGTATTTTATTTATTTATTTTATTTTATTTTATTTTACTTTCAGTTCTGGGATACATGTGCAGAATGTGCAGGTTTGTTATATAGGTATATATGTGCCATGGTGGTTTGCTGCACTCATCAACCCATCATCTAGGTTTTAAGCCCCATGTGCATTAGCTATTTGTCCTAATGCGCTCCCTCCCCTTGCTTCCCAATCCCCGACAGGCCCCAGTGTGTAATGTTCACCTCCCTGTGTCCATGTGAAGAACGGGTATTTCAAATATACAATTTGTATTGATCCTCCTAAAAATAAAAGGAGGTAGACATATTTCCACTTTATTACTAGTGAGAAAACTAGGGGTAACTTGCTCAGGGGTGTGCGGAAGTATACAGGATGGCCATTCATGAAGTGCTCATCAGATTCTAACGTTGTTCTTTTAGCTGTGCAAAACTGCCAAGCTCTGGGGTCATTGCCATACGGTGGCCTCTACTTATTTACCTGCTCATTGAGAGGAAAATACAAAATTAAAACTCAGATCCCCATCTAGAAACAAGAAGCATACATGCAGTCTACTTGGGAGGGAGCCCCAAACCCTGAATTCTATGAATGCTACAACTGGATGTTGGAGAGAAATGTTTCTCAATGCTCTCTGGTTACAAGCATGTATCCAGTATAAGCAATTTTTTCTTCAGGCAAATCTGATATATGAAAACCCTGTTTGCAGAAAAGATAAATTAGAGGATATTTGCTTTGCCCAAGAATTTCTTTGAATCACAGTTCCCGTTGCCTTAAAATGTAACACAATGGAAACAAATCATTCCATAATTCATTTAGCAGCACCAGGACTCTTTTGCTTACAGCAATTCTCCAAAATATTTTACGCTCTGTTGATATGCCAGCAAAAACATTCTGACTTCAGTGAGGATGAAGTAGCATTTTTACACTGAGTTTCTGTATTAAGGCACAGTACTGGGTGTCAGCATGAACTCTCACAAGAAATTTGAGTGCAGTTGCAGTATGATAGTTCTCATTTTACAGATGAGCAAACCAGGACTCAGGGAATTTTAAGTAATTCACCCAAAATTATACGGTCAAGGGTATGAAGAACAGGCATCCCTCGGCGGTATCCATGGGGGATTGGCTCCAGGATCCCTGAAAATACCAAAACCCAAGGATGTTCAAGTCCCTGACAGAAAATGGCATAGTATTTGCATGTAAACTATGCAAGACTAGGCCTGGTGGCTCACGCTTGTAATCCCAGCACTTTGGGAGGCTGAGGCAAGCAGATCACCTGAGGTCAGGAGTTCAAGACCAGCCTGGCCAACATGGCAAAACTGCATCTCTATTAAAAATATAAAAATGAGCCAGGCCTGGTAGCACACACCTGTAATCCCAGCTACTTTGGAGGCTGAGGCAGGAGAATCGCTTGAACCCGGGAGGCGAAGGTTGCAGTGAGCCAAGATCTTGCCACTGCACTCCAGCCTGGGGGACAGAGGCTCCGTCTCAAAAAAAAAAAAAAAAAAGAAACATACAAAAACCCCAAGAAACCCCCAAAACAAAAAAATTGCATGTTCTCCAGTATACTTTAAATCATTTCTAGATTACTTATGATACCTAATACCACGTAAATGCTATGTAAGTAGCTGTTAGACTGTATTGTTTAGGGAATAATGACAAGAGAAAAATCTGTACATGTTCGGTATAGATGCAGCCATCCTTTTTTAAAAATATATATTTGATCTACAGTTGAATTTATGGATACAGAATCTGTGGATGCAGAGGGTTGGCTGTAATTGCTAGCTTTAAGGAGCAGTTACTCTAACCTGGGCATTGTCCTAAGCACATTATGTGTTAACTCACAAAAGCCTCAGAACAGCTCTTCTGGTAAATACCAGTAATAGCCTCACTTTACAGATAAGGGAACCGAGGTAGAGTGTTTCGTAACTTTCCTTACATCCCAGAAGTAGTAAGTGGTGGATGTGAGTTTTAAATTTAGGCGATCTGATCAAAATCCATGCTTATAATCATATTGTTTCCTGAATGGATGTGTTAAATAAGAACACGGTGCAACCACTAATTTTAAAGCATATTTACTTTAATAGACCCCCAAATTTTGTTGATCTGCACAACACTGAGAGGAAATCCAAACAACCAACAAAGGCCCTATGTATTTTGATAGCAAGAGGTAAACCAGCTGGAGTGAATGTACCCTATGCTAGAAAGGCGGACTACAAGCATCTCAGATACAGCGTTCCCAGTTGGTTTTGTTTTTTTCATTCTGAGGAAGGTAGTTCCAAACTTGGCTTAAAGAGCTCAATAAGATCATTACAAATCTGTATTAAAACAAATTCTGTTCTGCCTTCCTTACCACACTGGCTTCCATTTGGGTTGGCTACCTCGTGGTCACAAAGTGGCTGCTGTTGTTGCTTTGAGAATTATATCCTCACACAACTGCATCCACAAGCAGGAAGAAGTTTCTCCTGCCCACCTCTTCTTCTTTGGGAAGAAAATCCAAATCTGTACACTTCTCTTCAGGTCTTTTGGACTCATGTGGTCATGTTCTATGTTCAGGTTGCCAGGCTGGTAGAGGGTAGGGAAGACTTCCTCCAAAAAGGCCAGGCTGCAGTGGTAGGCTGCAGGTGTGTCACATCTGTTCTAACACTGCTGCTCACCCCTTGTCATTCTGTGCTAATTACAACACATGGCAGAGGCAAAGCTTAAACCAGAAAAGGACTTTACAATGTCTCCAAAGGGCTGTTGTCACTGGATAGAAGATCTCTTAGATTTGTGGCATTCCAGGTCAAAGGTTTGGGTAGGTGGCTAAAAGAGAAGACCAAAGAGGTGTTTAGCGGGTTGGGGAAAAGCAGGAGGAGATGGATTGAGAAAAATAGGTGGTGGATTTTTATCTGACATGGGTTAGGCTGGAGATGGCGAAATATTTTCATTTCTTATGCCAACTTCAATCACTGGAGCTGTCTGTAGGCTCTGGGACCCCGTTTTGGGAGGAAGTCTCCTGATAGAGGGAACATTGACACTTCTAGTCTCTATATTGAGAATGAAGTAGGAGGTCAGGCTGTCGGTAAGGAAGATGCACGAAACAGCTATTGGGTAGGAAGCCAGTATAATGCCTCCCCCACCAAGAAAGCTTCCAGGTCTCATATTCAGGACTAGACTGTGACTGAACCTGTCCCTGCTAATTGGCAATTCTGAAGCAGTTATTATTCCAGATATTGCTGATTAAATGGGGAGCCCAGAATGTTCATCATTCTCCAGTCAAAACTATAGTGGGCCAGGCATGATGGCTCACGCCTGTAATCCCAGGAGTTTGGAAGGCTGAGGCAGGTGTATCACCTGAGGTCAGGAGTTCGAGACCAGCCTGGCCAACATGGAGAAACCCCATCTTTACTAAAATACAAAAATTAGCCGGGCATGGTGGTGCATGCCTGTAGTCCCAGCTGCTCCGGAGGCTGAGGCAGGAGTATTGCTTGAACCCGGGAGGTGGAGGTTGCAGTGAGCCAAGATCGTGCCACTGCACTCCAGCCTGGGTGACAGAGTGAGACTCCATCACAAACAAACAGACAAACAAACAAAAAAACTATAGTGGCATAATATCCTGACATGTTCTTGACAAATCTATTGACTTAATGTTTCCTTCATTTAATCACAGACTTTTGGGCTGGACAATCCCTTAGAGACCATTCGTCCTTCATTTGCCAGATGAGGAAATTCATGCCTAGAGAGAGAACATGACTCTTCCAAGATCATACAAATCACACAGTGATAAGGGCAACATTTCAGTTCAAATCTCTTAATTCAAAAGTTATTTCAGATTGCCCAGGCTGCATCTTCAAACAGCAAAGCAGGCAACTGAAACCATGAGGAAATACGTTAGAGATGGTAAATCAACAAGATGGAAGGAGTAGGCTCCGACATCCTCCTCTCTTCAACAGAGCCACTCAGGTGCAGCCTCTGCAACTTGTTCTTCCACTGCTCCCCCTCCCGTAATTGGTGCTACGTAACCTCTAATAATTCAGGTGTCTGACTGATGACATATTAATGAAAAGCCTAGATCCTTCTGTGCTTATGCAAATGGTATCACTGAACGCCACGAGCTCACCAGGGAAAAATTGCATGGCGGGTGGGAAGAGTATCTCAGAATACAGGGAAACGAAACAATGTTTGAGTGCCTGTTCTAGACATTGTGCTAGGTGCTGAGAGACAATGCTGGGTAAATACAGTTGTGGCCTTTGTTCATGGAGCAAAGAGACTGGAGGGGAAGACAGAAAAAATACCTGAAAATTAGGCTGGAATAAAAATGATAAGTTCTCTGTAGGGAAGGACATGGTGCTAAGAGGATGTGCACCTGGGAGACCTGACCTAGTCTGGGAGGGTAGGAAAAGCTTCCTCCAAAAAGGCCAGACTGCGGTGGTAGGCTGATGTGTCACATCTGTTCTAACACTGCTGCTCACCCCTTGTCGTTCTGTGCTGAATACAACACATGGGAGAGGCAGAGCTTAAACCGGCAAAGGACTTTGCTATGTCTCCAAAGGGCTGTTGTCGCTGGATAGAAGATCTTTTAGATTTGTGGCATTCCAGGTCAAAGGTTTGGGTAAGTGGTTAAAAAAGAAGACCAAAGAGGTGTTTAGCGAACTGGGGAAGGAAAGGAGGAGATGGGTAGAGAAAAATAGGTGGTGAATTTTTATCTGACGTGGATTAGTCTGGA
This sequence comes from Hylobates moloch, assembly GCF_009828535.3. NCBI lineage: Eukaryota > Metazoa > Chordata > Mammalia > Primates > Hylobatidae > Hylobates > Hylobates moloch. The sequence continues at coordinate 31,916,073 of NW_026652297.1, read as the reverse complement.
GATGGGAAAATATTTTCATTTCTTATGCCAACTTCAATCACTGGAGCTAACTGTAGGCTTTGGGACCCTGTTTTGGGAAGAATTCTGAGACCCCATCTGGACTCATTGCCAAAGAGCCCTGTGATTGATGGGAGCCATCTGATGTGAGTACAGGAGGAGAAGGAAGTGGTGAAACACCTGCCATGTACTTGACATTTCTGACATGGGCAACTTAGCGCTGTTGAAAAAAGATGGGCTTTGGACTTGCATTAAATCTTAGCTCTAAAAATGTGTAGCTGTGTGATATTGTGCAAATTAATGTCTCCAAGCTTTACTCTTCTGTAACATGGAAATACTATCTTAATGCATTTTTGCTACATCTCGTGCTGATAGAACCAGATTGAAGGCAGGCACTGAGGGTTGACTTGAAGCTCCCTTCCCAAGAAAAGCTGCACAACGTCAACTCAAGAGAGCAGAGGGGATTCTAGAAGTAGCCCACGAATACTTCTGTATTCATTTTCTCTTGCCGCTATAACTCAGCAGCTTAAAGCTCTACCCATTTATCAGCTGTGGTTCTGTGGGTAAGGATTCTAGCCTTGGCTCTGTTGATCTCTCAGGGTCTCATGACATTGAAACCAAGGGGTTGGCTAGGCTAGACTCCATCTGGAAATTATGGGAAATGTCTAGTTCCAAGCTCATTCATGTTGGCAGATTCCAGTTCCTCCTGGTTGTAGGTCTGAGGTCCTTGGTTCCTTGCAGGCTGCAGCTAGGACCTGCTGTGTGCAGCTGGAGGTCACTAACATTCCTGATCATGTGGAATCCGCATTTTCAAGCCAGCAAGGACCCATCTAATCCTTATGCTTCAAATCCTCTGCCTCTCCCTTCTGCTTTAAAGGGCTCCTGTCTTTAAATTAGCTCCACCTGGATAATCTCTGTGGCGCTGCTCTAAGGACATGGGTTATCTCTGATAGCTTTGGGTCAATTGATTTGGGAGTTCAATGACACCTGCAAAACCTCTTCACAGCAGCAGCTAGAATGGTGTTTGGTTGAAGAGCCCCATTTCCATAGGATGGGCATCTTGAGGGGCCGTCTTTGGGGTTCTGCGCACCACACACCCTAACTTGAAGAGTCAGGGGAGAAAGGTGGTGGCAGGTTCAGGAACACAAGGAAACACATGCTTCTTGAAATTCCTCCTGCCAGTGAGGAGCAACCTAATCTGAAAGCAATGGGAAGAACTGGAGGCTGGGGTCCCGCAGGGCTCTTTCAGGCAGAAAGCCAGAGCAGCCCTAGGGGCTCTCCCTCCACTGCCCTAGGAGAACAGTGGCTCCAGAAACAAAGCCAGGAAAAAAGCCAGGCACAGCCGCCTGGGAACCTTGTAGTGAAGTCAAACCAAAGACAAGATTTGATAGGGAAAACTTGTGTAAAATATGCAAAAGAGACTGCACAGGGGTAGATTTTGCCTCCTGGGGCTCCCCAAGGATTTTTCTTCAGTCACCTCCAGCTGCTGTGTCACTGAATGGTAATGTAGATGATTACCAGCCAGTCCTTTAGCTTATGTTCTGTGATAAGGACTCCACAGAAAATAGAGAGACACAAAATGGGCAGAAAGAGACTCACCAATGCCAGGGTCATGTAGAATTGTCCTTGTTCAAGGACGTGTCAACAGGGAAAATGCAATCAGACTGAAAAGAGACAAAAGCACAAAACAAGGCTTTCATAGCACTAAGTTGCATAGGAATGGTTGGTATTGCTTTGAGAAATATCTATTAGTATAGAAAAGAAAAATATATTTTAAGTAGCATTTGCTTTGTCTCTATGAAATTGCAGAAGATATGGACCAAATTAATAATAAGAGATAAGAAAATAGATTTATGTGAAATGGGCTGAGAAGAGAAAGAAAAAAATAAAAGGAGATCCTTATGATATTGGGAAGTATTTCAGGAAAATAAAATGTGTACCAGAATTGAGACATGCATTAGAATTGGTTTTATATATATATATATATATATACATATATAAATTTATAAGTAAGTGAGTAAATACATAAACAAACACATAAGCTCGCCATGAATAAAGTATTCAAACTAAGGTGGAAAATTCTCTTAGAATCCAGAGGAAAAAGACAAATGAAAACTTTTAAAATGAACAATACATGAACAAAATGTATGATGTATTAGTAAGTATTCTTTTGGTATAGATGCTAGAAACTCATGTATCGAATCAAATGAATATAAATATTAAAGGGACTTTATGGGGTCACATAACCAGGAGAGCTCAGAGTGCTTTGACTTCAAGGGTATTGCTAGACTTCTGTTTCATAATTGGCCATCTTAAACTATATTAATGTTTATATTGATCAACTTTTATCCCTTGTGGCATGGGGCAAAACATTCACTTTAAAGGGTATATTTATGTACTTATTTCCTCACTATTCATTGAGTACTAAAGTAAAGAAAGTGGATCTCATTAAAAAGTCCATGAGGGATATTTATTTTCCAGATTTATTTTAAATTCTGGGATACATGTACAGGACGTGCAGATTTGTTACATAGGTATAAATGTGTGCCATGGTGACTTGCACCTCTTAACCCATCACCTAGGTATGAAGCCCCACATGCATTAGCTATTTATCCTGATGTTCTTCCTCCCCTCTCCCTCAAATCCATTTCTTGAAGACCAAATTTTTGCTTCTATTTCTACTTTCTCCTTCCTACTTTTCCGTCTTGGCTTTCTATTGTGTATTGAGAATTTTCCACTAGGCTTGGGAATTGTTTTCCATTGAGATAAGGATGGACGTTTATTTCTGTGCAAATTCTGTGTAGTCATGCTGTTTCTGAGAATGGGGAGGATTTGTGCAGCAAGGAAGCCTTGGTATTCTGAGTGCCTGGCATTGCCCCTCAAAGTGGTCTGGGAGCTTGCAGGAGAGAGTTATGCCCACCAGGTGGTGCTCTGGCTGTTTTCTTTCTGGGAGCTTGTGCAATATTCTGCAAAAATGTATACTTTCACAAGAGAGGCTGTTACCATTGGTAATTGGGATAGGGTTGCTATGGTGATGAAAGGGTGTTGGGATGTTTATGGCTTTGGAAGAGCCAACGCCTGTGAGCTATCAGATTATATCCTTTGATAATAATGGCTGGCATAGCAAGGTCATGAAAATCCGCCAAGATTGTGCAAACTGCAGTGGTCGCTATTCTTTGCATGTTCTTCTGTGATTTATGAGCTGTAACTGGAGTGTTGAGAGTGAAAGAAAGTACTTCTTTTAACATGCTTATCTTACTCCACAGTGGATTTTTGCCATTTTCTGTTCATGTTTTATCTCCACCACCAACATTTCTCAGTGTAGTTTTCATAAAAATGCTCCATGAAGAAAGGTTCCATTGGTCCAACACATGTGGGAAAGATTGCCTGCTAATGCTCTTGGAGATTGACCATGTACAACAGCATGTTAAAATATATGAGAATCCTTTTACATTCCCAAAATTCACATGACAATCAAGCCCTTCCAATGGAATAGTCACTAACACATAGGGAATCTATCTTCATTTTCTTCCTTTAAGGTTAATAAATATTACATTAAATACGGGTTCAATTGTAATTTAATATGTTCATGTAGGTCTCCCCAACAAGGTGTTGAGTTCTTTTTTTTTGTTTCCAGAGTCTTGCTCTGTCACCCAGGCTGGAGTGCAGTGGCAAGATCTCAGCTCACTGCAACCTCCGCCTCCTGAATTCAAGAAATTCTCCTGCCTCAGCCTCCTGAGTAGCTGAGATTACAGGCACCCACTACCATGCCCAGCTAATTTTTGTATTTTTAGTAGAGACGGGGTTTCACCACGTTGGCCAGGCTGGTCTTGAACTCCTGATCTCAGGTGATCCACCTGCCTCAGCCTCCCAAAGTGCTGGGATTACAGGCGTGAGCCACGGTGCCCGGCTGAGTTCTTTTTCTTTGGCACCAACCTAGCAAAGCCTTAGTGCATAAAGGAGGCTCAATAAATATTAATTGTTGTTTTGGGGCATCTAAGAAATATTTTCCAATTGAATTATCTATTCATGAATACCACTGATTGCAATTATTCCTATAAATGATCTTTAATGATAAATTTTATTGGACAAATGAATCCAGCATCCAAGACATGGCTAACAACATTAGTAATAAGTCATTTGTACCTTAGCTCGGGATTATTACTATATTCTCAAAAGACTGAAACACTTTCAATTCTCTACTCTCCATTAATTTTCTGCTTCATCACATTTTCCCCGAAGTTTTCAGATCAATATGTTGCTAGCCATTTTTCAGAAAAACACGTTTCTTCTTGTGAATAATCAATTTATGACTGAAGATAAAATGTAACCCATAAAAATCCCACGAAAATGCAAGAACACTGCGTGTTTGTTTATATATATCTTATCTCCCCTGGGAGTCATCCTCACTAATGGTTTATGGTGTGTATGTCACCATGTCTCCTGCATTTTTTGGGAAAGTGTCACGTATGTCTGAAACTCCTCCTGATGGCCAAAGAAGAACAATAGCATGGCACCCGAGGGTGGTGCTCTTTGTCAAAGCCTGTGACAGGGCACTACATCGAAGGTATCTGACTCCTTTCCTCAGGGTAACATTATGCTATTTCCACTGATGGGCATCCTCAAATATGGCAGCCTCTGTTTGATTTTGGATTTAAACAGATCTAGGCTCAAACATGTTTTCCTACAACTTACAAGTTGCACGAGATGAGGGAAGATACGTCTGAATCTTCATTTTCTCATTTCTGAAATTGGGATGATAAAACTTACCGAATGGGGTACTTTGAGGAAAATGCGTGGGGTAGATTTGGAGGTGAAACGTCTCTGAATATACATTTTGTTATGTAATTTTGGCTTCCAAAACCTATAAATGTACTATATACTTAAAAACTATATCTAAAAATGAAAAGCAACCTAAAGTGAACACTAACAACTAGTTTTTGAATAAACCACAAATAGAAAAAAATTATTTCTGTCTTAATATTTAAAACAGTATTTTGACTGTACATTTTTAGTGAAATACATAGTAAGGAAACATAAAAAAGCAAAATTATATTAAGTTCAATTCCATAGTTTGTTAGGGGTAACATTGGAATTACTGTTTTGAATCTCTTTTATGCATATTATAAGATATTACAAACAAATAATTATACTAGGAATGTTTAAAAGCCAAATTTTTGGTGTAAAAAGGGAAGTATAAGTGAAAAATTAGAGAATGTAAGTAAAGCTCTATAATACCTGAATAGGAAATATTAGTATGAACCTTTGAAATTTTTATTTCAAAATTACATATTTTCTACATTTGTCCATTGAAAAAGCTAAAAAGAAATGACAGCCCACAATCAACGGGTACATTCCATCGACTGAGACTGTGATCTTAAATACTATTGCTATTGGAGAACACCAAGAACCCTGGAGAATAACTGAATGCATTTGTGAGAAAGGAAATATATATTAAGACCCTGGAATGTTCCACTGGGCCTAAAAGGAAGCTATAAAAGATGCATAGTGCATGTTTGAAACACACAGGGGCCAAAAAGAAGGGGCTCCCATTGGCCAAAGATGAGATATTTGAATATTAAAAAGAATAATGAACGCGACTGGTTGAAACATACTTACTGTATAGAAAGCCAGGAGTTCAAAATGATACTTAGAAAAATGCTCATTGAACACTACTGGAAGGAACAAAAGTAAAAGCAACTTGTCTCAAAAGCCAGGAACTAAAAGTAAAGAATTAGACATTTATTCAATCTTTTCTTATAACTTCAGAGTTATCACAAAGCCTGATAAGATAAGAGTTATCTTATCTAGATGATGAGATTAAGAGTCCATTATTAGAGAATAGCTCCAGCTAAAGCTGTGAAGGCCATCATGAAACGAAGACTCAGCATTTTGCAGCAGTTAAGGTTCACCAACAGATGAAGCACTAGGTGAAAGTTTGATGGGAAGCTTTATAATGGGGGAGGAGAGGAGATCAGACTGCCACCTTCTGAATTCATTGATCCATCATGCATCACTAACCACGGGATGTCTAGAGATTGTATACCTCCTGGTGTGATGTGATATGAAGCTCACAGCACTACTGATGAAGGATTCCTACAAAAAAAAAATAATTGAACCTAAATCTAATAAAACATGCAGGGTTAACTACCATTTACAGGAAACACAAAGAAGATGGAGAAACAAGCAAACACCACAAGAAGACAAATACAGAGTATGGAACATTTTATATGCGGTTAACAGTTTCTGCAACATGTCAATGACTGGCATAGGAAAAACTAAGAAAGAAAAACTCTAGATTAAAAGAGAATTCAGACATAACAATCAAAGGTAATGAGTGGACCTTGTTTGGATTCTGATTTGAATCAATTAAATGTAATTGACATTTTTGAGACAACTTGGAACATTTTTTATGGACTGGGTATTACAGGAAACAAAGGAATGACTGTTAACTTTATTACATGTGATAATGGCGTCTTGGTTACATAAGCAATGTTTTTAGAAATGCCTTTTGAATTATGTACAGTGAAATGACTTGATGTCTGGAATTTGCTTTAAAATACTTCAATGAAGAAGAAGAAAAAAGAAAGTGAAAAAGAAATAACTGAAGCAAATGTGGGCAAAATTTTAATAATTGTTGATCTTGGTAAAGACTATATGGAGGTTCTTTATTTTCTTAACTGCTGTTAAAAGAGAAATTTAGGCACATTAAAATCTCAGTGAATTTATTTGGGCATTCAGTGATTCATGAGTCAGGCAGCACCAGACCTCAAGTGGTTCATTGCTCCACCGTAGGAGTGTGAAGGGGGAACTTTTATAGGGTGTTCCTGGAAGCAAGATAAAGGAAATATTTGATTGGCTAAAGTGGAAAATACCTAATTAGAGGTTAGTTGGAGGTTCCTGATTGGTAAAGTCTCCAGTTAGAGGTGAGTTGGCAGTTTCTGATTGGTTAAGCTCAAGTTTCCCTTCACTGTTTACATTGATTTGGGTTTTGGTGTGCTTATGTGGGAACCCAAGGTGCTGGAGCTGTCTTAGCCTAATGACTACCCCCCCAATTAATCATTTTAACACTTCTAAGTATGTTTGAAAATATGCCTAATACAATTTTAAAACCAAAAGTTACTTTGGAAAATAAAATATTAAAACAACTTCTGGGGAAAGCATCAAAGAGTCATTTGAAAACCGTCTTGAGATACTGGTCTTAGGACAAAGGGAAAAGATAAGAAACAGTCTCACTTAGATGCAGGTCTTTTTTTGGAATTTTGCTGATTACTTCCTGAATGGAAGTACTAGCACCTTTGGTAGACTTTGGATCTTGTTCCTTATATTAAGAATAAATGCGCTTTTTTTTTTTTTTTAAAGAAGTGCAGGGAATGAAATTTTCATGCTATAGCTGTTGGGAGGATGGGGGAGGTGCTCAAGATTTCTCTGTCAATTACTCTTGTCAGGAAGGATATGGCTGTACCAGTCAGCAGTTTAGGAACACCTGCTTATTATGTGCTTTCTGGGAGAGGAGTCAAGTGGTTAAGTGTTCTTTCTTCTACATGGCTTGCTTTCTTGGTTCATACAATCTCTTTCCCCATTTAGATAGCTATTTCTTGTTTTGGAATTTGTTTCATATGGCTAGGGAATAGGAAAACATTTCTTTTCCTCCATTTAAGCCACATTGGGAACCAAGGTGAGATACAGGTGGAGGGGCATGGGGCAGCCCTTAGACCAACCTTTCATATAAACCAGTGCTTTTCAAAGTGTAGTCCACAGAACCTTGTTGATGGGGGGACTTTCTGAAACCCTTTCAGAAGGATCTGTTAAATAAAACTATTTTCAGTATATACCACGAAATTTTTTATCTTTTCCAATGTGTTGACATATGCACTGAATGGATTTGTTGCCAATGATGCAATTCAAACTATCAAGAGAATATTTAGACATTAGAAAAATGGAATTTTGAAAACCTTACATCCATCACTGTCAGCTTGACAGCTGCCCAACATTAAACACATTTCTGATGAGACCAGAAGTGATAATAACAAATGTGATTTCTTGTTACTGTAATATGGAAATGTGTCAACTTTTGGAAGACATGCATAACTTAGTGAATCAATATTTTCCAAACAACTACTGTGTGATGTTCTGAAATCAAGCATGAGTAAAAGATCCATGCAAAATACAAGATAGACCATGGATGTTAAGCCACATTAATGAACAAAAAGTTAATTGACACAATTTTATATCTTTTTTACCCTTAAGAAATTACTATTTGTTGAACTTTTGTGTAGCAGTAATAATATCCAGAATTATCTAAAAAAAATTTATAAACTTCTTTACTTTCCAATTAAATATACGAGATTTTTTTCGTATAGCTAAAACAGCATATAACTAAAACAACATATAACTAAAACAACATATTGCAACAGATTGAATGCAGAAGCAAATATGAGGTTCTAGGTGTCTTCCAGCCAGACATTAGAAAGATTTGCAAAAATGTTAAACGATGCCGTTGTCCTCACTAATTATTTTTGTTTTAGAATCTGTTCTCATATTTGATAAAAATGTGTTATGTATGTTTACATATGTGATGGGTTTATTGTTATTTTTTAATGAATCACTACATATTTAAGAATGTTATTAGGTCTGATTTCTAGTATGGTAAATATTGATAGATACAGCTCTCATAAACAAAAGCTTTTGGGGGCTGTGAATCAATTTTTAAGAATGCAGAGAGGTCCTAAGGCCAAAAAGTTTTCTAAGCCACTGATCTAGGTTATGGATACTGGCTCACCATGGCTTGGGGCTGATCCTTGGGTTTGGGCCCCAAAGAAGATTTCTTTGCCCGTAATGTCCCCTGTATAGGTAACCATGTGTCAATAAATACCAGTTAGGACACAGAAATAGTTCATGACCTTTCAGAACCATCTGTTGGTTCAAGGTACATGGCCTTGAATTCAGAAGCATCTGTTTAGAAGCAGCAGGTAAATCAAAACTGGCCACAACTGTGCAGGAGTTTAGCTGGGGCTCAATCTCTTGCTTTTTTTTTTTTTTTTTTTCAATAACCAGGGTTTTGGTTAATTCCTTCATGGGCTCCTGAACCAAAGGGCCTGAAATGAAATATATTTGCAGGCTGAAGATGGTTTCTTCTCATGAAGAGCTGGAATTAGGACTAAATTTGGTATGTGAAATTGGGTTGAAACATTTAATTACTGCCTCTAATTGTTTTAACAAATTCAACGAAGGGTAACCTTTATTCCTACGCAAGTGCCTTTCAAAAGTCAGATGGCAAGTTCCAAATTTAGACTTGACCCCCTATCTTGGCTTGACAATCTGTCAGGGTTCATGAAATCCACTCCCTTGAAATCCAGAGGGCACTTAAGCTTCCAAAACACAATATCCACAGGCACTTGCTGACATGCTTGTCTGTAGTCTCCCCTGTTGGGGTGAAGTTTGCAAAACAAATATTTTCAGTTTGCCCTGTCACATGATAGCCCCCAAAGGGAATCATAATGTAACTTCAGAGGGCTGGAAAAAAGCAGTCATCCCTGCCGTGCATGATATGAAGGTGGACTCCCTGCTGGGAAGGACTGAGGCACTCTTGGCATAGAGTGGGGGCTCTCTGAAGGCTGTGCTGGTTTAAGTTTAAACTGCCCCCTCTTTTGGGTGGTTTCTCCTTTGACTTGCATTATCTCCACTGCTTGTAGTTGCTGAAGCTTTCCTGAGAAAGTGCATGAATGGCGTTTTCTGGGCTTACCCTTACTCCAGAGAGGCACTTGTGTCTCCAAACCCACATCTTGAGCAAGAGGCTCTGTGGAGTCCTCCTGGGTCCTTCAGGTCCCCAAGTGACAGCTGGGCCATTCCTGGAGATCTCGGGATGATGAAGAGGGAGCTTGAGGGATGAACTGCCCAGGCTTTTGATGGATCCTATGAGCACCACACACTCAGCCCCCTAGGTTGGTGCCACTGAGCCTCCATTTGGAAGGCTGAATCATTCAGATCTAGCCCCAGATCATGGTGAAATAGAAAAAAGTATTAAAGTGAGTGGCTAGGGTCTATGCTCACTTTTGCCGTAACAGCTGAGTGATGTTGGGCAACTAATGCCACCTCTCTGAGCACATTGTCTCATCTGCAAATGGGTAAATTGGGCTCACATCCCTAAAATTCCTTCTGGCTTGGGCAGTCATGAGACCATTTCCCAGCTACAATGAAGAATGGCCCTCAAGAGAATAAATAAGCACGAGAAATAACTTTTTGGGCTTCTTCCAATAGCCCTAGGCCTGGTGTGTTTTCCTATGAGGAATGAAAAGCCATCACTCCCAGCAGCCCCAACATGGGCATCTAGTAGGCAATGTGTTGGAGTACATATGGAGAGCAGCCGGTAGCAGATTTTCCTGGTGGAATAATAAAGCTCCAGGGATATCTGTGCGCCTGACACCCTTCGACGTGTTTTGGGTGAGTAACTCAATAAAGCCTCACATGAAGCCTTTGAGGTAGAGACTGTCTACCAACCCCATTTGACAGATGGAAAAAGTGAGGCGCAGACATGTTAAGTGGCTTCTCCGGCATTACACAATGAGAGATGGGAAGAGCTAAAATTCAAAGCCAACCAGTCTAGCTTCTGAGTCTAGACTCTTAACCACAACTACCCCAATCTCCTGTTTCTCATCTGTCTTCTCAAGTCACTCCTGCTTTGGCTGCATATTTAGAATCTCCTAGGCCTGGCCCTCATACATGTAGGTGCCATTTAAATGTCTTCCCAAATTGGAATCCCATCACTAGTCTTTGCCTTCCCCATGTCATAGCCCATGGGTGACAAATGTTCTGCCAACACATGTATCTACACATCATCTATTGCTCAGGTCTTTTGTCATTTAGGACAAGAATTAGCCACTGGCCTACATGTAGGGATAGCTTTGACTCCACCCTTAGCCCCACCCGACTTACAGCATTCAATTTGGGATGGAATGGGGTTATCTCTTTCAAATAAAACATTTTTGTGTGTGTGTGATGAAAAAATGTAACTCCAAATCCTAAGAGAGGATGGTAATCAGCATGTAGAGAGATTAAAGGGCTGTGATTAATATATTAAGTCCTATGCGCTGGCTGTCATTCCTAAAGGCCAGTATAATAACACAGTCATACTCAGGTGGTTTCTGGCTCTCACTCACTAAGTCATCACATAATTCATTTGTCTGACTTTTCTTATTCCATGTTTGACCTCTTTTTGTTACATAAGCATTGATGATGTTGAGCTGAGATCATTCCTTCTAATCCTTCACTCCATATTCACCCTCTTCTCTGCCTGTATGATTGTCAATATATTTTCTCTCAATTAGATTACTCTTTACTGGAGAGCCGTGGAAGCACCGTGTCACAGACACTCTTACAGGTTGTCAGAAATCGTTTCCTATCTAGATTATGGGTTTGAAAACACCCCCATTTCAGAGATTAAAATGTTGGGCTATTTTGGAAATGAAAGTAGGCTCAGAAAAATTAATGTGAGATTGTTCCCAATGTCACAATGCCAGTGCATTGAAAGAATGCATTTTGAAAGAAAATGAATTTTGAAAATGTCACAATGCATTTTTGAAAGAAATATGTAGGATGGTTTAAAGGAAGGTTCATTTTATTTTTCCTGATTTTAGATTCTCCTGTAGTTTAGAGAAAAAACAGTGGGGAAGACTTTTGTTTTCGTCGTTGCATGAGTACCTGATGGCAAGAGCCTTGGGCATCCCCATTGTGCTCGTTCGTCACCTCATTCAGCATTATTATTATTTTTATTTATTTTTATTTTTATTTCGTTTTTTTTTTTTTTTTGAGACGGAGGCTCGCTCTGTCACCCAGGCTGGAGTGCAGTGGCACAATCTTGGTTTACTACAACCTCTGCCTCCCAGGTTCAAGCGATTTTCCTGCTGCAGCCTCCCAAGTAGCTGGGACTATAGGTACCTGCCACCACACCTGGCTAATTTTTGTATTTTTAATAGAGATGGGGTTTCACCAGCTCTAGAACTTCTGACCTCAGGTGATTCACCCACTTCGGCCTCCCAAAGTGCTGGGATTACAGGCATGAGCCACCGCACCCAGCCTCAGCATTACTCTTTTCCAGTTATTCTCAATAGGGGGGAAGTGCGTTCCCTCAATCAGGGGGAATTTGGAAATTTCTGTGGTGTTTTAGTGGTTTGTCACAATGACAGAAGAAGTGCTACTGGCATTTAGAGCTGGGGTGGGTGGTTGTGGGATCAGTTCTATAATGTCCCAGGGAGTCTTTTTTTTTTTAAAGGCTTTATTGAGATATAATCCACATGCCATACAATTCACACATACCATACAATTCAATGGCTTTTAGTTGTGCAGCCAATCAATCCATTTTAGAACATTTTCAGTATCACAAGAAGAATAACCATTATTATGCCCCACTTCTCCCCTTATTCCCAACTCTAGGCGACCACAAATCTACTGTCTTTTTCTATAGATTTGTCTTTTTGTACATTTCACATAAATGGAGTCATAAAATAGGTGGTCTTTTGTGACTGGCTTCTTTCATTTAATGTAATGTTTTCAAAATTCATCCATGTTGTAGCATGTATCAGCATTGTATTTCTTTTTATTGCAGAATAATATTCTATTGCATGGATATACCACATTTTTTTTATCCAATCTTCAGTTAATGGACTTTGGGATAGTTTCCATTTTTTGACTCTCTTTAATGCTATGTATATTATGAACATGCATGTGAAGTTTTCGTGTAGACACATGGTTTCGTTTCTCTGGGGTATGTTCGTAGGAGGAGAATTGCTAGGTCATGTGGTAACTCTATGTTTAACATTTTGAGGAGCTGCCAGGCTGTTTTCTAAAGCAGCTACACTGTTTTGCATGCCCACCAGCAGTCCACAAGGGTTCTGATTTCTCCGTATTCTCTCTGACACTTGTTATTGTGTTTCTTTTACTATAGCCATCCTAGTGAATATAAAGTGGTATCTCATTGTGGTTTTGATTTGCATTTCCCAGATGGCTCATGATGTTGAATGTCTTTTCATGTGAAAATTGGCCATTTGTGTATATTCTTTAAAGAAAAATATATTTAGGTCCTTTGTCCATTTCTAAATTTGGGTTATTTGCCTTTTTGTTATTAAATAGTAAGACACCTTTATACATTCTAGATACAAGCCCCTTATCAGATATATAGTTTATAAAATTTTTCTGTCATTCTGTTTTTTTTATTTTTGCTTTCTTGATGGTATCCTTTGAAGTATAAAAGCTTTTAATTTTTGATGATACAAAGGCAGTCTGAACAATAAATTCTCTCCCCAGAATGCCAATGGCACAAGCACTATTAAAGTTCAGGCTAAAGGTAGATGGTTTATGTTAGTTTCAAACCAATGGTTTTGATGCTTACTGAATTATGTATATCCACAAAAGTCTATTTTGCCTTTTCATTTTTAAAAATATAACTCATATTTGGAGTGAGACTTTTCTACTAAAATATTTTGTTTATATTACTCAGCAGAGAACAGCTCAGATTTAAGTGAACTTTTTTTTTGCCCCCTTGCCATATTTTATTTCTTACTAAACATCAGGCTTGAAATGGATGAGATTGATGTTTAGCTGGGAAGTATTACATTATGATTATATCCTAACTATCCTAACATATTTGGATCACATGGTGTGCTTGTCTATGTATGTGCCAAAGTCCAGAGACATTAAAAAAACATGATATTTAGAGAAAATAAGAAATTCAACATTCCTAAGCATTGCCCATTTGAGTAGTGGGGGCAGGTAGTAAAACGGAGGTCTGAGTAGGGGAGGAGGGGAAAAACTATGAGAAGAGAAAAGGGAAAGTAAAAGAGAATGAATAAATATGGAGAAGAAGAAAAGAAAGAAGGAAGTGGGAAGAAGAAGAAATGGTAGGACATGAAGAAACAGAAAAATAGAAAAGACAGAAAGACCTCTCATGCATGGTCTAGGGGCATCTTGGGCACCTTCCTCAATCTCTGCTCACTGCCTACCTTCCCATTGCTGGGAGAGGATCCACAGCACCCTGTGTAAATCTCTAACCAGTATTTACCATCCAGCATGATATAGCGAGGATGCTGTATTAATCCATTTTCACAATGCTGATAAAGACATACCAGAGACTGGGTAATTTATAAAGAAAAAGAGATTTAATGGATTCACAGTTCTGCGTGGCTCGGGAGGCCTCACAATCATGGTGGAAGGTGGAAGTCATGTCATACATGGTGGCAGACAAGAGAGAATGGGAGCCAAGTGAAAGAGGTTTCCCCTTACAAAACCATCAGATCTGGTGAGACTTATTCACTACCATGAGAACAATATGGAGGAAAGTGCCCCCATGATTCAATTACCTCCCACCAGGTCCCTCCCAAACATGTGGGAATTATGGGAGCTACAATTCAAGATGAGATTTGGGTGGGGACACAGCCAAACCATATAAGATGCCTCTCTTCTCCCTTTAATGTGTATTGAAAGGCACAGAGTGTGGCTTTTATATCTGTCCTCAGCCCTAATATAGTGCATAGGCACAGTAGACCTGAGGCATTATAGGTGTAAGAGCTACTGCAGTCCATGAGCTGTGGTATTACTTGTAACTTCCCCCAAGGGATCTGGATCCTGTGGGAGGCATGGCTGGCTTTCGAGAGCTGAGCTTATCACTCAGGACCCAGCCACATCCTGGTATGGATTTGTTCTCTCCCAGTTATGACTGCACTTTAAATGGGAAGTGTTAGAGTAGAATTTTAAAATTTGGAGTTTAATTGAAAGTCAAGAGTCTGTTAAATGTGTTTAAAGGAAGGGTAAAAGATAGGCAGGTGGGTGAAATAGAAAATCATTTACAATTTCCTTGTGTGTGACCCAATCGCAGTATGCATGAGTGCAATCATACCATATGTTAGTGATCTCTGGTCAACACAACCAACTAATTAAAAAATAAAAAGGAAAGAATGAGAGGACTTGTTCCTTAACAGCTTTACCTGTGTCCCAAGTTTTAAGCCACTGTTACAGGCCACCTGACACCCCTGATGGGTTTGTAATTATCTTGTGAAGTCTTCAAAGTCTTTCTTTAGACACTTCTATAGACACTTCTTTCTTTAGACACTTCTTATTGTGAAATGATGATGTCAAAATAAATCCAGCAACCATAATCCCCCAGGAATGGAGTCCTGGGAAAGATGCTGACATATCCATTTCAAAGAAAGTAAGAATGTGGGAAGTCCATCCATGGAAATATTCCCACAAGAGATTAGTCACTGGATATGCATTTCTTATTTTGTTATTTATACTAATATTTCCCATCAACACAAAATGTAACTGCTTCTGGTTATTATTGCTACTTTCAGATATCATTTCCTACAAAGGAGCCTAATTTAGATAAAGCCAGGCAAGTCATTAATGCCTCTGTTCAGGCAGGCCAGCATGGAGGATGTGGGAAGTGACAGCCCAGCTGTTATCCAGTGGAGCTTAATTATTGCGATTTATGCACATGCTGTGTGAGCAGCCCAATCAGCTTCGGGCATGGACTTGTCACAACTCTATGTCTAGATTCTTCTCCATCTATGCAGCAAGAAGCAGTTATCATCCCTCACAGGACGGCCTCTTACTGGTTGCTCGTGTCCTTGCTTCATTGCTCTGTTGATTGTAAGACTGTCGATCAGTGTTTGGAATCACCGCTCCATTCAACAGAGCTGCTTAGAAGTCAATCAAGAACATATTTTCGATTTAATTACACCTGCTCTTGCCCAATGTGTAAAAAGGGTGGTGGATTAGTTCTTTCCTCTTTAGTAAAGAACTTTTCATAAAATGACACCAGTATCATGCATGGTATGTACGTGTATGTGTGTGTATAAATGTGTGTATATGTGTGTGTGTGTGTGTGTGTGTGTGTCAGGGTTTTCCAGAGAAACAGAACCATCTCTCTCCAGAGAGAGAGAGAGAGGGAGAGAGAGAGATAGAGAGAGGGAGACTTATTACAGGAATTTGCTCATGTGATTTTTGAGGCTGTGAAGTCCCAAGATCTGCCACCTGCGAGCAGGTGAATGAGGAAGCTGGTGGTGTAATTCAGACTGAGTCTGAAGGCCCAGGACCAAGGAGCCCTTGGTTAATGGTGGGCATCCCATTGTCCCAGTGCAAGGCCTGAGGGCTGAAGAAGAGGGAGGAGAAGAGGAGGAGGAGGTTTGTGATGTTGCAAGTCTCTGAACGGCTGGGAAACAGGATCTCAGATGTCAGAGGGCAGGAGAAGATGGATGCCCCAGCTCAAGGAGAGAGAGGCCAAATTTCTAATTTGCTCTGCCTCCACCTTTTTGCTCTATTTGGGTCCTCATCAGACTAGGTGATGTCCACCCACATGGGTGGGGATGATCTTCTTTACTTAATTTACCAATTCCAGTGCCAATCTCTTCCAGAAACACCATCACAGACACATCCAGAAATTATGTTTTACCTGGGTTATCTGGGTATCCCTTAGCCCATTCACACTGACACAAAAAAGTAACCACCAATATATATATGTGTGTGTGTGTATATATATTGGTAAACATGTGTATGTGTATATATACATATACATACATATGTGTGTGTGTGTATATATATATATATATATATATGATCTCAGCCAGCAAGTCATACTTCTATTATTATTGCAACTTATTACTTTGCTTATTTAAGCCTAAGTGGAGGGAAAACATAAC
Source organism: Hylobates moloch (assembly GCF_009828535.3). NCBI lineage: Eukaryota > Metazoa > Chordata > Mammalia > Primates > Hylobatidae > Hylobates > Hylobates moloch. The sequence continues at coordinate 31,899,385 of NW_026652297.1, read as the reverse complement.
AGAGAGCTCAGAACAACTAGGATCCCTCAACTCAAGGCATTTAACAAATTTCCAGCATGTGGGAAATGTGGGCAGTGAGTTGGGCAGTCTTAGATGAAGAGAGTAGGTCCCCATGAATGGGCTGGGATCCCTCTTAGATCTTCTATTTCTGCATCAGTAAAAGCATTTCAATTGTTAAAAGAATATAAGTGTGATACCTCATAGTAATAGAGACACATGATATGCGATCTCTCTTTTATCTTTTATAAGATTATTATGTTAAACTCCAAGTTCTTTTTCTGTCACTTGAGAAACAGTGGCACAGCTAGTAATTTCAGTGCCCTGGCTAATTTAATTTGTATCCCATAACCTGTAGCTCTTACCTTTGAGTCTTTTACTCCCTTCACCCATAATCTGTCTCAGTAAAAAGCACATAATATACACACTTAACTCATGGGAATTTAATTGCACACTTGCGGAGGGAAACCAGCAATGGTAATTTCCATTGTCGTGCTCCTCAGTGAGCTGATGCCCACCACACCTCCCTTGCCAAATATACAATGAGAGGTGTAATCTACTCTTCCCTAAATGGTCTCAGTTTCTATTTGTCTCTTGTAGCATCAATGTGATTTTAGTGTTTAGATGTACATTTTAAAATATAATATTACCTCTAAAGCCAGGCATGGTGGCTCATACCTGTAAACCTAGCACTTTGGGAGACTGTGGTGGGAAAGCAGCTTGAGCCCAGGAGTTTGAGACCAGCCTGGGCAACATGACAAAACCCCATCTCTACAAAAACTACAAAAAGTTAGCAGGGCATAGTGGCATATGCCTGTAGTCCCAGCTACTTGGGAGGCTAAGGTGGGAGGATCACCAGAGCCTGGGGAGATCGAGGCTGCAGTGAGCCATGATCTCACCACTGCACTCCAGCCTGGGCAACACAGTGAGACCCCTTCTCAATAACTAGCTAACTAACTAAATAAAATATGATATAATCTTTAAATAGAAACCAAATACTTTGATGGTCAACTTAAGTTCTATTGTTGAAAGAAAAACAGAATTTTTTGGATCTATGAAGAATTGGAATATCAGTCTCCTCCCTAGTTATGCATACTCTCCTTTTTAGCTACTTAAGGGCTCTTCAAGAATATTTCTCTACAGCCTAACAGCCTACATGTTATCTTTTGCTGTAGACTTCGGAACCTGACCCTGTGTAATGTGTAACTGCGGCATGGACAATTGAGCCAAGATCCTTTCATTCCTTGCTTTCAGTCATGCCTGTAACTGTATCAGATAACAAGTCTTGATAGAATTCTCTTTTTCTATTTTTTTATTTTATTATTATTTTTTGAGACGGAGTCTTGCTCTCTTACCCAGGCTGGAGTGCAGTGGTGTGATCTTGGCTCACTGCAACCTCTGCCTCCTGGGTTGAAGCGATTTTCCTGTCTCAGCCTCCCAAGTAGCTGGGACTATAGGCGTATATCACCATGCCAGGCTAATTTTTGTATTTTTAGTAGAGACGGGGTTTCACCATGTTATCCATGCTGGCCTATCCTTTGGAAAAATACGAATGTTTGCTGATGCTAACCTTTTTATGTTCCATCTAAATTTACTCACCACAACAAGATTGTCCTCTGGTGTGTGCCATGAGAGTCGTGGAGTTATGAAGGGTGAGCGAGAGGACACCAAGCCATTTTTACAATCCCCATAGGATGGTGACTTATCCAGTGTCCCACAGCAAAGTGCAGGCAAATCAAAGACCTTTGTTAAAAAAGATAGATTATACATTAGCCACATTCCAGTGAATAGGATTGAATTCCATGTCATACAATTGAAAAAGTAGTTTTTGAAATTAAACTAACGTTACTACTCAAGAGAGAGCTTCTCATGAAGAATGAGCTGGGACAGCAAGGCTCTGATGAAGGCAGAAAAGTCCAGAACAACAAAACGCAAAAAGAGAAAGGTCCTAGCGAAGGGCCTCACAGAGGGATCTGGTCTTTGGGGATGGCAGGGGGTCAGGGTCTTCTCCAGAGACAAAGACACTAGACATTCAGGACCTGTCCAGAGAAGGCTATGTCCCAGTGGAAGGGGCAAATGGGGAACAGGCTAGCGCTCACAAAGACTGAAGAACGGCCTGGTATCATCCCAGCTCCTGACTGGATAGAGGTAAAATTTCTCATCCCACCTGCCTGCTGGAAGAAAGATAAACCCTCCTCAAAGTAAGATAATATATTACCATCCAGAGCCTCTATAGTTTTTCATACATAATGCCCAGCACTCAAAAAAAAATTACCTGGCATGCCAAGACACAGAACAATGTATTAGAAAAAAAGAGAGAAAAGGCAATATGTACAAACCCATAGGTGATCTAGATATTGGAATGATCAGAAGTAGATTTTATAATAACCATGATTAACATACTCAAGGAAAAGATGGCAAGATGGCAAATTTCACCACAGACCTTGAACCTATAAAATAATCTAGAACTTAAAAATACTATAACTGAAATTAGAAATTCAATCATGGGTTTAAAAGAAGATTAGACATTGCTGAAAAGAGAACTAGAGGAATGGTCAGTAGAAAACAAACAGACTGAAACTTTGAGAAAGTCGAAAGGATATAAAACAAAAAGGGTGTAAGAGACACATGGAACCCAAAGAAAGTGCTTGTGTGATTGTAATACCAGATGGAGACAGAGTGCATAGGGCAGAAGCAATATTTGAAGACAATTAGCTGAGATGTTCCCCAAATTGATGACAGACTCAAGTCGCAGATTTGATAAGTGCAACAAATCCAAAGAGGTGTGACAGAGGAAATCCATACCTAGGCCCCAAGCAGTAAAATGGTTAAAGTCAAAAGACAGAAAAAATCTTAACAGCAGACAGAGAGAAAATGACCTATAAACCTCAAAGTACAGTGACTTTTCAACACCAGCAACTCAAGCCAGGACATCATGGAATGCCATCTTAAACATTGAAAGAAGTCACTGCCTGGCCGGGCGCAGTGGCTCACGCTTGTAATCCCAGCACTTTGGGAGGCCGAGGCGGGCGATCATGAGGTCAGGAGATCGAGACCACAGCGAAACCCCGTCTCTACTAAAAATACAAAAAAAAAAAAAAAAAATTAGCCGGGCGTGGTGGCGGGCGCCTGTAGTCCCAGCTACACGGAGAGGCTGAGGCAGGAGAACGGCGTGAACCCGGGAGGCGGAGCTTGCAGTGAGCCGAGATCGCGACACTGCACTCCGGCCTGGGTGACAGAGCGAGACTCCGTCTCAAAAAAAAAAAAAAAAAAAAAAGAAATCACTGCCTATGCGGAATTATATCCGGTTAAAATGCTTTTCAAAACGAAGAAAAAATATAGAAGACATTCCACATGAACAAAAACTAAAAGAATTTGTCACTAGCAGAAGTGCATGGAAAGAAAAACTAAAGGTTGTCTTCATGCTTTCCAGGTAGGCAGCATGGAAATTTAGGAAGATATAAAGAGCAATAAAATATGTAAGTATATACGAATGAATATTTACTATGTAAGACACTGACAACGATGTCTTGTGGGGTTTAAATACATGCAGAATAATTAATAGCACAAAAAGTTTAGGTGGTGGTAAATAAAGAGTTCTATGATCCTTTAATTTACAGAGGTGATAAATGCATGAATTTATATTATAATATATAAGTCAGAGATATATGTTGTAACCTCTGGGGTACAGATTAAAATAACATAGAATTAATGAGTGAATGGAGAAAAAATAATAAAAATAATCAAAAAAGGATAAGAAAGAAATAAAAAACAAAGGAACAAAGAAAAAATGGGAACAAAGTAAGATGATAGATTTTACTCCAAATATTAACTACCTGAAGTATAACTGACAAAATACTCTCATTATAGATAAACAAAAATCAAAGATTGTCAGACTAGATTTTTTAAAACTATCTAAATGCTGCTTACAAGAAGCTCTCTTTAAATATGAGAATACGGAAGGCAAGGAAATTTAAAGTGTTGATAAGAAAGATTCAAACGATAGGTTACAGAATTTAAGCAAAATAAAGAACGGATTAAACACAAAAAAGCCTACAAATAGGAGGAAATAGATCAGATGTTCTGCCTTGGCTACACATTAAAATTACCTGGGACAGGTTTTGGTGGTTTGCTTGTTTTTAACTAAACTTATTTTGAGGTAATTGTAGGGTCATATGCAGTTGCAAGAAATAATACAGAGAGTTCTTGCGTACCCTTTACCCAATTTCCCTAATAGTAACATCTTACAACATTGACGTTGCACAGAACATTTCTGTCAGCTCAAGAATCCCTCAAGCTGTCCTTTTATGGCCATACTCATTTCCTTCCTGCCCCCATCATCTCTTTGACCCTGAGCAATCTGTTCTCCATTTCTGTAATTTATCATTTCAACAATGCTATGTAAATAGAACCATATATTTTTGAAATAGGTTTTTGCATTCCATGTAATTCCCTGGAGATTCATCTGGGTTGTTTTGTGTGTCTACACTACAGTAGTTCCTTCTATTGCTAAGTGGTAGTCCATATGGCTGTGCCACAGCTTGTTTAACGGTTCACCCACTAAGGGACATCTTAGTTGTTTCCAATTCTTGGTTATTAAGAATAAAACTGTTATAAACATTTGTGTATGGGTTTTTTTTTTGTGAACAAGACTTTTTATTTTTCAGGGGAAAATGGAAGAGTACAACTGCTTAGTTATATGGTAGTTGCATGTATTTAAAGAAATTGTTAAACTGTTTTCCAGTGTTGCTATATAATTTTATATTCCCATAATATGTTAAGAAATATATTCCCAATGTTTCTTACATTTCTTTACATCCTAGGAACAAATTATCATAGACTAATGAATTGGTGCTCTGATTGGCCAATCTTGGGTTATGTATGTGTGTGCCCCTGGAAGGAGGAAGTTCAGTTCCATCCCAGCTACATGGCCTAAGGCTCCTCAATATAAAAATAACAGCTACGAAAATTCATAGTTGATTACCTACAAGATACCAGGTAGTGTTTTAAGTACTTATAGATGATATGGTTTGGCTCTGTGTCCCTATCGAAATCTCATCTCGAATTGTAATCCCCACAAGTGGAAGGAGGGCATGGTGGGAGGTAATTGGATCATGGGGGAAGTTTCCCCCATGCTGTTCTCGTGACAGTGAGTGAGTTCTCATGAGATCTGATGGTTTAGAAGTGTGGCACTTACCCCGCCCCCGCCATCTTGTGAAGAAGGTGCTTGCTTTTCCTTCTTATTCTGCCATGATTATTAAGTTTCCTGAGTGAGACCTCCCCAGCCATGCAGAACTGTGAGTCAGTTAAACCTCTTTTCCTGATAAATTACCCAGCCTCAGGTGGTTTTTTTTTTTCTTTTTTTTTTTAGAGGGAGTCTCGCTCTTTCACCCAGGCTGGTGTGCAGTGGCGTGATCTCGGCTCACTGCAACCTCTACCTCCTGGGTTCAGGTGATTCTCCTGCCTCAGCCTCCCAGGTAGCTGGGATTACAACTGCGTGCCACCACGCCCAGCTAATTTTTGTATTTTTAGTAGAGATGGGGTTTCATCATATTGGCCAGGACGGTCTCGATCTCCTGACCTCGTGATCCGTCCACCTCAGCCTCCCAAAGCGCCAGTATTACAGGGCTGAGACCCTGCGCCCAGCCTCAGGCAGTTCTTTATAGCAGTGTAAAAACAGACTAAAGCAATCGAATTGCTCCTTTCATCCTCTCAGCAATATAGGTGCTATAGCTCTATTGTACAGATGAAGCACCTGAGTCCCCAAGATTAACTAACTTGCCTAAAGTTGTACTTTAGTACCAGCAGACAAAATTCCAAGTCAGCTAGCCCAGCTGCAGAACTGTGTTCTTCTCCACTCCACTGTGCCTCCCCCAAACAAGGGAGAAAGGTGGCTGGGCAGGTAAAATTAATAAATTCATAAGAAGGTCCTTCTTGTTTGGGGGTTGTCCTTCCTTTGTCAACTATTTTTACTTTTCCTTTGAAACATGTTCCTTTCAAGCATTTCTCCCACCTTCCACCCATTAGAATTTCACATAATCTCCCTGCATGAGCCTAGAAATGCTGTTGCCCTCACTCTTGCAGGGATGGTGGTGGGAAAGCAGATGCTGACACAAGACGGATTCCCTACCCCTTATTAGGTCACTCTTGTAAAGAAAAAGGAGCACACTTTGGGAGGCTGAGGTAGCAGGATTGCTTGTGGCCAGGAGTTTGAGACCAGCCTGGGTAACATAGCCAGACATTGTCTCTACAAAAGAAATAAATCAGACAGGCATGGTGGCACATACCTGTAAGTCTCAGCCACTCAAGAGGCTGACATGGGAGGATTGCTTGGGCCCAGGAGTTTGAGGCTGCAGTGAGCTATGATTGTGTCACTGCACTCCAGCCTGGGAGACAGAGAGAGACCTTATCTCTAAAAATAAAATAAAACAAGAAGAAGGAGGAGGAGACCTCAAAGCAGAAGGCAAGCTCTCCAGTCTCTCTGGATTCTCTAGATTAATATAGCCTCTCAGATTTCAGTGAGAACGCATATTCTCTTCCAGTGGGACAGCAGCTGTCTAGCAAGGTGGCTGCTCTCTCACTCCCAGCATGTGCTGGCTCAGGCTCGGATGGAATAGCATGATTTTCTGCTTGACTTTCAGATTGAAAGGGGCCGGGCGGAGAACAAGCTACACCGGTCGCGGTCAAGAGATCTTTATTGGAGGTATCAAGCGGAGAAGGAAGAGAAGAGAAGAGAAGAAAAGAGAGAGAGCTGCTGGTGTGCTGGGTTTTATATCCCTTGGGCCTACGTGAGGCGGGCGCAAGGGAAGGCGGGAGATGCTTCTTTCTGATTGGCCCTCCTTTGGCGGGTTCAGACAGTGCCTGGTCAAGGAGGGGAGAAGAACCCGGAACCGGCGCCATTAAGGTACCCCTGTTGCCTAACATTCCTCCCTTTTTTGTTTTTTAAGAAGTGGGGAAATGGGCATTGTAGTTCGTCTGGCTACTTCCTGCTGAACAGGGGCGTTGTGGGGGAGGGGTATGGGAGGAATATGAGGGTTGTGGACAGGGCACAGTAGGAGTATAAGGCCAAGTAGTAGGGTGCTATATATGAACCCCTCCTCGGGTGTGAAGTCAATGAATGTTCCTTGTAGGTATAGGTCGTCCAAAGCTGTGAGCCAGCCAAGGGGCAGAGAGGGGTCTGCGATGAGCCAGCTGTCCGAGCGAAGGGTGTTTAAGAATTGGTAGAATCGGCTTGCTGTAGCCATCTGGGGTACTAGGGGTAGAGTTTGGTCTGCCCGAAGAGAAAAGAATATGGTAGTTAATTTAGGGTGCGAGGGCAGGCCTACCCCCTCCCCCCCCAATCCTGGGTATCTTTTGCCGGTCGTTGGCCGTTTAAGAGGTCAGCAGGGTGTGAGACTGTCTCTGGAGTCTGCCATGTCTTCACAAGTCGCTAGGAGCTGGTAGTTTCTGAGGAGAAGCTGGTTAAAGGTTTGGATAGAGATGGATACTCAGTTTTGAGGGAACGGGAAATAGTTATGGTTTGAGTTGGATATGCCCAGGCATTGCTGGGATATATGCCTCCTGTAACTGACTGGCCCCAGGCCGGGTCGGCGGGGTTGTCGATACGTATGGCTCGGGAGGGGGCGTTGTTTTTATTGGTATAATATAGGAAGGGAGTGTGTTTATTGATGTGGGAGCCAGACGGTGAAGTGGAACATGTGGAAGAGAGGGTCCCAGCCGTTTTCTATCATAGTGAGAATAGGGCTGGGAAGAGGGCCCGCCGGCGGAGGAAAGTGTAAAGATGTGAGAGGCGGAAAGCCAGAGAAGAGGACTTAGGAGATGCGTGAGAGCGGGGCGTAAGCAGTTTGGTTCTTCGCGTGGTCCGGGTTGGTAGCCGGTTTCAACCGGTTAAGCGGCGACTGGAAGATGAGGTGGAGGGTGGTGGTATGGGGGGGGATTCGTCGGCTGCATCAAAGTTGGGAGCGGAAGGAGAGGTTGGTAGCTTGAGAGCAGCGATAAGGTGTTGCGGCTTGCAAGGGAGGCAGAGGTTGGGTTTGTCCCGTAGAAGAAAGAAGCCATGAACGTAGGGGATCTCTGCCCATTTTCCTGTTCGTTCACAATAGTTGTAGAGATCCCGGAGAAGGTTGGGATCAAAGGACCCACAAGTGGGCCATCTGTTTTGGTTGTCTAGGGGGTAGGTGGGCCAGTTTTGAGTGCACAATTTAACTAGGTGTTTTGGTTTGATGTCTGAGGCGAGGCCAAGGGCCGACAAATTATTTAAAAGACATTGTAGGGCGGAGTCGGCCGGCAGGGATGCAGAGCCTCCCATAATGAGAGGAAGGAATAGACGGCGACGAGCTATGCAGGGCGCCCCCTGCTGGCCGCTTGCCGCGGAGCAAGTCAGAGCCTCCGGATCCATCGTCACCGAAACGGAAGGACCGAGGAGCCTCTGAGAGGCGGGAGGCCGTGGGTCACCTGGTACCAGGATTTTAACGAGAGAAGGAGAGGGGCCCACGCCGGAGACGCGAGGAGGAGAGGGAGAAAACTCCGTTCCCTGCAGGCTGAGTCCAGAGTAAGATTTACGGCGGCCGAGAGCGGGCGGCTGAGACGGGAGTTGGTCGGCTGGTGTTGGACACCAGGAGGGGAGACTTACCGAGATGAGGCCGGTGTTGGGTGGAGAGGTCGGCGAACAGGAAAATGGGTGAAGACCGGCCAGGGTCTGGACCGAGCCTGAAGAGGATCGGGATCCCACGGAAGGGTGGGGTGTTCCCGATCCGAGTCACAGCACCAATGAAAGAGGCCGGGCAAGGATCAGACTACACCGGTCTCGGTCAAGAGATCTTTATTGGAGGTATCAAGCGGAGAAGGAAGAGAAGAGAAGAGAAGAAGAGAAGAGAAGAGAAGAGAAGAGAAGAGAAGAGAAGAGAAGAGAAGAGAAGAAAAGAGAGAGAGCTGCTGGTGTGCTGGGTTTTATATCCCTTGGGCTTACGTGGGGCGGGCCCAAGGGAACGCGGGAGATGCTTCTTTCTGATTGGCCCTCCTTTGGCGGGTTCAGACAGTGCCTGGTCAAGGAGGGGAGAAGAACCCAGAACCGGCGCCATTAAGGTACCCCTGTTGCCTAACACAGATGACCCACCCGCAGCACACTGTAAAACACCTCTTGGAGGACTGGCACAAGCTTTATTCATTCATCCCTTGACTTTGCTTAGCTTGGGTGCCAGCACAATTCAGTTCCAAGGAGCACCTTCAAGCATTCACCAAGCATGGACTGGAATCAATGATTCGAATGTTTAAATTTTCCAAAAATCAATAAAGACATTCACCTTCACATAAGGGTAACAAAACTTCCCTCCAGGAGCTATACAAGGGGGGCCTGGAGAAAGGAAGTAAAGGGTCCAGAGTGATCTTCAGCCTTCTCAAAGCTCCCTTGCAGGGGCATTGGAGATGGCTTTGAGAGAGGAGGAAGGTGATGGACAGATAAATGTGGAAAAAAAGGAACACTAGAGAAGAGAATTCAAGTAGGGCATGGTTGGCTGAAGAGAGACAGGGAAGTCCGCTAATTCTGATTTTTTTGTTCTCTCGTTTCCCTGTCAAACCTCATCACAGGCACATTTCCTGAGCTGAGAATTTGGACATAAATTCATACCCATGTTCTGACAGTGGAATGGGCTATTTGAGCTTGGGTTTCTTTTGGAAATAGAGGGTAGGCCTATGGTTGACATGCTCGTGACCCCCCATTTATGTTTTCTTTACTCTCTTCTTATGAGGGACAAATTGTGTGTAAATTATTTATGTTTGTTACTATAGATGCAGATATGGCAACAGCTAAAATGTGCCCACTGGTGAGGCTTTTATAGAAAGAGGTTTTTCACATCTTACAGGCTGAAATAGCATTTCATTATCGCATCACAGATCCATCTAACTGTTCTTTATTATAACTCTGAAGCATCATTTTAGTGACTAAAATGCATGCTCATTAAATTTCAGTCCCATCGTACATGATTCTAACCAACATTCAGCACTGGTCCTTTTTTATTCTCTTGGCAGTATTTTTTTGGAGGGAGAACCCAAAGAATCAATTGACTCCACAAAAGGCAATGTCAGAGCACAATGATTTTTTTTACCTCCTGCAATTAAGGTAAATTTAACTCTTTCCTGAAAATAAACCACTTAAAAAGTATGCTGCATCTAGGCTGAAGATTTGGAAATAATGTAGGAGGTGGGATTTGACTCCAGAGGCTTGGCTCGGACACCAGACCGGATTGAGGACTAGCTAAAACAGGGCCAGGGCAAAGAGCTTTCAATCAGACATGCCCATCAGTGTGCCATGTCAATTTACTGTTGCCATGGCAACACTGGGGCTTTACAGCCCCTTTGCATGGCAATGACCCAATGACCCAAAAGTTATTACCCCTTGCCTAGATATTTCTGCATAAACCACCCTTCAGTGTGCATGCAATTAAAAGTCAGCATAAATATGACTGCAAAAGTGCTCTGAGCTGCTACTCTCCGCCCATGGGGTAACCCTGCTCTGCAGGAGTAGTTGCCAAGCTGTAACACTTCAATAAGGCTGTTTTCTTCTGCCTCTGCCTTGCCCTTGAATTCTTTCCTGGACCAAGTCAGAAACCCAGTGGGCTAAGCTCCACTTCAGGGTTTGCCTGCCCTCATCAGAAATACCTGATGGTGTGGGACTCTATTCTTATTTTTAAAAACATATTTATTTATTTTTATCAAACGAATACATGTACTTTTTTTTTTTTTTGAGGCAGAGTTTCACTCTTGTTGCCCAGGCTGGAGTGCAATGGCGAAATCTCGGCTCACTGCAATCCCTGCCTCCCAGGTTCAAGTGATTCTCCTGCCTCGGCCTCCCGAGTAGCTGGGATTACAGGCATGCCCCACCACGCCGGGCTAATTTTGTGTTTTTTTTTTTTAAGTAGAGATGGGGTTTCTCCATGTTGGTCAGGCTGGTCTCGAATTCCTGATCTTAGGTGATCTACCCGCCTCGGCCTCCCAAAGTGCTGGGATTACAGGCATGAGCCACTGCGCCCAGCCTACATGTACATATTTTTGAAAGCTGAATAGTAGCAAAATGTTTACAATGACAAAGAGCAGCCTCCTAAACCTTTCTTTCCCACCCTAGATAACTACTTCCTAGAGGCAACCACTGTATATACATTTTCTCTTGCTATTTAGTTTGATTAATCTAAACACATACTTAAGTTGGTATTTCTAGTTTTTTCAGTGTTTTCTCATCAAAATTATCTGGTGACTTCTAATGAGGAAAGCCAAGGATTTCACATTTTTACACTATTTCACACACACACGCATAGATATCCTCACAGCGGAATTCTAGCACATTTCTGCTTAGATCAAGACTCGGTGTATGCAATATTGTGAAAATGTAAATATTGCTCCCTGATGAGCTAAGTAGGATATTTTGTTCACGTTTCTGTGTCAACTTCTTATTTCCCAAAGCAGATTTCTTTGGATTATTTTTTCTTGGCTTTGTTAGAATTTCTTGCTGTTTGTATATCCTCCATCAACAAAGCAAAATACTACTTGATCCAATTTTTCACACAATGTCACCAGTTCCCACCCATCCCCATCTATTTTTCCCCCCTGATGTCATCCCTCCTGGAGCCCTCTGCCTTCATTTCTAATGTGGACTAACTTCGCTCTCTTGAGCACTTCCCAGTTGTAGTCCTGGGACCTCCCTTTGCAATTGATCTGGGAATTCCCATTGCCCTTCTCCTGCATTGAATCACCTATTTTATGCCTCCCTTGGCTTATCTTGGTTTAAGGTGATACTAACTGCTATTTAATATAACAAATATATCTCAAAATGTATTAGCTGAATGCAGTAGAAGTTTATTCCCACCTAACAGCCTGATGTAAGAGTTGAGTGTGTCTTCCACAAAGTGGCTAAGGTGCAGCAACTCTCTTCATCTTGTCATTCTCCTGTCCTTTAGGGTCTTAATGTATTTTGCTTCCAGTGTGTAGAAAGAGAAGACAGGATTGTATCCGGGAGGATTTTATTCCATTGGCTAGAACTCAATCAATCAAAACAGAGAATTTTCCAGAATTGAAGAAAGACATGAAACTTCAAGTTGAAAATGTTATTTTGAATTCTGAATCCTCTGTAATACAAATGAAAATAAAAACACATTTAGACTCATTATGGTGAAAATGAAGGTCTTTGTGATATTGGTTTATTACTCACAGCCCCCTTCTCTTTCGTCTCCATACTTGATTTTGATTCATGATTCAGTTGGCTGCAATATATTCTTAAGTAATTTTTCCCCTTTAAGACTGGTGTATCTTACATGTCTTGAAATCTGAACATGGCAATGGCCTTCACATATGAATGACAACTTGGTGGCTGTATCCTTTCTGTTCTCAAAACTGTAGACCAGTGTTTTTCTAAAGGAGGCAAATCCCCCATTCCCCATACTCCAGAGGGATATTTGACCAGATTTGAAGACATTTTTGGTTGTAACAACTGTTGGGGTTTGGGGGTGCTATTGACCTCTAGTGGGTAGAGGTCAGGGATGATGCTGATCAATACCCTACGATGCATGGGGCAGCCCCCCACAGGCACCAAAGTCAACAGTGCTGAGATTAAGGAAACCTGTCCTAGACATTGCCTCGTTGTTTTTGTTGTTTTCTGATAATGAAATATGTGGCATGTCTGACATCAATAACATTTTTTTAAATTTGTGAGGTTTAAAAAAAATTTATAATTGAAATGTAACCAAATTTTATACTGTGAAGTCCAAGTGTAGTTTTTTTACTTTGCGATTCAACTTTGTTTTTGGCCCAGGGGAATTTTCAGTGGTTTGTGCCCTGCTACTGATGAAGACGCTGGATGGATGGGATCCTGTAAGTGATCTGACTTAACTTTGCCTACAACACACTCATCTAACTGCACACCCAGTCCTGCTTGCTACCAGAATTAGAACCTTAATTTGTGTAACACATATTTATAATATTTATCCAACGCCCAGTGTGCCAGGTACAGATTTAGACTTGGGATGCAGAAATGAGCAAAACAAAACAAAATCCTTGCTTTAATGTAGTTTATATTTTTTGGAAAAAATGTGCATGGTCATGTGACTGCTCTTTTCTGTGCCAACCTCTGAAGTTGGGGTGATATCCCACAGCTTTTACTCCATTTGGTTCAGAGATTTTCATCTCTCTGCTAGCTCCAAGCTGCTGAGGTCTTAGCATGCCTTGCCAAAGTAAATAGTGAGTAAAAATCAACACAGATGGAAAAAGAAGCATTATCAGAAATTACATGTCTGCAGCTGGGCTGGGGCTAAGTGGATTAGGGTGAAGGTTAGAATTCTAGTGTAGACAAGTCTATATCCTGTCCCCAGTGGTAATAAGTTTATCGGGGTCTTGTTCAACAGCTTGCAAGCTGATGATAAGCTCCCAAGAGTATTGTAGTTTCACAGTTTAAGATCCAGTAGTATGGTTTCAGTTTGCTTAGCTCAGGATACAACAGGGAGACAGCATGCAGGTTTGCACACAGTCTGTGATCTAAGAGGCCACCAAGGGCCTGTTCCAGGCACTCTGTCCTTTTATTCCCAGACATCTATTGCCACCCACGAACATCTTTTAGAACTAGGCAACAGCAGTTCTAGTCAGCCTAAGAGGACTTATTTAAATATGTTTAGCCTAATAGAATATGTATGTAACAGATTCAACGTATTTATATTTGAATGACAGATTTTCTGAGTTTTATAATCTGAGCTTATCTTCTAGGTCAGCACTCCCCAACCTTTTTGACACCAGGGACCAGTTTCATGGAAGACAATTTTTCCACATCTGGGAGGATTGGATGGGGGGTTGTTCTGGGGATGATTCAAGCACATTACATTTGTTATGGACTATTTCTATTATTATTACATTGCAATATATAATGAAATAGTTATGCAACTCATCATAATATAGAATCAGTGGGAGTCCTGAGCTTGTTTTCCTGTAACTAGATAGTCCCATCTGGGGGTGATGGAGACAGTGACAGATCATCAGGCATTAGATTCTCAAAAGGAGCTCGCAACCTAAATCCCTTGCATGTGCAGTTCACAATAGGGTTCATGCTTCTGTGAGAATCTAATGCTGCTGCTGATCTGACAGGAAGCAGAGCTCAGGTGGTGATGTGAGTGATGGGGAGTGGCTGTAAATACAGATGAAGGTTTGCTCACTTGCCTACCACTGACCTCCTGCCATGTGGCCCGGGGGTTGGGGACCTCTGTTCTATGTGAATTTCTACTCCACCCTATGTAGATTTCTGCAGTTGCTAGTGAATAATCCACTTAGCTCAGTTGAATTTCACTCTTGATTTTTCAGCTGCCCTCCTAAGGGAGGAAAACTATCTTCCTTAAAAAAAAAAAAAAGCATCTCTCTGGAAGTCTTATGGAAAATAAAACTCTATAAATGATGCTTGGCCAAGGCCTTGTGAATCTTAGATGCTCCTAAACTTGTCTTTGCCTTTATAGACCACATACTCTGTCTTGATGAAGTCCTAGGACAATACTTTGAATTCAGCATGATAAACGGAAACTACTGCTTTCACAAATAACAGCAAAAATACAAGCTAATGTTGTCATTTGTTCATATGGCTCAGAAAAAGTCCTATAATGTTAATGTGGGAGTCCTTTGTGATGAGAACAGGCCTTGGAAGGAGGCAAATGAGTTAACACAGCAAGGAAATTTAACTAGAGTTAAAGACCCAATATGTTATCACACTTTCCTTATCAGACTTTACCAATCTCCTCTCACAGCAAGCAGGAGCTTCATCCAGAGTAGACTTCCTGGATAAGACACAAGAAGGCAAAAAGGTAAGCCTTGTATTTAGGACTTTTGCATCTATGAATATAAGTAGGATTTGTGTATAATTTACTTTTCTATTCTTGTCTAGTTTTGACATAGTACTAACCTTATAAATTAGCTCATAAAATTAGTTGGTGGATGTTTATCTTTTCCTTGTCTCTGAAACAGTTTAATAAGAGATGGGTTATTTATTTGCTCTTTGAAGGTTAGAAAAAATAATTTACAACACCATCTGGGCCTGGTGTCTTGTGGGTGGATGGGTGTGGGGGAAGATTTTCAGCACTGATTGAATTTTTAAAACGGTTGTTGACTTACTCAGGCCTTTTTATCCATCATGGAGTCAATTTTAGAAATTTTTATATTTCAGAAGAAAATCTATTTCATCTAATCTTTAATATTTCTTTATATTTATTATATTTATATTTATTAATATATTATTATTAATATTACTGTGTCCTATTACTCTGTCTTTTTTTATCTTTGTATAAATGTATTCACAGTATCTGCAATTATGGTTTCTTTTTCATTCTTGGTATTTTTTTTTGTGCCTTTTCTTTGTTTACTTTTTTTTTTTTTGGTGTTGACTAACCCCGTTTATTCTATTTAAAGTATGGACTTTTGTTTTGGTGACTGCCCCACAAGGTGAATCTTTTCTGAGTTTCTGTCACATCAGGTGGGTCCCCATCTGGATGTGGGATGAATTCCACAGCATTGCTGAAAGACATGGGTTCAAGGATAGATTTCACTGGAAAGACTTAAGAGGTCAAGGTTAAGTAAGGGGAGAAAAGCTGGGAGTATCACCACCACCTCCACCCTTCCATCACCCACAGGGAGGCCTGCAGGATGAACTGCAGCTGACCGGCAGTGAGGGCCTCCTCTCCAGTGGGGGGATCCCTTCCTGTTGTGGCTTCCCCTTTTGTTGGGTGACAGCAGGAAAGCAGCCTTTTTGTGGAGAAGTAAACAGAATACTAGAGGCCAGGCCATCTGGATTTGGGGCAAGCTCTCTCTGGGGTTGTTCGCAATGTTAGCACCTGGTACTTGGGGACCTCCTTATTGGCCTGCCTATGGGGTCCATGAGTAAGCCATTATTTCCTAGGGAAGGTGAGTTCAGGTGCATTCCTCCTGCTGAAAGAAAAGGGGGAAAGACCCAATTTCGTTTCAATGAGTGCATTTCCAGATAGCTCTGAGCCAGCACTCAGATCTCTTCATCTGTCTGATCGCTCCATTCCTGCTTGAGGTGCCTGACAGTCTCCCACCTGGATTTCAATTATGTTGATGCTTCCCTACAGTTGGGTTGGATATTGTGCATGTCAAGGTTATGTACACGATCACAAAGGCTCATGATTACTCTGTTTCTTTTTGATGATTTCTCCCTCTTGTTATTATGTAGTATCCCTCTTTGCCACTATTAATATTTTGGTAGGGAATTTTGTTAGATAAAACTATGTTTCAGCAGTTTTACGTTGATTAAAAAGTTGCAATAATAGTACAGAGAGTTCCCATATATATATCCTACACCCAGCTTCCCCTATTAATAACATTTCACGTTACTATAGGACATTTGTTACAGTTAATGAACACTTATTGATTAGTATTAATTGAAGTTCATACTTTTATACTTTATTCAGATTTCCTTCATTTTTCCCCTATGTCCTATTTCAGTTCCAGGATCCCATCCAAGATGCCATATTGCATGTAGTTGTCGTGTCTCCTTAGGCTCCTCTTGGCTGTGAGAGTCTCTAAGACTTAGTTTGTTTTCAATGACCTTGAGGTTTTGAGGAATGCTAGTCAGTATTTTGTAGAGGGTCGCCCAATTGAGATTTGTCTGATGTTTGTCTCATGCTTAGATGGGGGATGCAGGCTTGTGGGAGGAAGACCACAAAGGTAAAACACCATTCTCATCACATCATATCAAGGGAACATGCAATCAATGTGACTTATCCCTGTTGTTGGTGTTGAGCTTCATTACCTGACTGAGGTAGTGGTTTTCAGGTTTCTTTCCTAGTAAGTTACTCATTTTTTTCCCCTTTCCACAACCACACTGTTTGGAAGGAAGTAATTATGCACAGTCCACACGTAAGGAGTGGAGGGTTACACTCCACGTCCTCAAGGGCATAGTATCTACATAAATTATTTGGAATACTTTTGCACAAATTTGTCTATTGTCTGTCTTTCTTTGTTTATTTCTTTGTTTCTTTCTTCAATTATTCAATTTATTTATATCAACATGGACTCATGAATATTTATTTTATACTTTTGAATTGTAATCTAATACCACCTCTTGTACTTTATTTCTCAAATTGTTCCAGCTTTGGCCACTGGGAGCTCCTTCAGTTGGCTTCTGTGTCCCTTTGATGTGCCTCCATCAAGGCAGTTTTCTGTTTTTGTTTGAGCACTTCTTTACTTTCTGACATCATAAGATGCTCCAGGCTCATTTGTGTATTATGTTTCCTGCCCTAGTCCCAGAAGCAGACATTTTCCCCTAACTATCCCCAGTTTTGTTTATTGGGGGACAATATGAGAAACCCAAATCTCAGCACTAGACTCGGGTGGCATTGCTTCTGGCCCTTTCAGCTGACAGAGCAAGGAAATACAGTATATGTGTGTTTACTATCTCATATATATTTATATATAAGCACTATTTATAAATATTCCCATGTGAAACCATCTGTGTCTATATGAAGCTAAACTTGAGTTCATACTGATGTCATTGACTTTAATCCATTATTACTCACGTTATCTAATCCATTGTTATCCAGCCTTCTTCCCTTACTTATCTATAACCTTCCACTCCTACAGTGAGAAACCTAGCTTGCATCATCTGTCATCCATTTTTCTAATCCTTCAGTTTCACTATACATGTGTAATGGTATCAGAATTACTCACCTATGTTCCTGTGGGAAACACTTTTATCAGCTGGACCACAGTGCTCATGTGCAGTTTCTTTTGCCTTTAGTCTTACGGACTCCACTCATTTCCAAAGCCACTTAGGTCCACAGCTTTGCCCTTTCAGTGAGTTTGTTTCATACATTTGTAATATAATTAAATTGTTTTGTTGTATTTTGCACTTCTTCCTTCTTATTAAGGTTTCAAAAAATCAATTTTATTGAACTATAATTATGTAGAATAAATTATATCAATGTAAAATGTAATTCAGTGTGCTCTGACAAATGCGGAAAGCCATTGCCACACCCAGGAAACCACTGCCACCATCAAGACATAGAATGTGTCCATCACCCTCAAAGCTGCTCCAGCTCCCTTTGCCACCTTTCCTCTCTTCAGCCCTGGCCATGGGCTACCACTGATACTCTCTTTTCACCATAAACCAGATTATGGTTTTCTTTTAGTAATTTGAGATTCATCCATGGTTTTGTATATATTAATTATTTGCCCCTTTTGAAAAAAACCTGACTACTACTCCATTGTACAGATATACTACAGTTTACTAATCTTTATTTCACTTAACATCTGTTTATTTAACACCTGTTGAAGAATATTTGGTTCATTACAAGTTTTTGACTATTGTGAATGAATGAAGCTATTACGAACATTTATGTCCAAGCCCTCGTGTGTGCATATAACCTTTCTTTTCTCTTGAGTAAATAACTTGGAGTAGAATGTCTGGGTCATATGGTAGATGTAGGTTTAACTTGAAAAAAGGGTCACTTTTTCAAATCAGTTGTAACATTTTAATTTCTGCCAGCAGTGTATGGGAGCCTTCAGACATCCTGCTCTTACTCTGACTCTCCTGGGTCTCTCTTGTAATGACCCTTGTGATTACATTGGGCCCACCCATAAAATTCAGGACAATATCCCTATGTCAAGATCCTTAACTTAAAAAATAGCTTTATAGAGGTATAACTGATATGCAATAAAGTGCATATTTAATATATACAATTTAATGATTTTGGACCTAGGCATATGCCCATGAAATCATCACCACAAGCAAGGTAATAGACATGCTCATCACCTTCATCTTGTGCCCCTTTGTTTTTGGGATTCTTAACTGAATCACATCTGCAAAATCCTTTTTGCCCTATAAGGTAATGTTCACAGATTCTGGGAATTAGCATGTAGACATCTTTGGTGGGGTGGGGCAGTCATTATTCAGCCTAACACAGACCCCTACTCCTCAATCAAAGCAGTCTCAAAGAACCTGTGACCGTATTTCATCTCCCACTTCACCACTCATAAGGAACAACACAGGGATCATTGTGGCTGGAGCACAGGGTGCCTGGATGAAACACAGTAGATGAGATTCAAAAGATTAACTAGGCAATCTGATCATACAGCTCATTTTCAGCTAATGTGAGACCCCTGTCTTCTACTTTGAGTAAGAGAGGAAGAATCTGGAGGATTTTTGAGCAGAATGAAAAAAGATTTGGCATATTGTAACAATCTTACTCTGGCTATTGTGCCTAGAACAAACTAAAAGAGGGTAAAGTGGAAGCAGGAGAAGAATTAGGAAGTTTTTATAATAATCCAGGCAAGTAAGAAGAATGGCTTGAATCAAGGTAGAAGCAGCAGTGGTGGTAAAAATTGGTCAGTTTCTTGATATAATTTGGAGATATGGCCAAAGGTTTGCTGGTGAATTAAATATGGGATGTGAGAGAAAGAGAGGAAGCAAGGATAATTCCAAGTTGTTTTGTTCATTTTTCTTGAGCGATTAGAAGGATGCAGTTAAAATTATGTAATGTGGAAAGCTGCTGGAATGGCAGATTGAAGGGAGAATATTAAATTTAATTTTGTGCATATTAAATTGAGATGCCTAGTAGACAAACTTATGGAGAGATTAAAGAAGCAGTTGGAGTTTAGGAAGAAGGTTGGACTGAAGATATAAATTTTGGAGTTGTCAAAATATAGGTGGTATTTCAAGTTATAAGACTGGATGAAATCATCAAAATGGTGAATATACAGAGAATATACAAAGTTCTACAACATTAAGAAGTTGGGAAGGTGAAGAGTACCCAGAAAAGTAGACTGAGAAACTGCAACTATTGAAGTAGGAGGAAAACCAGGTGAGTGTGTTGTCTTGGAAGCCTAGTGAATAAAAATGTTTCAAGTAAGGTGCAGATCGAGAACTGATCTCTGAATGTAGCAACATGAAGGCCAGTGGTGACCTTATAATAGCAATTTTGATAAAGCTGGGGTTGGGGGCACACGCAAAAATTGGATTGGAATAGTTTTGAGAATGGAGAGAAGAGAATTGGGAGATAGTGATCACTATCAAGGCAAAGCTCTAAGGGAAGGGGATAAATAGGGTGGTACCCAAAGAGCATAGGGAGGTCAAAATATGGCGGTTGGTAAGCTAGAAAAACAGAATGTTTGGAGGAGACCTAGTAGAGAGGGAAGGATTCAATACAGAAGGGGAAAGAATAGTGGAGAAGAGAGAGGAAACTACTGCTGGAGAGGTGTCCTTGAGTAGGCAAGAGGGATGACCACAGTTTGGTCCCAGCTACCAACTGGGTTCTAGGTCCATAAGGTTGGTTCTAACTAAGAGCAGAGAGGGCATTCACAGTTTGATCCCTTTTGCTCAGAAAACCCACATCATTAAGGCATTAATCTACTCACAGGAATCCTAGCACCTTAATTTAGAAAACTAGATCTTAGCAAAGTTAAGTGGCTTGTTTATATTTAACCCATGATTTTTACTGCTGACTCTTTTCCATGATTTTTTCTTTTAATTTTCAATAGCTTCTATAACAGAGTTTATAGAAAAGCTGATTTAAGAAACAATAATTAGCACAACTAATTTCTTGCTTTTGGGAATTTTACTAGGGTAATAAATGAAAGAAGCTTCATATTGTCTCCAATCTGTCATTGAGGAAATACAATTTCCCCCTCAAACATGTGAGTTGTTTTTCACTGAGAACATTTGGGAAGGCTTTTTTCTTAAAGTTCTCCAGACAAAAATCAAAGCAATAGTAGAAAGCTACAAAGATGGTCTTGCTTTAGAAGCCCAAGTACACCCAGACTTCTTATAGAGAGCTAAAAAGTTTCAGAGCCTGCTTGGTTTCAACTAGGAACAACCTGTAATACCATCATGTATTATCCCCCATGAGATCATCTCTTATTGGAGCTAAACTCAGTGGCAGGACTGATAGCTCTTGGAGTTAATTAAGTAGGAACTTTAAGGGGATTGCTCTCTCTGCTGGACACCAAAGTGAACCTGTACAAACATCTCAGGCCTTTCCCTCTCCATCTTGATTCCATTTGTCAAGATGTTGAGTCTTCTAAAAAGTCAAGGCAAACTCTGAGAACTTAGGTTCTGCCAATCAAGCTGGCCTGGGAGAGACTTGTTCTCTCAGTAGTTAAGGAGTTAGAGTTAAGTAACAGGACTACACTGTCCATAGAAGCGGACACTTCCACTCTTTTATGACAGATGACTTTTTTCTCACTCAGTCCTCTTCTGTCTTCCCCTGATGACCCAGTTTGGTGATAAGAGATAGGCCCTGGGGTCTCTTGTTGGTGGCCTTCAACACCTTTGGGAGGCCAACACACTCTAGAGCCCGGGGTAGAAGACACACAGAGTTGAACACAGCCTAGTTCTGCCAGAGGCTAGGTAGAGTGTGAATGTCCCTTTCCATCTTCAATTCCTTGTGCCCTGCATGGTATCCCCTGGATGGTGCGGATCTAGGGGAGGAGAAAACTATTACAATCTTAAGTGAAAGATGTAAAAGAACTTATAAGTCACATGTGTGTTCCAACCCAGTTCACAAATTAAGAATACTAATAAATTTTAGGGACCTATAGTAAACATCTCTTGTTTTACCTGTCAAAATCACACTTTCTTCTAGCAACAATGATACTCTTCTTTTGGGAGCTGCATCTCCTTTCTCCCCCATGCCTTCCTTCTTTTCTCAACCCATCGGGTGGGATAGTCCCATTCTTACATGACTCAGCTCATCTGCCCATTGTCAATGAGGCCAAGAAGGAACATCTGACCCTTGCTGATGAATCACAGTCCCTCCCTGGAATTTTGTCTGTGACTAAAACCTGTTCATCTCCAGTTCTGACAGCAAAAATTCTAGGAACCACCCTTGTTTCTTCCTTTTCTCTCATCCTACATTCAATTCACCAGCAAGTCCCATCCAGCCCATCTCTAAAAGTTACCCATTTTGCATCTTGGTTATCATCTTGGTTAAGACATCATTATCTCATCTGGATATGGTGGCTGGGCCTTTCCTAACTGGCTTCCTTACCTTAACTCTTCTCCAATTAACTTCTATGCTCCACATAACAGCCAGAGAGGTATTTTTAAAATAAAAATATGATCATGTAATTCTTCTGCTTAAAACCTCAATTGGCATCAGTGTTCATAGCACCACTATTCACAGTAGCCAAAATGTGGAAACAGTTCAAATGCCCACCAATGGATGAATGGATAAACCAGATGTGGCATATCCATACAACAGAATATTGTTCAGCCATAAAAAGAAATAAAGTATCAATACATGATATAACCTTAATGAACTTCACAAGCTTTGTGCTGGCTTGGTGCTGTGGCTCACACTTGTAATCCCAGCACCTTGGGAAGCTGAGATGGAAGGATTGCTTGAGTCCAGGAGTTTGAGACCAAACTGGGAAATATAACAAAACCTCATCTCTAGAAATTTTTTTGTAAAAAAATTAGTCAGACATGATGATGCATGCCCATAGTTCTAACTACTTGGGAAACTGATGGGGAAGGATTGCTTGAGCCCAGGAGTTTGAGGCTGCAGTAAGCCGTGATCATGCCACTGCATTCTAGCCTGGGCAAAAGAGCAATACCTCATCTCAAAAAGAAAAAAAAAACAAAACAAAACATTGCTCTAAGTCAAAGAAGCCAGACTCAAAAGGTCACATATAATCCTGTTTATGTGAAATATCCAGAATAGATAAATCCATAGAGACAGGAAGCAAACTGATGATTTCCAGTGGTTGGGCTAGGGGAGAAGGGTAATGATTGCTTTAATGTGCACAGAGCTTTCTTTGGAGAGATGAAATATTTTGGAACTTGATTAGAGGTTGTAGTTGCATTATGAACATATTAAATGCTACTGGATTGTAGACTTTAAAATGATAAATTTTATGTTATGTGAATTTCACTTCAGTTGAGAAATCCCAGTGTCTCCTACTGTGTTTAGAAGAAAACCCAGCCTTGCCTATGTCTCCAAGCCTACCTGGTACACCTCCCTTGCTCACAACAATCCACTCACTCTGTGTACCTTGCTGTTCCTATTTGCTGCCTTATGTCATATCTTGCTGGGCACCTTTTCTTCTTCAAAACTCAGCTTAAATAGAATCTGACAAAGAGGCCTTCTTGTCCAGCCTATGTGTAATGCGCACCACCCCACCCAATTTCTCTCTATCACGTAGTCTTTTTTTATTTTCTTTATGGCACTTATCACAGTCTATAGCTACTTGTTTTCTTATTTGTTTAAAGTTTGTCACCTCAAATAGGGTGAATGATCTTGATAGCAAGACCTTTTCTAGCTTGTCTATTTAATCTTTTATTCCTGGCACAATTTGAAACAAAATAAATTTTCAATGTGATTTGCTTAAGAAATGAAAGACAGCACCCCTGTGGCTCTGCCCTCTGGGTGAGGATTATGCTAGTGCACATCGAAGAAAGGTTGGAAGGACGTGCCAGAGGAAACAGAGTCAGGAGTCAGGGTCAGCATTCTGGGATAGTGATTCCCTGGTTGAAGGCTGGCTGCAACCTTGCCCTTCTTGGGTGGGGACAACTGCTCCTTCTTTGGATTATGCTATCCAATCATCTCTTATTATGCCTAAGCCACTGTCAAAGATAAAGAAAGTCGGACTTTGAAGGCAGTAAAAATAGATTTCATTCAGTAAACTAGAGCAGCGGCGGAAAGAGCTGAGCTCCATTTGGATTTGCACAGAGGTGACTGGGTAATCTAAGGGGAGAATCTGTTCCATGCTGTATCTGTACCACATTTTCTTTATCCAATCCACCATCGATGGACGTCTAGGGTGATTCCATGTCTCTGCTATTGTGAATAGTGCTGCAGTGAACATACGTGTGCATGTGTCTTTTTGGTAGAGTGACTTATTTTCTCTTGGGTATATACCCAGTAATGGGATTGCTTCGTTGAACTGTAGCTCTGTCTTAGGTTCTTTGAGAAATTTCTAAACTGCTTTCCACAGTGATTGAACTAATTTATATTCCTATTAGCAGTGTATAAAAAGAACAAAATTATGTCCTTTGCAGCAACATGGATGCAGCTGGAGGTCATTAACGCAGGAGAAAACCAAAGACCACATGTTCTCACTTCTAAGCCGGAGTTAAACACTGAGTACACATGAACATGAAGATGGGAACAACAGACACTGGGGCTACTAGAAGGGGGAGGGAGGGAGAGGGGCGAAGGTTGAAAAACCAACTATAGAGTACTATGCACGGTATCTGGGTGATGGGATCATTTGTATACCAAACCTCAGCAGCAAGAAACTTACCCATGTAACAAATCTGCTTGTGTATCCCCTGAACCTAAAATAAAAGTTGAAAAAAAAATAAAGAGAGAATGAGGGAGTAGCGAGAGGGAGTGAGGGGACTTGAGCAGAGTCATGGAAGTAAAAAATTACAAAAAAATGGGTTGCTCAGTATAAACGCAATTAGGCTTCTGTGTCTGCAAGCTGGCACTTATGGAAGTCAAGCTTCTCCCTCCCATAGAGATGAGACTGGGACACGGAGGCCATGTCTTTTTTTTTTTTTTTTTTTTTTTTGAGTCAGGGTCTGGCTCTGTCACCCAGGCTGGAGTGCAGTGACTCAATCTTGGCTCACTGCAACCCCTGCCTCCTGGGCTCAAGCTATCCTTCTACCTCAGGACATGCCATTAGCACATGCCATTAGCCCAGTTAATTTTTGTATTTTTTGTAGCAACAGGATTTTGCCATGTTGCCCAAGTTGGTCTCGAACTCCAGAGGTCAATCAATCCACCTTCCTCAGCCTCCCAAAGTGCTGGGATTACAGGCAGCAGCCAACGCGCCTGACCAGCTCCGTCTTTTGACGGTTACATTCCAAAGGAATGTCCTTCAGGTCCTTGAGAAAGACACTCCTGCATTGTTGGATATACACACACATCTCAAAAGGACAGAGGAAGGATTTACAATGGTAAGCTTTTTAAGTAAATACTCTTAGAAAGGGAGATCAGGAACTTATCTTTGAGTGCTGGCCCCAAGAAATAGTACCTTCTTTTGACAGCCTTGCGCTTTTCTAGGCAAAAACTCATGGGGGCTGGTTCATCCCAGGGTGACAAGACTTTAGGCTGCCAGAAGCCATGTTAGAATTTGGTCAAGCCTCTTAGTGCAGGGTTTGCACAGAGTCATTCGTGCCAAGAATTTTATACTTCTCACCATGTAAATTGATCACCTATCACTTAAGATCTAGAGTTTTGATGTATAAAAGTTAACATTTCTCGATGGCATTATATAGCAGGCACTTGCCAGGTGAATGCTCTGTCTGTTTGTCATTCAGCAGGATATTAAGGGAGGAGGTGATCCTTGGGGGTGATAGATGGATGAATTAGAGCATATCACTATTTAATCCTCTTGTCCAGACCAAAGAGGTCAACAAAAAGGAGCATATGTGGCTCAACCATGGGAGGTGTAGGAGAGCACACACATTTATTTGTATCTGTGGAGCCTTGTATTTTTCTCTTATTTGGTTTTGAGATGTCTCTCTGAAGAGTGGCTATTAGACTCTAGCTCTGTGCTGGGAGGGATCCAGGAATTTGGTCATGAATGTTTACAGTGAGTTTTTCATGGGATTCTTCTTTATCCCGGTGGACCACCTGATGCCTAAGTGCTAAACTTGTGATCAGGTGTCTCTACCACAAGAAGCTTGTGTGTATCCTGGCAGACACCCTGTGGCTCTTGTCTGATCTGTATCCAGTTTATTCCTACCAAGATAGCCATTCCTTAACACCACCCTGGTGGGGAAAGAAGTTAGGTCCAATCTGTTGGTCGAATGAGAAACAGATAAGGCAACTCAACAGAAGACATGAAATAACAGAAGCAGTTTATTACTCACAGATCCTGGAGAGAAGAAGCAGCAGGCCTCACAGGCCAACTGGGGGTAGGGAGCCATCCAGGACATGCAGACCCGACCAGCCAGTGGGAAGCAAAATAGAGAGGGGCCTGTGGGCCAGAGACTGTATTAGGATTCAGGGGGTTACCCAAGCAGGTTTCCCCCAGGGAATTCAGGTTTACAGCAAGCAGGTGCAAGTTCCATGAGTCACGCTGTGACTGACAGTAGGTTGCTGCAGCATGTCTACACAGTCCATTCAGGGTGTCGGGTCAGTGGGGCAGGTCATGTAGGTTGCATCCAGCTGTCCCATAGGGAGGTGGTCACTGGGAGGCAGTTGTATAAAGCAGATATCTACATCGACCACATTGAGGCAGTGGGAGGAGGCAGAGAACTGGAAACTGTCAAGGGTGACTAAGTCTTGCTTCT
The DNA here is from genome assembly GCF_009828535.3 of Hylobates moloch. Lineage (NCBI taxonomy): Eukaryota > Metazoa > Chordata > Mammalia > Primates > Hylobatidae > Hylobates > Hylobates moloch. The sequence goes on along the minus strand of NW_026652297.1, from coordinate 31,873,116 downwards.
GGTATGAGAAATTCCAACTTATATTCAAAATGGAAGCCAAGGCAACATAAAATTATAGTATTTCACTACAGGCCCACACTCCATCCCTGGTCTGCTGTTTTGTTGCCCAGCATGAGGTATCTTTAATGGAGAACAAACTGTTTCTTCCTGTAATCTGGCATGATTAACAGTCTCTGTTCCTTCCTATGTCCCTAGTGTTTCTTATAACATTGAATTTATCATTAAGTGTTCCCCTTGGGAGTTCAGCAGCAGGACTTTCTGCAAAACTAGATGATGAGAAAAGACCACAATAATAAAACCTAACTTTTTTTTTAATCTGTAAGTGAACCTAGAGAGGGTATCTCTTAAATAAAATGTTCATAGATTTTTTTTTTCCTTTTTTTAATGGAGTCTGCCTGAGATGGAAGCAAAGACATCCTCATGCAATGTGTGTCCCTCTGATAGTAGTGTCATTGTTGCTGTTCTGTGGAGGCATTTTGAAGGCTCACATGTCATGCATTATGCTGAGAACTTTATCAGTTAGTTGCATACATAGCTCAACCATGGGACTATAATCCTTAACCTTTTTTAGAGATGGGACCTTTTGAAAATCTGATGAAAGCTATGGACCTTGTTTCATAGCTTATGCTCATAAATATAACATTTTGCATATCATTGCATAGATCCTCTGAAGCTAAAGAAACCCTGCTTTGGAAACTTATAATGCAGTTGGCATTCACTGATACTCCCTGATCATCCACCCTCTGAAATACAATGCACTGGGCATTTGGACTGAAACAGGGATGGAAAGTCCAGGGCTCCTGTCTCAGGATATTATAGTTTTAAGGAAGAAGTAAACACACACTAAGGATAGGGCAAAATTAGTAAGCCCCATAAGAGAAATATTTACAATGCTTTAATGTTGTGTAGTGGCTTATTTTTTGAAATTTTCAGTATGTAGCCTTTTCAGAATGGCTTCTTTTACTTAACTTATTTAAGTTTTCCCCAGCTGTTTTCATGTCTTGATTACAAAGTTCATGTTAATTCCTGCAATATGGTATGAATAACCTTGGTTAATATGTGTCTTCCCCTATTATAGCTTTTTGAGGTTGGAGATGTCTCATTTTTATGATTTCGGATTTTTTTTATCAGTTCTTGGCATAAATTAGTAAGCAGTTAATGTTAGATGGATGAATTAATGAATGAATAAGTGGATCAATAGATGGATGAGTGTATGTATGTATGTATGTATGTACAAATGGATGGAGACACACAACTAGGTTATGGGTTAAAAGCCAGATTTCTTACTGCCACACTCAGGATCCTTAATATAAACGAGCCTCCTGGATGGTTTGCAAAAAGACAGGGCCCAGCAAGATTCCTAACATTCAAGGTACTTTGGAATTTTAAGAGGCAAAAAGAAAAACACAAGAAAGACAACTTGCGGATTACCAATCCCAGTATAAATTTTTGTGCATACTTATACTTACAAATACTTTGGAATTTTAGGGAGTGTGTGTGTGTGTGTGTGTGTGTTTAAATTACAACTTTCCTTTTATCTCTTCAACCAGGAAATAAAAACTTTAATTACAAAAGCTAACCACATTAGGTTTTCTGACAATGAAAATACAGCCAACTTACTCTTGCCCTCAGGTGGTTCCTAACCATATGCATGAGACCTAAAGGATAGTAGAGACATTGCACAAGCACACAGAAATGCAACAAAAGCCCTGTGTTTTAAACAGCTGATCCATATAAAAATAAGAGTAGACCCCATAGATAGGAACCTGGTCTGACTTGAGATCGATGTCTACACAAGTAGGAGCTGATAAATAAATATTTGATGAGTTATAATAAAATGTGAGATCAGCGAACATGGCAATCTTATAATTGTGAGAGGCATGTGGTATAGTAGAAGTGGCCCTGGGCCGGGACACCTGTGCTCGCTATTACTTGCTGCCCCTCCATCCACTCACATCCTCCATGACTTGCCCTGCATTGGCTTTTATGGAAGTGCTCTCTTGCTTTTAGCTTTTGATGGGTCTGGCCAATGGGGAGCAATGGCAAGGCATCAGAGGGAAGGAAGCAAAGAAAGGCCAGGGCACTGAGAGCCCTGGCTCCCTCCCTGCAGTGTCTCCAGGGCTGGCTGTGTTTCTCAAAAGTCAGAGCTTCTGTCACTCCATTCCACTTTCTGTCACTATTCTAGGCCTAGGGATGGAGAAGTTGATACTATCCCAAGAGTATTGCACTATTCCTGTGGTTTCTTTATAAACACTCATGCTTTTGTAAATAGACCCTTGAGGAGCCAGGTATATGGCTCACACCTGTAATCCCAGCACTTTGGAAGGCTGAGGTAGGAGGATCACTTGAGCCCAGGGGTTTGAGACCAGCCTGGGCAACATAGTGAGACCCCCATCTCTAAAAAAAAAAGACAAAATAAAATGAATTAATCAGGCATGATAGCACATGCATGTGTGGTCCCAGCTACTCAGAAGGCAGAGGCAGGAGGATCCCTTGAGCCCAAGAGGTTGAGGGAGCTGTGATTACACCACTGCGTTCCAGCCTGGGCGACAGAGTAAGACCTTGTCTCACACACACAGAAAGTCTCTCCATGAAAGCCTTCTCAAATTGCCTAATTTGGACATTACCACGTTTTCTTTGGCCTGGACAGATACACTTGTTATCAGGGTCAATTTGGCTTTGTATAATAGAAACCCACTTGAATATGTTAAAGAAAAGAAAGCAAGTCATGGAATGATGCATTATAAGGCTGCAGGGTAACTTCTGTAAGTAAGGTCATAATATCTTGGTGCAAAAGTAATTGCAGTTTTTGCCATTACTTTGAATGGCAAAACCTACAGTTACTTTTGCATCAATACTACCCAAGACTGGGTAATTTAGAAAGGAAAGAGGTTTAATTGACTCAGTTCCACATGATTGTAAGTTTCCTCAGGCTTCCCCAGCCATGTGGAACTGACTCTGTGCAAACCCCTGCACTAAGAGGCTTGACCAAATTCTAACATGGCAGAAGGCAAAGGGGAAGCAGACCTTCTTCACATGGTGGCAGGAAAAAGAAGTGCAAGCAGGGGAAATGCCAGAAGCTTATAAAACCATTGTCACAAGAACAGCAGGGGGGAAACTGCCCCCATGATCCAATCACCTCCCACCAGGTCTCTCCCTCAACGCCTGGGGATTACAATTCGAGATGAGATTTGGGTGGGAACACAAAGCCTAACCATATCACTAGGTAAATGTTTCATATCAGATTCTCTTAGAGACCCGTCACTTTAAGAAACTTGTTCCTTCTTTGGGAGTAGTGGTATCAGTACAAGTGCAGCACAGAGGTTCAAACTTTGGGAATCAGATAGATCTAGGGTCAAATCCTACCCCCATCACTTACAAATTGGGTTTCCTTGGGCAATTTATATCACCTTTCCTCATTTAAATGGAAGATGTCCACAGCATTACATCAGACAATGTATGCTAAATGCTTAACTACAATGTCTGCCATATATTGAGATAAGCCTTTGGACCTAAAAATAACAATTTTAGTGGTTTCCAAAGGGTGGCATGCTGGCATGTTCAGTTTAGTAGTGTCATGTATAAGAAATAATTTATTACCAGTTATAATCAAAGCACGAACGCTTGTAATTGATTATTGACTTAAATATTTATATTTAATCAATTTACTTAAAAATATACATGTATACATAAAGTGGCTCTAAAATAATCCCTATAGTCACGTTGCTTGTACACATTTGATTTCAGAATACCTTCTTAGTGGAAGAAGGTGGAACTATGTTAAAAATTCCTAGTAAGCCCATTATTTGTGTTCCATCTCATTTAGCTCTTACTCACTGGTTGAAATGGTTATAAGTGATTAAATTCTCTGTGATTTGTGATTGTATGATTATTTCAATCTTTTATTGATTTTTATTACCATGAGTAAATTTTAGTAAAAGAGAAAGCAAGAGATTAATTAAGAAGTTTTAAGTACTGTGCTTATATAGTATATGGGACAAGGATGCAATAAAAATCTTTATTAGGAGCATACAACAATTAGGATGATCAAATAGGAATTCAAAATGATGGTCAAATGACTTTGCAGTAATACTTCTATTTTAACAATTTATTAAATTTGGCTGATTTCATTGTGCTCATGAAAGATCAAGCATGTACCGCTATTTACTTTATTTCAGCCCAAATTATTAAGTTGCCACAGAATGCTTCTAATACATGTTTTGAGGGGAAAAAAAGGTGAAACCCACTACTTTAGGATTTCCTCAGCCTGTTCTATTTGAGATGTGCAATTGCATCGTCCACATTGCAACTGCAATTGCCTCTTTTGTAGCATAAAGATCTTTATCCGACTTCTCGTTCTCTTATTTTTCTCTGCTCATGTTTGTTTCTTTTCTTTCCTTTCCATTTCTTTCCCTTGGTTTTCTTCTTTCATACAGCAAGAATTGTTTCAAAATGAAACTCAGTTATTAAGTGTTCAGCTGTTGAAAAAGAAAACTAATTAGCTGTTAAAAAATACATTTTCCTGGAGAAGGAAATAAAGGATAGGAAAGGAGATATACTTGTAGGAGAGCTTTCAGGAGTTCTGGTGCAGCTACCATTATTGAAAATACCATTTTCAGTGGATCTGCCAGAAGATTTCTAACTGATGCAATAAGCATTTAAGTTTGGCTGCTTTTTGAGAAGAGGATGGCAAAAATACAATGATGCAGATTAAAAATTTAGAAAACCTAAGGTACTTTATAGTACATCTCATATTTTATGGAAAATATCATTTGTTAAGATACCTGTTGCCTATAAGCAGAAACTTACTAGGATTGTATAATAAAGCCTCCAGCAAATCAGCATCCTCTGTGTTCCCTGCAGGGAGCACAACCAGTTTCACATTAATTAGGAATTAGAGAATGAGGGAAGGAACTGATGAGCAAGAAGTCACCAGTGTCTCATGTTAGTGGCAGAGGATTCCACTGCATCAGTCACTCGGTCTTTCTCATGGCTGATCTAAATGGGTAGCCATTCGTGTAACTTCTGCTATAAATTAATTAAAGTATATAAACATGCAGAAATTACAGCAAAATGATGTTTATCTCATAGAGGTCATGTTCTTACGGCATTTTTCAGGTCGTAGGTCCTCAGGGCAGTGGACCCTGGTGCCGATTTCCAGGGTACCAAGTCCAAGTGACAGTCGTGGGAAGGGTCTCTCTTTCTACTTCTGCCATTAACTTGCTATGATTATTTAGGATCCATCTAGTGGGATGACCCCTCAAATGGCTTTGGCTTTGGTAAAGAGATCTCCCCTAAAGATTTTTTTTTTTTTAAGACTGTTTGGATTTGCTATTCTGTTGTGAAAGAAGAAATAGGCGGAATGGCTTGTGCTACTATATGAGGTTGAGCTAAATTAAAGCTAAGTTGTTTTTTTTTCCCCCAATCTAGTGAGCAGTTCCCTTGTAGAATGATTTGCTGTGTTTTGTTTTGAGACCTGCTCTGCCTCCTACCTGTTGTCTGACTGAGCGGGCTAACTTTTAAGACCTCATTCTTTTATTCTTTGTAATGAGTAAGTTAGTCCCTTCATTCACTCATTCAACAGATATAAATTGAATCTTGACTGTATGCCAGGCATAGTATACGCACATTGCTTTCCAAATTCTTCACCATACAGATTCCCCCTTATAATATTTTCTCCTTTGGTCCTTTTATTTTGAAAGATATGACCTACCAAATGGACTGTGTGTGTTAAGTAATACGATTTTTAATCTTTAAAAATAGAAGACATTTAGAATTGACAACCACAGCTTCTGATTAGCTGGCGATAATGTTGCCAGCAGACAAAGAAGACTCACTCCTGGGGTTAGCTTTTAGAGCTGTACTGCCAGTAAATGTGCTGTTTCCATTAGGGATTTAAAAAAACTTGAAATAGTTCTAAGTGTAATCACTTTGTTAAAAGAGTCATCTGCATATAGGCGCATTATCCTATCTGTTCTTTCTTGCTTAATTCATGGTTCCTGAACCCTCTAATAACCATTTCTGGCATAAAGAGGAGACATGGGTAATTTCAGTTGTCATATCAATGGGATTAATATTTCTAGGAAGTCTCGTCTTCATGGGTCTTATCCATTGTTTTTCTAAAATACTGAAAATGGTTCAGAGATGCTAATTACTACCTATGAGGGTTGCTTAGGAATCCAGGAACTTCAAGGTAGGATGGGTGGGACGCTCTTTGTTCTAAATCACTATGGCCTGATGATTCAAAGGATAAATAAACAAAATAATATCACGGAGCATGGAGTTTTTGGTTCTGAATTTGTTAGCAGATGCTTGGCAAAGCAAGAAATCACCTCATATCCACTGTGTAGGTGCTTATGGAAAATGATTTATCCTTCCAGGAAATAAATACCCTTGACATCTTCTCAATGAGTCATGTCCTCTTTTGATCATGGGCCAAATAGTTCGAGAGATCAGCTCACTAGTTAAATCACTGGGCTGAGATGGGAAAACGTGCATTTGAAAACAATATATTATATTAACAGTAGAAGGCCAGGGAAAATGATGTTCTCAAAACATGCTTGAGCCTTTAGATTCAACTTAATTGAGAGTTCGCTGTTCCCTTCTCATGCCTTCTCAACCCTCCAACCCAAAGCTGATAATTTCCATTTCTGTTTATTCAGTGACCCACTGGGAACAAGTAACATTTGGCTGAAGACTGGAAAATATTCACCATGGACCTAATGTGTGTGAGAAGCACCTCAGGGCACTAAGAAAGAGGGCTTCTACATATTTCTTCATTTAGAATTTGATTTAATTTAACGTTTTTTGAAGATTTTTTAAGGGGCAGGAGTTGTGGAGCATAATAACTTAGTTGTCATTTCCCTTGTCTTTAAGAAGCGTTCAGTGAAATGGAGACATGATAACATGATGCACGGAATCAACAGTCATGCCATTACTGTAGATAAGACAGTGTAAGACAGGAGACCATAATATTTTCTCCTGAAGGTAATCCCTGCTCAGCTTCTGACATAGATGCTCAAGGCCAGCCATTTTTAGGAGGGATGCAGTTGATAGCAGTGGTGCCACTTTGAGGCTACAGAAGAGTAACATTTAAGTCAGGCCTGGAAACAAGGTAGAATTAGGCAGGAAAGGTTAAAGAACATTTAGGCAAGAGAAGTAGTAAGAGAAAATGACCCAATCGTCCACTGTAAAATGTCCTTGGGAAAGTCAATTTTTCTGGTTGGGACAACCAGATCTATTTTCCTAAACACCTCGACCTCTGATTTTGAAATCTGACTCTGTTGAAAAAAAGAATCAATAAGGTCCACTGCATTTTCTCCGTAGTATGGTTTAATTTTGTATTCAAAGAAAATGAATCCCAAAGGCTTTATTTTTAGCACACAGAGCAATTTCAAAAGCTTTAAGCTTTTCCATTATTGCTGGAAATGCTTGTCACATTTCTTTTTATTAGAATGAATTGCTAAAGCAGCACAGTATAAAAACCACTATAAACTTTGGGGGAGGTGTACAGTTGATAATGCTAGAAACTAATACTTAATGATGGAAATTAATATTTATCCATCAGGTGTTTGTCAGGCATTATGCTAAAAGTTTACACACATAAGTTCATTAATCTCATAAAACCTTATGCAGTAAGTACTAGTTTCATGATTTTACAGAAGAAAAATGAATGCTAAGAGAGGATCAGTAACTTGCCCAAGGCCACACCATTAGCATGTGGCAAAGCCAGAACTAGTACTTGTTAACACTCTTAAGCTTATCTGTATACACAGTTGACTCTTGAACAACATGGGGATTAGGGGACCCCTGCATAGGTGAAAATCCATATATATATATATATATATATATTTTTTTTTTTTTTTTTTTTTTGAGACAGAGTTTTGCCCTGTCACCCAGGCTGTAGTGCAACGGTGTGATCTCAGCTCGCTACAACCTCCACCTCCTGGGTTCAAGTGATTCTCCTGCCTCAGCCTCCCGAGTAGCTGGGATTACAGGTGCACACCACCACGCCTGGCTAATTTTTGTAGTTTTAGTAGAGACAGGGTTTCACCACATTGGCCACTCTGGTCTTGAACTCCTGACCTCAGGTGATCTGCCCGCCTCAGCCTCCCAAACTGCTAGGACTAGAGGCATGAGCCACCATGCCCGGCCCCACATATAACTTTTGCCTCCCTCAAATTGTAATTACAAATAGCCTACTGTTGACCAGAAGCCTTCCTGATGATATAAATAGTTGACGAACACATAATTTGTATGTTTTATATTATACTGTATTTTTGTATTCTTACAATAAAGTAAGCTGTAGAAAATAAAATGTTATTAAGAAAATCATAAGGAAGCAAACATGTTTACTATTCATTAAGTAGAAATGAGTCACCATAAAGGTCTTGATCTTTGTTTTCTTCATATTGGGTAGGCTGAGAAGAAAGAGAAAGAGGAGGGGTGGGTCTTGCTGTCCCGGGGGGCAGAGGCAGAAGAGAAAGGGGAGGTGAAAGGAGAGGCAGGAAAGGCAGGCACACTCGATGTAACTTATCCAAAAAATCTGTGCATGGCTGGACCCAGTTCAAAGTTGTGTTGTTCAAGGGTCAACTGTATACACATTTACTTGACATTTAGATAGTATCAAGCTGAAAGATGACAGCAACGTGATCTTGAGAATGCCAACTGTGCAACCTGGGGAAATTTTATCTCCATTCCTCCAGTAAAGCCTCAATTAACTAGTGTATGCACTTGGGGAATGGGCAAATCGAAGTTCTAGTTAACTAAGGATTATGAAGAAAATCTTCTCTAAAGAAGCCTCACAATGGACAAGACTGAATCCAGTCTTTGATCCCTGAGGAGTTGTCAATATCTCAATCCAATATGGCTGATATTAATTGAGCACCAAGGGACCCAGCAAGCCGCTTTGGGCATTCTGAATACAAAAGCTGACTCTGCACTTCTAGCAATGTGACAAGTGTAGGCTTGAGATCTTCAACAAGCCAATCAAGAAATCTGACTTTTGATGGGACCAGATGCTAGAATGGCGCTTCTTGTTGCTGAAGTTTCGTTGCTTTGAGTTTTTAAAGAGAAATGTATTTCCTGCTCAGGAATTTCACTTCCTCTTTCTACATAGACTCCATCTCCTCTCTTTTTAAGGAGTTACCGAAATTAAAACAAGATCTTCCAAATAAAATATGAAGGCTTTTAAAGTATTTTATTTTAACCCAAGAATACTTGGTTAAAACACATGTTGTATGTCATTACTTTCCTTAAAAACTTTTGGCTGGGTGCAGTGGCTCACACCTGTAATCCTAGCACTTTGGGAGTTCCAAGTGGACGGATCACCTGAAAGTCAGGAGTTCAAGACCAGCCTGGCCAACATGGTGAAACCCCATCTCTACTAAAAATATAAAAAAATTGCTGGCTGTGGTGGCGGACACCTGTAATCCCAGCTACTCGGGAGGCTGAGGCAGGAGAATCGCTTGAACCCAGGAGGGGGAGGTTGCAGTGAGCCGAGATGGTGCCACTGCACTTGAGCCTGGGCAACAAGAGTGAAACTTTGTCTAAAACAACAACAACAGCAACAACAACTTTTAATGTCTGTCTATTCTCAAGACCAGAGAACTAAGTTCCACATCCTTAGCATGACAGCCAAGGCCCTCCACATGGGGCTTCAATTTATACTTTTAGCCATACATTCATCAGCATCTTTATACCCTATGGAGGTACTATTTTATAAAAGGCATAAGCTTTGGGATTGAATTTCACCTTCATTGCTTACTGGATGTAATCTTGGGCAAGTTCTAGGTTTCTGTTTTCTCATCTCTAAAATGGGAATAACCATAGTCAAATCTCCCCTCTTCTTTTCTTCTGTCACCCTTCTTTGCTATGGGCCAACCACATAGGATTTCAGCCCATGATGATGGAATCAGCCATGGAATGTGTTGCACACAGTGTGTCTCTGGCAGCCCAGTCCCCCAGGAACCACAGGGTCTTTATATTTAGAGAGCCCCATGGAAACTTGGCTTGGGATTGATTAGAGACTTTTGATCATCGTGGGAAGTTGCCAGCAGCTTTCCAGTTGAAGAGTGGATAATTTGGGATAAGGGGAAATCTTCTCGATCTTGATTAAAATGAAGGTGAAGGGAGCCCTGGAGGAGGAGCCGGCCTGTGGCGTCGGAAGGACAGGTTCAGTTTCAGAAAAGTGAACAAAGTCATCTTAGTTCCAGAGCTGAAATAGGGGGATGAGATGGGGGCAACCACAGCCACACACCTAAGGTGATTTGCTGGGGTCAGGGATGCTGTGCAATATTGTGATTTTCTTTGTGTCCTAGGGCCTAAGAAAGTTGGCAAGCACTTACTTAAATACCACTTGTAAACCTGAAAAGTTAAATTTATGAGAATACTTAAAATCTTAATTATCCCAATGCTGCTTTATAGGTTTAATAGTTTAGTAAAATACTCTTCTGACTTTCTGTTAAATTAATTTATTAAATGTGGTAGGTGGCATAATGGCCTCCCAAAGATGTCCCATGTCCAAATCTCTGGATCCTGTGAACATGCGATGTAACATAGCAAAAGGAATCTTGCAGATGTTGTATCCTAAGATTACGGACCTTAAGATGGGGACGTTACCCTGGGTTATCTGAGTGGGCCCAGTCCAATTACCCTTGAAAACAGAAACTTCTCAAGCTGGAGGAGAGAGCTGTGAAAGAAGCAGAGGCAGAAGTGGAGGTTTGGAGACCCTAGAAGCATGAGAAGGGACTTCTTCCACTGTTGCTGGCTTTGAGGAAGGCAGGAGGGAACCACAAGCCAAGGAATATGGGCAGCCTCTTAAAGCTGAGAACCATTCCCACCAGGCAAGGAAACTGGGATGTTAGTGTCACAGTTGCACAATTCTGCTGGCAACCTGAATGAGCCCAAAGCAGATTCTTCCTCAGGACCCCAGCAAGGAGCAAGGAGCACAGACCTTCTGATATTTCGATTTTAGCTCAGTGAAACCACTGCCAAACTTCTGACCTACATAAACTGTGAAATAATAAAATGTGTATTGTTTTAAGGTGCTAAATTTGCTGTAATTTGTTAAGGCAGCAATGGAAAACTAATACTCAAAGCACTTTTTTTTTTTTTTTTGAAATGGAGTCTTGCTCTGTCGCCCAGGCTGGAGTGCAGTGGTGCAATCTCAGCTCACTGCAAACTCTGCCTCCCAGATTCATGCCATTCTCCTGCCTCAGCCTCCCAAGTAGCTGGGACTACAGGTGTCTGCCACCACACCGGGCTAATTTTTTGTATTTTTAGTATAGACAGGGTTTCTCCATGTTATATAAAGTACTCCAAAAATCAATTTATTTTATCATGCCTATAGTTGATTCTTAATCTTCCTGGATTAAGGACATTTGTACATTAAGGGCATACTTTGCCACACAAAGCCACTTGATACCATCCTCCCAGGTACATTTGAATTGCCTTCTGGCCATCTGAGGCCGCACAGCAATCAGAGATTTTGATCCATTCATAAGATATGAAGTTATAAATCCTTAGAACACCTTCCCTGTGACCCAGGCATCTAATCTGAACTCCTTTTCTTTGCTGTGGGGCATCTGGGGCTTCCAAGTTCCTACTTTGTAAATAGGATTAGTTTTACAACTGAAGTCTCCAGAGTTCAAGAGAAGCTCTTGCCTAATTAACCTTTATCTCTAGATTGGAGCTGATCAAGCTCTGAACAGCCAGCCCAGTTACTTCACTAATTAGATGAGACTCAGCCAATCAATATGCTACTTCTTTCTGCGCTGTTTCCAGATGCTTCCTATCTTGTAGGACTTATATTTAAATGACACTTATATTTAAATGACATTGAATTGTAGCCTGCATATCTGTCAAGGTTAGGGTACTCTGCAGTTGCAGGACTAACATCACATTGGTGACATAAATCAGCACTTTTATACATTAGCACAGCTTTCCAGCTTTCCACAATCATTACCATTTGTAACTTTTTAAAAACAACCATGGAACACCGATGCTCCAGAGAAAATTTTGTGTTTCACTAGAAAATTGAAATAGCAGAAGAGCAATATATGTCTTATTTTCTTAATGAAGGAAGCATTTTACATTTTGAAAAATACCAGTATAAATATAAATGCATCTGCAACACTCAAGTTTTTATTTCAAAGGAAAATAAACTTGGGGTCTTTCTATAAAATACTTGCACTTAGCAAGATTTATCCAGTTTCTTGTTGAAGTAGCACTAGTCAGTGCTATAGAAAATACAAGTCAAAGAAAAAGTCACAGCACACAAATAATTTAAGACCTAGAAAAATACATAAGGGAAACATGCTCAAAACAACTAGAAAAGATGGAAAAACTTACTTTAGAAATTATTGTAGGAAATACATCTAGATGTGAAAGGAGAGCAAAAGAAGTAAGAATTTGTGCCAAAACAGGGTTAGTTAAGGGAAGGAGGAACATCTTGAAGATTTATAAAGGTTTTAGTGGATATAAAATGGCATAGGAACTTTTTCGGAAATAATACACTTAGTAATGATATTTTGTATTTTTTATTTTTTTTGAGACAGAGTCTCACTCTGTCACCCAGGCTGGAGTGCAGTGGCGTGATCTCGGCTCACTGCAACCTCCACTTCCCAGGTTCAAGTGATTCTTCTGCCTCAGCCTCCCCAGTAGTTGGGATTACAGGCAGCCACCACCACGCAAGGCTAATTTTTTTTTTTTTTTTTTTTTTTAGTAGAGACAAGGTTTCACCATGTTGGCCAGGCTGGTTTCAAACTCCTGACCTCAAGTGATCCGCCCACATTGGCCTCCCAAAGTGCTAGGATTACAAGCGTGAGCCACTGCGCCTGTCCGGTAATGATACTTTGTGTTTCAGAATCCACTATTATTTTGTCAAGCAGGTGTCTTGAAAAAAATGGAATGTTGTTTGGAACAGTTCAGATCCATCTAGTTCACAGCTTCATTCTTGTCAAAATGTCAATACCTCATAGATAGAATACATTATGAGTATGTGCTAATTTGGTTAATAAACACATGAACTGCACAGGTGCACAAAGTGGAAAACAAAAACAGACCTTGAAGAATAAGACATGAGGAATAAAAAAAAATTTGATAAATATTGTGTGAAACTTCTCGTTTTAGTTAGGAACATACTTCCAGGAGCCTAAAGCTTGAAAGAAAGCACATTTAGGCAAGCCAAAAAAAAAAAAAATCCTTAAAACTAAATGGCATAGAATGGGATACCCAGAACAGCAAGTGATCCCATGTTTCAAAAAGCTACTAACAATTTTTAGAAGTACAAAATCAGAAGTGCTTTTATATTTATATTCATATTTGGTTTAAAATGACAAAGCTTAATCCAAAATTTTAGGCGAAGTGGCCATTAGTCAATTTGATCATCAAGGGAATTAAATCTCAGGGAAATTTGTTTTATGTTTAATGGCTGTGTTACCACTCCAGACAGAAAGACAAGCATTTGTGAGCATCAGAAGAGGGGTGATGCTCTCAGAGGATGGAAAGGAAACCAGCCTTGTCAGAAACTAAGGTATTTGACTATGGGATTCGAAGACTGTGTGAGGGAAAGGTGTATGTGTGAATAAATTGATGAAGGACTTTTCTAAAAATAGGCAAATGTGATGATAGTAACAGAATACATTTTGATCTCTCAATTTAAAGTCACACTAGTGTCTATAAGAAATCACCTTAAGGACTTCAAGGGCATGGTTTATTTTAATTAATCAATTTATTTATTTATTTATTCATTTAATTTTTTGAGACAGAGTCTTGCTCTGTCACCCAGGCTGGGGTGCAATGGCACGATCTCAGCTCACTGCAACCTCTGCCTCTAGGATTCAAGCGATTCTCCTGCCTCAGCCTCCTGAGCTGAGATTAAAGGCATGCACCACCACACCTAGCTAATTTTTGTATTTTTAGTAGAGGTGGGATTTCTCCATGTTGGCCAGGCTTATCTCAAACTCCTGACCTCAGGTGATCTGCCTGCCTCGGCCTCCCACAGTCCTGGGATTACAGACGTGAGCCACCGCGCCTGGCCAAGGGCATGATTTAGAATGTCCTGTTTGAAGAATGTTTAATTGACACTGAATTGAAGAAGCATCTGTCCATTCTGCAAGACTGCAATACTGTACTGCACTCATCAGTACTGGCTCATAAGTTTTTAAAATGAGCCCCTTGACCTTCATTTTTGTCACTATATAGGCTCAGAGGATTTAGGCTTTCCATTAGTCAGACAAGTTACAAATCAAACAAGCACTCTTCTTATGGACACTTAAAACCTATGTTTTAAAAATGTACAAGTAATACATGTCAAATAATGAAAAGTGAGAAATTCTGGAGAGTCATGAAGAAGAAAATACAAATCATCAGTTACTGAACTTTTAGAGATGAATGTTGTTTTAGTTTTCATCCTTCCAATCTGTCCTCTTTGTATGTATTTAACCAGCATATAGAGCAAAGGCATCTCATCTCAGTGGCAGGATAAACAGAAAGCTGTTCAGTAAGTTTAGCTGGGTTCTGTCAACATTGTTTCTTGTCTCTTAATACCATCTTAGACAGATTCCATAACTTTCTGGTGAAAATGGATTCTTCAACGTTGTGTGTGTGATAAAATGTTACTCCCAAATCGGATTGAGAACACTTCTTGTCTGTCAGTATAGGTCCAGACTCATGACATCCTTTTCCCCTTGTAAGACATTTCCGTTTATAGTCTTGGGGCAGTGGGATTGACTATAGGCTGCTTCTGCCTGCTTGTAGCAAGTACTATGGAAAGGTCTGGCTCTACTTATAGGAGATCTTTCTAGAATACTGGAGATATAGCATCCCTTTGTCTTCAGCTTTGTCCTCAGCAACAGTTTTGGGCAACAGAAGTCTTGCTCAGTGGTCACTTACAGGGATATATTTATGTTTTGTTACAAAATTTGCACACAGATACATGGTACTTTATTCTTTGCTGTTTTTTACTTAAAAGAATATTATGTGACCAAGACAGTGTAGACACACCATTCCTATTCCTCTTGCTAAGTACCACTGAAAACACTGAACGTGATATATGAAACAATCAGGTGCTGAAAGGTGGAGAGAAAGCAGACCAGCTGGGTTCTTGGAGACCCAAAGATCAACACGACAGTGAGTTTGCTGGGTTTTCTTTTTACTTCATATGTTCTGAACTAAAGCAGGGAACCTGGAAATACCAACAGGCACATACCAAAAAAAAAAAAAAAAAGCCCCAAGAAAAGCCCACTTTCTCTAAACAAAAGACCAGGAAAGAGGTAGCAGAACAGAAACCTTCCAGACAATAACTACTCTACTACAGTCAAACATTGTAGAAAAGCCATAGCCACACATGTCTCTGTCAAGAAAGACCAAGTAGAGGCCGGGTGCGGTGGCTCACGCCTGTAATCCCAGCACTGTGGGAGGCCGAGGGAGGCGGATGACGAGGTCAGGAGATCAAGACCATCCTGGCTAAAACGGTGAAACCCCATCTCTACTAAAAATACAAAAAAAATTAGCGGGGCTTGGTGGCAGGTGCCTATAGTCCCAGCTACACGGGAGGCTGAGGCAGGAGAATGGCATGAACCTGGGAGGCCGAGCTTGCAGTGAGCCGAGATCATGCCACTGCACTCCAGCCTGGGTGACAGAGCGAGACTCTGTCTCAAAAAAAAAGAAGACCAAGTAGAGAGAACAGATTTCCACTATGGCCGGCTGTAACAAGGCACCCCTCTTCTCTTCCCCTCTCTGGGATGGTGTCAGTGGAGGCGTATTGGATAGCCTGAAATCCCACCCCTGCCTAGTAATAACCAGGCAGTCCTCCTCTCAGGGAGTCAAAAGTGGTTGAGTGGGGAACCTAGACTTTCACTCGCATCTGGCATCAATGAGATGGCACTCCACTTCCTCCGTTAGCTGGATGTGAGAGAAAACATGCTAAAAGAGAAGATTTAAATAATATCTAGAATCTAATGATGTAGCCCCAAATGCCCAAATACAATTGAAAATCCCTCACCATATTAAGAACCAGAAACATCTCAACTTGAATTAGAAAAAACAATCAACAGATGACCATAATTAAATGACACAAATGGTGGAATTAGCTGACAAGTATTTTAAAGAAGCCATCATGAAAATGCTTCAATAAGCAATTACAAACATGCTTGAAACAAATAAAAAGCAGAAAGTCTCAGCCAAAAACACAGAAAGCCTCAGCAAAGAAATAGAAGCTACCAAGAGGAGCCAAATGGAAATCTTTTAACTGAAAAAGACAATAACTGAAATAAAAATCTCAATGAATGGGCTCAATAGCAGAATAGAAGAATAGAGGAAATAGTCAGTGAATGTTAAGATAGAACAGTAGGAATTAAATAGTACGGATAACTGAGAAAAAAAAGTTAAAAACTGAACAAAACTAGAGTGATTGTGAGTCTATAACAAAAAGTATGACTTTAGTTTCACTGGAGTTCTAGACGAAAAGGAGAAAGAGAGAGAGATGGAAGTAGTATTAAAAGAAATAGTGGATGAAAGTTTCCAAAATTTGGAAAAGCAAATCCCAGCAAATTCCCCAAAATCAAAGCTTAGCAAATCCCCCCAAAATAAGTCCAAACAAATCCATGATAAAGCACATCATAAACTTTTGAAAACCAGAGACAAACAAAAGGCCCCAAAGCAGGAACATCTACTTATAAAGGAAAAACAACTAGAAAGGCTGTGGATTTCTCATTAGAAACCAGAGGCCAGAAGAAAGTGGCATATCGTTTTTCAAGTGCTGAAAGATAGGAACTGCAAACCCAGAATTCTATACTAAGCAATTAATTTTTCAAGAATGAGGAGGAAATAAAGACATCCTCAGATGAAGACAAACTAAGAGAATTTGTTTCTAGCAGACCTACCCTAAAGAATAGCTGAAAAAAGTTACTGAAACAGAAAGGAAATTATAAAAGAAGGGATCTTGGAACATCAGTAAGAAAGAACAAGAACCACAAAAGTGAAAATATAGGTAATAGGCTTTCCTTCTCCTCCTCAGTTTTCTAAATTGACCATTGAAACAAAGCATAACATTGTCTAATGTGGTTCTCAATCCAGTAAAGGAAATATTTAAGACAAGTGTACCATAAACACCACAGGGTAAAGGGATGTAAAAAGATGTAACATTTCTACACTTCACTTAAACTAGCAAAATGTCCACACCAGTAGTGTGTGATACATTTCATATGTATAATGTAGTACCTAGAGTAACCACTAAAAATCTATACAAAGAGATACACTCAAAAAACTATAGACAAATAAAAATGAAATTCTCAAAAATATTCAAGGCAGGAAGGCAGAAAAAAGAAAAGAGAGAAATGAAAAACCAAGAGAACAAACAAAACAAAATGAAACAAAAAGAGGTGAAAGAATTGAACAGATATCTCACCAAAGAAGATATATGGATAGGAAACAGAAATATGAGAAGATGCTCCATATTTGTGTTTATAGGAAAACACAAATTAAAATGATAATGGGACACAGCTACGTACCTATTAAAATGGCTAAAATTTAAAAAGACTGACTATACCAAGTGTTAGTGAGGAAGTGGAGGAAATAGAACTCTCAGACACTGCTGATGGGAATGTAAAATGGTACAACCACTTTGGAAAACAATTGGCAGTTTCTTAAGTTAAACAGAAACCTAATTTATGACCCAGTAATTCCAACTTTATGTATATTTATCCAAGAGAAATGAAAGCATATGTCCATACGAAGACATGTATATGAGTATTCATAGTAGCCTTAGGTGTAGTAGTCCAAACCTGAAAATAACCCAATTTTCCATCCACAGGTGATGGATAAACAAATTGTGCTACATTTATACAATGGAATATTATTCAACAATCGAAAGAACAAGTGATATACCACAACGTGGATGAATCTCAAAATAATCACGCTGCATGAAAGAAGTCAGATGAGAAAAGAGTATAGGCAGTATGATCCCATATATATAAAATTCTGAAAAGTGCCAAGTAATTTATATTTACAGAAGGTTTATCAGTGGTTGCAGGGGAATGGGGAGGGCTATGTAAGAGTGGCACAAGAATTTTTTGGGGGGTGATTGACATGCTCATTATTTTCATCATAGTGATGGTTTCATGGGTATATGTAAGTCAAAATGTTTCAAATTTTATTATTTAATATGTGCAGTTTATTATATGCAAATTAAACCTCAGTAAAGGCAGTATTAAAAAAGAATATTATGATCACCTTACCCTATCACTAAATACCCTTTTATAACAGTTTTAAATAACTATTTGGTACTCATTATATGGAAGCACTGTAGTTTATTTAATAATTTATCTGTAATTGAACTTTAAAATTGCTCCTAATTTCTATTGTAATAAATGGAGCTGTGGCTAAAACCCATATACATACATGTGTAGTGAATATGAAAAACACTCTACAGTCTCCAGTTGGAAAAATTTTATTTTTTCATGACCATTTAAGTCTAATTGTGATTCTGCATTTAGGCTGGTAAGAAATTAAGTTTTTTTCTTACTTCGTCCTCCCAGAGTGAATACTTTATGTCTGGAAAATTGGAGAAGCCCACTGATTTGATTAGTTTACAGCAATGTTTGATGCCACATATGGACATTTCATCTTCAATAGTAAATTTATTATTGTCTATGTATAAGGGAATGGATAGGAATCTATTCCTATTAAATAATAAGTAGTAAATATATTTTCACATGATTTTTTTTTTTTTTTTTGAGATGGTGTCTCACTCTGTCACCCAGGCTGGAGTGCAGTGGTACCATCTCGGCTCACTGCAAGCTCCGCCTCCCAGGTTCACACCATTCTCCTGCCTCAGCCTCCCGAGTAGCTGGGACTACAGGTGCCCACCACCACACCTGGCTAATTTTTTGGATTTTTAGTAGAGATGGGGTTTCACCATGTTAGCCAGGATGGTCTTGATCTCCTGACTTCATGATCTGCCTGCCTTGGCCTCCTACAGTGCTGGGATTACAGGCGTGAGCCACTGTGCCCGGCCTCCATTTGCTTATTTTTCTACTGGAGCATTCATCTTTTTCTTTTTGATTTGTGAGACTCTATGTATTAATCTTTTTGAACCAAATATTGTAAATATGTTCCAATTCTTACTTTACCTCTTAATTTGCTTTATTACACTTTTGCTAAAGCAAGGTTTTAAATTTGTATCTATCTAAATCTTTTAATATTTTATTTACAATTTTTGCCTTTGGTTTTCTCACCCCAAGATTATGAAAATATTCATCTAAATTTTTGAATAGTTCTTTTATTATATTTACTTAACTTTTCATAATTGACTGCTTAGTTTTTGGAAATTTATTGTGGTGAATTGATGTAAAATAAGAATCCATATTTTTTAAATAACTAATGATCAAGATCAGTTTAGTTAGTCGTTCATCCTTATGCTACTGACCTGAAGTCCACCTTTATCATGTACTGTATATGTTTGGGTCTATTTCCAGGGTTTCTTTTCTGTTGCTTTAATTTGTTTGTCTATTCTGGTGAGAGAAAGCCATTGCTTTCATCATCATAGATTTAAAATATGTCTATACATCTGCTAGTGTAAGTTCTCTTTCATCATTCTCTTTCCCTTAAAGGTTTCTTGTTATTTTTTTTTCAATATATCTACAAATTAACTCTAGAATCCCTTTGAAAATTTGATTAGCATTGCATTAAATTTATACATTAATTGAAAAAGAACTCTTATCTTTTAAATACTAGATGCTCCAATGCAGAAGCATAATCTCTCTATTTCTCTCTCTCTCTCTCCCTTTCTCCTTCTCTCTCTCTCTCTCCTCTTCTCTTCCTTTTCCTCCTCCTCTTCCTGCTCCTTCTTCTCCTCCTCTTCTTTCTTAATACTGGTACAGTATATTTCTTGTTCAATTTACTCTTGTCTAGTTTATACATAGTATTGCCATTGTGAATAACACTTTTTCTTTATATTTTTTATCTGGTAAGTATTATACTGGGAAAACTCTTTGTACATTTATTTTGTAATTGCCAACTATCAAATTTTTGTTTAAGTTTTTGTACCTTTTCAGTAGATTTCTTTGGAAGTTCTAGGTTAACAATATTGTTATTTGTGGTTCATAATAATTGCCTTTTCCAAAGAGTTTTTTCTCTTATGTGTTTGTCTCCTCATTGCAATGAGCAGAATTTCCAGAACACTGGTAACTAATGGAGGTCGTGATGCTCTTGTTGCTTAATGGTTTGTTTAGTTGGGGATGTTTCTGGGGCGTATCTTAGCCTGCCTTGAGTTGTCTTCTCCTGACCCCACCATTGTCTCCCACTCCTCCATCATCGCCCCGCACCATCATCTCCTGCCCCTCCATGTGTCCTGCAGCTGGAATGACTGACTCAGGCTCTATTTCTTTTTCTTTAATCTTGTTTTTGAGACAGAGCCTCACTCTGACACTCAGGCTGGAGTGCAGTGGTGATCACACTCACTTGCAGCCTTGACCTCCCAGGTTTAGGTGATTCTCCTGCCTCAGTTTCCTGAGTAGCTGAGACTATAGGCATGTGCCACCACGCCTGGCTAATTTTTATAGAGACAGGTCTTCACTATGTTGCCCAGGCTGGTCTCAAACTTCTGGGCTCAAGAAATCCTCCTGCTCTGGCCTCCCAAAGTGCTGGGATTATAGGTGTGAGCCCCCGTGCCTGGCCTCTACTTCTTTTTAACTTCTATTCCTTGCTCCTCTCTTTATGCATTGTAGGATCCTCATCTTCCTTTACAGAAAGGACCTGTCTTATTAAAGAGACTTAAGGAAAGCCCAACCACAGTGCATCTTCATTTGTAGGTTGCAGCATTACCTGCAACTCCACCCTGGGCTTCCCGAAAGAACCCTGCCCCCCAGGCACTCCTGCTCTGTGGCACCCATCTCAGCCTAGGCCTAGAAGAGTGAGATGACATGAAAGGCAAGGCTGTCAGATGTCCAGTGGCTCTTGGCCATAAGAATGCTCCATTTTGCCCTCTAACACGCAGCTTTCAAAGCTCAAAAGCTAGGTTTTTTGAAGTCTAATTTACCTATCATAAAATTCACCCATTTCAGCATATAGTTCTATGAATTTTGACAAACGCATACAGTTATGGAACCACCACCATAATCGAGATATAGAACACTGACATGCATTTTTAAAAACAAGTATTTTGATTTTTTTTTCTGATTTACATTATAACTGTCCCAGTGCTTTGCTTTGTCTTCACAAAGAAAAAGTCAAGTTGCAAAATTTGAACAAACATATTTTCCTCCTACCCAAATTCACATGTATACAGGATCTATAATAAGACAGTGAAAGAACAAAGATGTAGTTATCTGCCTTTCCATTGGGAAAGGCATGGCCAAGTTTATAACAGAAATGAGCCAGCAGCTACTTGAAAATTCAACAGAATGAGTTTTGGAGTTGGAAATAGAAGCAGAGTAGAAACATATGCAGCCACATCAGGCATGGAGTTACACGGCCCACATATGTGTTTCCAACCTCAAGATAACTGCCCTCAGTCACAAAGGAGCAAGTCTAGCTTTTTTCCTTACAGCTTCCTACCTGTGTCAATGTTCAGTGGTCTCAGACCACCAGATGATCTGTCTTATAGCCCAGAACATGATGTAGTGGGGAGAACATCTTATCTATGCTCTCAGGCAGAAGGACTTTTATTATTAAAATACAACCCCTTTACTTAGCAACTGTCACTAGATCTCTTGGAGCTCACTCTCTAAGCTCCGGTTTCAATCTAAGGTGTAGCTTATCCAAGGCCATCAGGCAGCATAATGATGATTAATAGTCACTGGAGCCTAACGTATCATCTTCCTTTTCTGCCCTAGGTTTTTAGCACTCACCAGTTCAGACAATTCTATGATGACTCAAATAGTAAACCCATGATCAGTTTAGAACTTATCACGAACTGCATTGGGCCAAAATCCTAGACATCTGATATACCTGGAAGAACAACAGAAAAGCTCTCCCCACCAGGCTCTTGTAGTTCAGTGGTTAACAACATGAGAACAGGTTGTTGAATCTCTCTTTTGACTCATTTCCACATCTGGAATATGCAGTGATAAAAATAGTACCTACAATCATAGACTTGTTGCATAGAATAAAAAGATAATATGTGAGATAGTGAAAAATGGTGCTATCACATCACAGTCAGGCTGTGATGGTCCTAACAGAATGTAAACATACTCCCGGAAGACAAGCAAAACTCAGAAAAAGCCATTCCAGGATCATGAGTAAACAAGGCAGACATAAGGCCACTCTACAACCACAAAATAACCAAAGAGCCCTGTCTTCCAACTTATGCATTGATTACTGCTTGTTTACTTGTTTGTTTCTTAAAGTAAAAATCTTCATTGCTATTTGAGCTGAAAAGTCATAGAAAGTATTTATTCTTGCCTCGAACCATAGCTTCATAATGCACCATGCAATGTGTGTTACTGCTCCTTCTTTATCAATGCCAACTTGTTCTCCTCCTCTTGCCTCCAGGTAAATATTAAGATGACCCATCACCAAATTGTTTTTACTTATAGTCAAAATCCAATCCAGAACTGGCCCCTACTGCCTTAAACTCTCATTAGAATCACGTAGAATGCACTGAAATCTACAAGGAGCCCCCACCCACTCCCTCTTACTGAGATGTCCAACGTGTCCTATGGGGTGCATTTCCCCTTGTGGAAGAAAGCTAAACAAACTTACCTTTTCTGTAGTGAGAAAAGTGTGTTACTTGTGCAGTGCCTTTTTAGCTACTCAGAATCTGTTTTATTTCTAATAACACATCTAATTTGGCAGACTCTTATTGTCAGCCAGCCAGCCCCTCTATCTCATTAGGTTTTCTCAATCCCCAAATAGAGCTATTTGGGGAATTTCCATAGTAAGCCAAAGAGACTTCTGGTTCTAAATGGTACCTGGCTAACAGCCTCAAATCAGCCTTTCCAAACCCCTTGCTGAGATGTCCACAAAGCCAAAGGAAAGCCAGTTACAAACGAAGACTGACAACTCAATGTGAGAATCTTGGAAGAAGTGACAATAATTATAAAGCAGATGGAGCTGGGCTGAGAATAACCCACCATGCTTTTACTTACGGCACACTCAGGATTGGCTCACAAATTAGATACCATCTGCAAAAACAGAGATGAAGATGGTTTGCACCTCCCTAACAAATGTTCTCTGGCTCATGAACCCAGGCTCAGAGGGACCATAAAATAGGCAGACAGGTGTTCTCTATCCCATGTAGGCTTCTCTGGAAATTACCCGAGTTTCATGGTCCTGTTCTCATCTCCACCTGTCTGCAACCCACCGTCTTTCTAAATTCAGGCAGAGATGGAAAATTCCAAAAAACACTAGAGAAGACAAGGGAGGGAGTGAGGAGATGGTGGAGGGGGTGAGGAGATGGTGGAGGGGGTGAGGAGATGGTGGAGGGGGTGAGGAGATGGTGGAGGGGGTGAGGAGATGGTGGAGGGGGTGAGGAGATGGTGGAGGGGGTGAGGAGATGGTGGAGGGGGTGAGGAGATGGTGAAGGAGGTGAGAGACTAGGGATGTTGTACCCAGGGAATAAGTGAGGAATCAGAAAGGGTCTTAGCAACAGCGCATTCTGGGGGTTGTAGTTTTCATGCATTGCATTTGCTGTATACAAGAATGTCCATGGGGGCACAGGCAGAGAATATTAGAACTTTTATTTCTATTTAGTTTTTGTTTAAAAATTTTTTAAAAAATTAAGTTAGTTGATAACAATAAATCCATATTGTTTCACTAACTGATGTATCATGTGTAATGAACAAGATTAATAATGGGGAAACTAGGTGAGGGATATATGAGAACTCTCCTCTGTCTTCTCAATTTTTCCATAAATATTTAGCATCTGCTTTTGAGGTTTCTGACTTAATAAACACAGTCTTATATCATAAAATGGCCAACAGAAATATAAAAAAATGCTCAGCATCACTAATCATCAGAAAAATGCAAATCAAAATCACAATGAGACATCTCACCCCAGTAAAAATGGCTATTATCAAAAAGACAAAAAAATAACAAATGCTAACAAAGATGCAGAGAAAAGAAAACTCTTACCCACTGTTGGTAGAAATGTAAATTAGTACAGCCATTATTAAAAACAGTATGGAGGTTTCTCAAAAAACTAAAAATAGAATTACCTTATGATCCAGCAATTCCAATGCTGGATATTTTTCCAAAGGAAAGAGAAGTATATCAAAGGGATACCTGCACCTCCCTGCCATGTTTACTGCATCATTATTCACAATAGCCAAGTTATGGAATTAACCTAAGTGTCCATCAGTGGATGAATGGATAAGGAAAATGTGGTACATATACACAATGAAGTATATTCAGCCATAAAAAAGAATGAAATCCCATCATCTGTGGCAACATGGATGGAACTGGAGGTCATTATGTTAAATGAAATAAGCCAGGCACAGAAAGACAAATAGCACATGTTCTCACTCAAATGTGTGAGCTAATACAATTTACCTTATGAAGGTAGGCAGTAGAATGGTGGTTACCAGAGCCTGGGAAGGGTGAAAAAGAGGAGATAAAGAAAGGCTAATGGATATTAAACATACAGTTAGATAGGAGGAATAAGTTCTAATGTTCAATAGTACAGTAGGGCGACTATTGTTAACAATAATTTATTTCAAAATAGCTAGAATAAAAGATATGAAATGTTCATAAAAGAAATGATAAATGTTTGAAGTGATGGCTATTCTAATTATCCCAATTTGATCATTGTACATTACACATTGTATATACATGTATCAAAATATCACATATACCTCATAAATATGTACATATTATGTATCAATAAAAAAGAAAAAGAAATAAAAGCTAAATTTAAGCATACTTGATATGGCTTGGCTGTGTCCCCACCAAAATCTCATCTTGAATTGTAGTTCCCATAATCCCCATATGCTGTGGGGGGACCCGGTGGGAGGTAATTTAATCAAGGAGGAGGTTATCTTCATGCTATTCTCATGATAGTGAATGAGTTCTTATGAGATCCTATGGGTTTGTAAGGGGCATTTTCCTCTTTTACTCAGCACTTCTCCTTGCTGCTGCTATGTGAAAAAGGATGTGTTTGCTTCTCCTTCTGCCATGATTGTAAGTTCCCTGAGGCCTTCCCAGCCATGCTGAATTGTGAGTTAATTAAACCTCTTTCCTTTATAAATTACCCAATCTCAGGTATGTCTTTATTAGCAGCATGATAACAGACTAATACAATACTCCTTTTTTAGAAAAGTCTTACGCTGTTGAGGAGACAATATGCCATTGCTTTTCCTGCTATGATAAAAAAAGCTGAACTATTAGTTGGAAACTAAGTGACAAACTAAAGCGTGTTTATTGGACAGGAGATACTGGTGTAAATATACCAGTATTGCCAAGTATTTGAAAAAATGTATCAGGATTAAGTACACATTTTAGAAAGCTTGCTATGTTATTTTGTCATAAATTGTAGAATCTTCTAGATTCTGTTTTCATAATGAAATGCAGAAAGAAATATTTCTTGCCGTACTTCACTGAAGAAGGATATTCTGATGATGGCATATTTTTAGGATTAAATTTTTAAATAAATGTAATGTTTGATGGGGAAATTATGCAAGTGTTACCATTGATGGAATGACTTCTGCAACTGTGGCAAAGAAATAATTCTGGGGGAAGCTTACAAAGCTGGCATCTCCTTGCAAATTTATTCACTGTGTCATTTATAAGCAAGCTCTTGAGGCAAAGAAATAGATGCTAAACATGTGCAAAGGGCTGTAGCAGTTCTTCAGTTCCATTTCATTTACATGTACATTTATAAAAGCATGACTTTCAAAATAGAATGCTTTTAATGAGATGGGCTGTGACGGTGCAGATCTTTGGCATCACACTGTTGGTGATCATTAATGGCAAAGTACCCAAAGAATTCCACGTAAAAATGAGACATTCATTTTTCTCCTCTGAGGTACTTGTGTTGATCTTTTCTGTTTTCTACCTAGAAGATCTTTTTGAGGAAATGAATAATCTGTCCCTTAGGGGCAAAGTTGATATTTGAAACATATGGAATATAACTGTTCTCTGAAAGAACCATGTGGTGGAGAGTGCATTTTTAAACATTTTAAATTGTAAAAAACATAACAAAACTTACCATCCAGTAATTTTTAAGTGTACATCTCAGTAATATGAAGTATAGTCACATTGTTGTGCAATAGATCTTTGAATACAGATATTTAACAGTTACCTCTGGGTAGGAGGATTTGTTTTTGTTCTATTTTGGCATTTTTCAGGGTTTTTTTCCCAATTACTATGTGTTGCCTTATAATATCACAAAAACAAATTATTTTTAAAAATGTATTTGGCAAATAATTGGCACTCTACAAAAGGGAGATCTTCCAAATATATACATAAAGGGCCGGGCGTGGTGGCTCACGCCTGTAATCCCAGCACTTTGGGAGGCCAAGGCGGGCGGATCACAAGGTCAGGAGATCGAGACCATGCTGGCTAACATGGTGAAACCCCGTCTCTACTAAAAATACACAAAAATTAGCTGGACCACGTGGTGGCGGGCCCCTGTAGTCCCAGCTACTCGGGAGACTGAGGCAGGAGAATGGCGTGAACCCGGGAGGTGGAGCTTGCAATGAGCCCAGATTGTGCGCCACTGCCCTCCGCCTGGGCGACAGAGCAAGACTCTGTCTTAAAAAAAAAAAGAAAGAAAGAAAAAGAAAAGAAAAGAAAAGAAAGGAAAAGAAAGAAAAAGAAAAAGAAGCTCTCCTCTGATAACTGGAATAAATAAAGCCACAGCAGGCAGTGTCCACGAGAGAGCTCAGTACTTTTGCTGGGGTTGGTTGTAAGTGAACTAGAATCTTTCAGTGGTTGTTTCTTCCTCGGTTATACTCGGTTTTACTCGGTTATATTCCCCAGTGTGTAAGAAAACGAATTTGAAGTCGTTTTTCAGTCATGGGATATGAGGCTGGACTCCATTTGCTCTTCTGAGAGCTTAAGCTAATGAGCAGTCGGAGGCGAACTGGAACCCTAGGATGTAGGCAGCCCCAAAAGACCACGGCAGTCTCAAGGTCAGCATGAAGTTCTCAGTCAGATGGAACTTGGATGTTGCTGGCCTAAAATGTGAAACTGTTCAGAAGAGTTTGGTAACGCAGCGAGCTGCCAGCTTCTCCCGTCCAGAGGAAGCACATCGGAGAGCTGGAAGGGGCGCAGCCCGGGCTAGCAAGCAGCGGGAGAGGACAACCCGAGACGGTCGCCATGCCTGCATGCGCTCCCAACCAGGGGTGGAGTGGTCCTGCAGAGTCGTGAGCCCTGGCAAGACTCACGTCCCCTCAGGAGGGGACATTTCCTACCAGTCCTTCCCTGGAGTTTGAGTCAAATTAGAATGCAGGAAATACTGAATTTCCCAAGCCATCCCATTTTACCAACAATTTCTTTTTCACTTTTCCACTGGAAAGAATTGATGACCAATCTCTTCAAAAGGAGAGAACATTGGTGCTGGGAGTTTGAATCTCGTGGCTTCCACTTATTAGCCACCCTTGGCCTCAATATCCTCATGTATAACATACATCATAATGAACTATGTAATACATAGTAATATGTATTATTAAATTGTATTAATCACTAAATATCTGTATTTAGAGATCTGTTCCACAACAATGTGAATATACTTTACGCTACTGAACACTTAAAAATGGTTAAGATGGTAAATATTATAATAATATAAAACACATAATACATAATAATAAGCCTGCTTCTAAAACTGATGTGAATAGAAATAAGAAGACATAAAGCTGATAACACACTCTTTGGCCTACAGTAAGTACTTAATGCAGATTTATTATTATTGTTTTGTTTTGTTTTGTTTTTGCTTTTTTTCTTTAAGAGACATGGTCTCGCTCTGTCACCCAGGCTAAAGTGCAATGGTACAATCGTAGCTCACTGCAGCACACAACACCTGGGCTCAAGCACTGCTCCCATCTCAGCCTCCAGAATAGCTAGGACTACAGGTGCAGGCCACTACACCTGGATAATTTTTTATTTTATTTTCATAGGGACAGGGGTCTCACTATGCTGCCAAGGCTGGTCTCTAACTCCTGGCCTCAAGTGAGCCTCTCACCTCGGCCTCCATAAGTTCTGGGATTACAGGCATAAACCACCATGCCTGCCCTGCTATTATTGTTTTTGTTAGTATTTGTTGTCATTATCATCACTTCTTCCCTAGTCCCTGGTTCTTCCAACCTAGCAGGGATTTACCCTTGGACTGATGCCTCCCTCTTGTAGTGTGCCCTTCTTTCCCAGGATGGTATACGTGATCTGAATCCCAGTTCTGCACTTGGGAACTGGAATTGTTCAGTGTTAATTCTAGTGGTGGCTAAAACTGTTTGTGATGGTCAATTTTATGTGTCCATTTAAGTGGGCCATGGTGTTCCCAGATAACTGGTTAAACATGATCTCTTTGTTGTGTCTTTGAGAGTGTTTCCAGAATAAGTGAGCATCTGAATTAGTGGGCTGAGTAAGGTAGATTGCCCTCTCTACTCCAGCACCCATGTGGGTGAGCACCATTCAATCCACTGAGGGCCTGAAAAACAAAGAGGTGGGAGAAGTTTGAATTCTCTCTCTGCCTGACTGCTTGAGTGGGGCATCCATCTTCTCCTGCCTTCCAACTAGCACTTACACCATTGGATCTCCAGGTTGTCAGGCCTTCAGAGTTGGACTAGAACTCACACCATCGATTCTTCCATTTCCAGACCTTTGGACTCAGAGTGGAACTATACCATTGACTTTCCTGGGTTTTCAGCTTACAGATGGCAGAATGTGGGACTTCTCAGCCTCCATAATCATATGAACCATTTCCTTATAACAAATGTCTATATCTGTGACTTTATACCCTATTGGTTCTGTCTTTCTGGAGAACCTTGTCTAATAAACTGTTGTTAAGCTTAGAGACACCACCACAATCATTAGCCCAGTACAGGTTGGGGCAGGTATGAAAAGATCATGATACTTACTCAATCACGTTATCCACATATGGCTCCATTTTTGGAATTTATTTCATTGTAAATAATAGACAGTAACAATGCCTTCATGCAAAGAGATGCCTCTGAGAATTCCATGACCATACACAGGGCATCCTGAGAGGGCAGAAAGATGATAATGCACCCTGCTGAGTGCAGGTAGACAGCTGTTTTTGGATGGGTGGTTCTCTGGGCCCTGAGAGTTGAGTGGAGGAGTGCGGAGTGCAGGTGCTATTATTGATTCCTCTTCTCTGTGCTTTCCAACACAAAACAAACCTTCTGCATCCCTTACTTAGACTGTCCTTGACCTGGGGGTCCCCAGGCTGGGTAGGGAGAGGAGGTATAATGGCTTTCATTTTACTCTTTTCCTCAACGCCAAATGTATAACTCTCATTTATTTTATTTGTTCTTCTCTTTGGTCTGTAATGACAGGACTACAGTGATGCCTGGTATCTTAAAAAATCATTTGATTCATTTCCTGCTATTAGGAAACCATAAGTTCCTGCTTTTCAAATTAAACAAAAATTTAAATTAAATAAAAATTAACTTTTAAACACTTGCAATCTTTTTTACTGATGTGGACAATTTCATCGTCGGTAACTTGGAAAACCAAATACAAAGTGAGCCATGGATGTCTGATAATCCACAGTAACTGTATCCCTCCTGTGGCAACACTGTGATGTGACGTTTTTTGCACTCCAAAATACCTAGATATAATCAGACTCAGGGATTTTTCTCTCTTTTTACTTGTGTACTATGAAGGACTTTATGCCTCAGTTCTGACTGCAGAGAAAAAGCTGCTGATCATCAGACATGGCATCATAGAGATATTTTCCATTTGGGGATCTTTGTCTCAGTTACAGTGGGCAGTGGCCTTAGGAAACTAGGGGTGCCATGATGGGTGCTTTGGAAAGGGCTTGCTGGTGATGAGTCAGGCCTATAGCTTCTGAGTTAGAAAACCTGGGTTTGAATCTCAGCTGTGACCCTTTCTAGCAGTTAGCCTTGGCAAATTGTTAGCAAAACACCAGGGGTTCTGTCTAGGTCCTGCCACTTGCCACACAGAAAGCCAATCACTGAGACAACAAGTATTGCCAAGGAAGCAGCTTTAATCAGGTGCCACAGCCGAGATGGGACATCAGTCTCAAATCCATCTCCCTGAATGGCTAAATGTAACCATGTGTGGGAAAACAGGAATTAGGGAGAGGTAAGGAAGAGAAGTTGGTTCACAGGAAGCAGGTGGTCCATCAGGCAATCATGATAGGTTAAGGGGTCTGGCATCTCATTTTCTGCATAAGGTGATCTGTCAAGTTTTAATTTCTTGATACTATCTGGGAGGCCTGCTGCTTGATTTCCTGAGAAAGGAACTTAGATAAGACAAATGTAACTTTTTAAAGTTTTAAGACTGAAAAGGTCCAATTTAACTCATTTAAAGAAACCATAAACATTAGTTTTATGGGCCAGTTTCAAAACCAGTGGTGTTACTGGTGGAGGGTGTCTGGGTTCTTGGTGTCTTGAGCAAAGAATTGGACAAAACACACAAAGCAAGAAAAGAGAGAAGCAACAAAAGCAGAGAAAGTGAAAGTACACTGTACAGTGTGGGAGTGGACCCAAGCATAGGGGCTCAAAGGCCCTATTACAGAATTTTTTGGGGTTTAAATACCCTCTAGAGGATTCCACTGGTTACTTGATATATGCCTTATGTAAATGAAAAGGAGTTAACAAAATCATTTACTGGGCATATGCCCTATGAAGAAGCTATTTCCTGTCATAGCTGAAGTGTGAATTGGACTTATGTTCCCTGCCTCCAGACTCTTTTTCCTGCCTGAGGGGCATCAGCCTCACTTTCTTCTTATGCAAAATGAGGAGAGTACCCCAAATGAGGGCAGTATCCACTTCCACAGGATTGCTGTGACCATTAAATGACAGATTGAGGCAAACTGTTCCCAGCCCTCAATTTGTCAATAATTTGGAGGGAGAGTCCCTGCCCTGGCCTTGCACCATTTTCTGAAGTGTGTTTGTGCCCTCCCTCCCTCTGGCTAAGTCAAGAAGGAGAAGTCCACAGCGGCCTAGAGGAGGCAGAGCAACCCTGCAGCCTGGGCTTGCTGGGGGAAGGCAACCAGGGCTTCAGGCGACAAAAGTGTTGGAAGAGCTTGGAGTGACCATGGAGACAGGAGCAAGGCCCATGGGCTCCCATTGTAAATGCTGCAGCCTCCTCCCCAGATCCCAGGCAGTGGGCATCCTGAGCAGGTTGCTCTGGCCACCTCTTCCCTCTTCACTCCACATTGGGCAACTTCCCTGCCCTCAAGACTTTGGCTCTCATTCCCAAGCTTATGCCTCAGTGGGGTAGCCTCCACCCAACTGGAAATTACTCTGTGGGGATAAATTATGTTGTGTTTTGTTAGTTTAGCTCTTTACAAATTTTAATTAATTAACAGGTGTCAGATGATTATTTCTAATTTTTAAAAATAATGCACGTGTTTTTTTTTTCTGAATACAAAATGCATGCCCATTGTAGAATATTTGGAAAACAATAAGGAAGGAAATGGAAACCACCCAAAGCTACAGTATATGGAGAAAAACCTGACTTCACCTGTTGTTACTGAACATTTCAAAACACCCTTTACAGAATGGTCCTACAACGCATGACCATTTTCTTGCAGTACCTTCACCTTGTTCAACACTGTCCTGTCTCCCCAATCCTCTTTCTCCTGCTTTATCCAGTGGTGCTTTCTGATGAGATTCTTCTTGTCTTCCTGTTGAACTCACATCATTGTCAGTTTTGTGTTTTTTTCAGTAAAGTATGGAGGTCTACACTATAAAGTAAAGTTTTGATGTACTGGATTGAAGTCAGGTATTTATACTGGGTATCTATCCAGAGGAAAAGAAGTCATTACATGAAAAGGATACTTGCACACGCATGTTTATAGCAGCACAATTCACAATTGCAAAAATGTGGAACCAGCCCAAATGCCCATCAATCAATGAGTGGATAAAGAAACCGTGAGATATATCTATCTATAGATAGATATATAGATATATATATACTACTCAGCCATAAAAAGGAATGAATTAATGGCATTCGCAGCAACCTGGATGGGATTGGAGACTATTATTTTAAGTGAAGTAACTCAGGAATGGAAAACCAAGCCTCGAATGTTCTCACTCACAAGTGGGAGCTAAACTATGAGGATGGAAAGGCATACGAGTGATACAATGGACTTTGGGAACTCGGGGGGAAAGTGTAGGAAGGGGATGAGGAATAAAAGACTCAAATTGGATTCAGTGTATACAAATTGATTCAGTGTATCCAGCTTATGGGTGCACCAAAATCTCACAAATCACCACTAAAGAACTTACTCATGTAACCAAACACCACCTGTTCCCCAAAAACCTATGGAAGTAAAAAAAATTTTAAAAAAAGAATTGGAAAGTCAATAATTGTTTTAGTTGCAGAGAAAAGAAACCCATTCACAGAAGTTCAACGGAAACAAGACTTCTTTAAAAGAAGCATCCTGAGGTCAGTTGCTGGAAGGACAGGTGGGCATCACAGGCGGCTCTTCTCAACTCTCTAAATCAGGCGCCTGGTGGCTTTGCCTCTCTGCTCCTCCCTGTGTGTCTGCTGCATTCTACTTTTACACACTTGTTCATCACCTTCTTTTCGTGGCTGTCCCCATGTAGTGGAAGGCCTGGTCGTTCTTCAGCTCAATTTCTTCCTTCTCTCTGTCTCTGTTTCTGTTTGTTCAGCCCAGTGGGATCAGACCAGCCCAGTGGGATCAGACATCTGTGGCTGGAACGGAGAGGGTGGAGACTGCTATTCCCTCCAGGAACATGGATGGGATGGATTCTTTAAGAAGCGAGTATGAGCTGGGCACACACCCTAAAAGATGTCCATTAACAGTGTGGGAGAGAGAATAGATAGACCAGATAAAACAAGCATTTCAAAGCCAGCCAGATTCCTTCGAGACTCACACCAAACATCACTTCAGTGCAGCTTCGCTGACACTCTCTGGGAAGCTAATACCCATTCCTACCTGGAACTCCTTTCTTGCGCTAGCATTTATAATGTGTTTTAATTCTCTCTCTACACGCTTTACTTTTCTGCATAGATGGTGAACTCCCACAAAGCAGAAACTATTTTCTCTCTATTTATCTCCACATTGACACTGCTCTTCCAGTATCTAGCACAGGATATTCTGCATCAATGTTTGTGGAATTCATGCGAAAAGAGTAGGAAGTGAAAAAGTAAATAAGAGAAGGAGTAAATACCAGTGAAGATGGAGTGAAGACATCAGGCAGCATACTAGCTTTAAGAGGTTTTTGGAATAAAGATCTTTCCTGTGCCCCTTAAAATTTTACCATGCAGACAATCACCAATTCTGTCTCTACATATCCTTGGCTCAGATGAAGACTCAAAATCAGCTTCATATCAAAAGTGCAATCCTTCTTTGGCTTCAGTAATAAACTCTAAAATAACATGGATCTCACTCCTTAGTTACCACTATTGTCTTCTTTCATAACTGATATTCAGTAATAGAACCACTGCACGTTCAAGTATTCATTCCCATGGAAATACTGCCTGCTCCTGCAAATGAGGCTGCAGTGATCTGTTCTTCAAATAAGCCTAAATCTGGCAAACGGTAATCTTCTTGCTAATTGACCAATTCATTTCCAGTTTTAAGTGCACTATTCATTTACCACTCTCTCTCACTCAACTACATGCTATTCATTTATTCAAAGGATGTGTTTTCAACTCGATTCTGCCCTCTAGACATTTGGCACATTAGTACATTCTCTCGGTAAGCTTTATAGGTGCCACAGATGAATTTTTTTCTGTGTGAAGAGATAATTGCCTTTCAGTAATCTTGGTGCGTTCTTTCCATTTCTTCACATACAATGTTAGTAATTAGGCTCTGAGAATGAATTGAATTGGGCACTGAGGAGTCAGAAAGAGCTTTTTAATGTTTAAATTTTACTAGACCTCTATAATATGTTTGCTGGACTCCCAGAGGCTAGACAGTTTTATTCACTAACTCTTCAGAGTCCTGATGCCCTAGAGAGGTGTTCTTTATAGCCATCTACAACAAATTAAGCAATTATTATTCGGTCCTGCATTTCCTGTCAGGTTGCATAGCAAATGCTTTATAGCTGATATTTTAATAAGGTTGATTCACAGTCCTGAAGTGGCATGCCATCCACAGAATAGTTTTCTGTTTAGCTATTTATTTGTGAGAGATGCCATTGACTGCATTCACTCAGAAATATTTCAAGACTTTTCAGCTGCAAAGAAGAGAGGCTGCTTTTCTCCTTGAAGTTGGTGCTAGTAGAGCTCTGGTGGGAAATGTTGATGGGGCCTAAATGGCATTTTCTGATTATTGATTTGATGTGAACACCTGGGCCATGTCTACAAGACAGCGAAATAGGTTATAATTGATTTCTGAAGCACAGTGTACGTCTGGTAAATTATTGCACGTCTTTAGGTTTATTAACTCCTTCCTTCAGTGTGAATTCAATTTTATTATTAACATTGCTCTGGCATGGAAATGTTATGTTAAATCCATATAAAATTTAATGTTTTGAATAACAAAACAGGTTCTCTGTTCTGTTTTCTATTACTGCAATATTGCTAGGTGACAATATATGATTTTGTAAATTCTTTGTTCATATGCAACAACATGGTGGACACATATAATAACTTTCAGAAATCTTAGAATCATATCATTCAGAGTGTAGAAGAAAATTAAACCAACAATTTTTTTTTGGCCTCCTAAAAACAAGCCAAAATTGACGCCTGTAAACGTGTAAGGAGCCAGGCCCTGTGCTAAGTTCTTTATAGCTACTATGTCATTTAATATCACTGCCTTATGAGGAAAGTGATTGTTTTATCCTTCATTTTGGAGATTGAGACATTGAAGCAGAGGGAGATTAAATGGCTTGCCAGAGAAACAAGCTGTGGAGCCCAGGTCTGAGCAGAGAATTCAGATTGAGAACCTAAGCTCCTAATCATGACACTGCCTGGACTATGCATGAGGAGAGGTGCCTAACCAGCAGGGCGCGGAGACTAAGAAAACACACCATAAATCGTGGACTTTGGGACTACTAGTTTCACATACTGTAGTCATCTGGAAAATTATGCCAAGTCATTGGAAGAACCTCAAGATCACAGGATACAGGAACCTTAGGCTGACCTTGATATCTGGAATCCCTACTTCTTATTTATTTATTTTACTTTAATTTCTGGGATATGTGTGCAGAATGTGCAGGTTTGTTACATAGGTATACATGTGACATGGTGGTTTGCTGCACCTGTCAACTCATCATATAGGTTTTAAACCCTACATGCATTAGGTATTTGTCTTAATGCTCTCCCTCCCCTTGCCCCTCACCCCCTGACAAGCCCCAGTGTGTGTTGCTCCCTTCTCTGTGTCCATGTGTTCTCATTGTTCAACTCTCACTTATGAGTGAGAACAAGTGGTGTTTCGTTTTCTGTTCCTGTGTTAGTTTGCTGAGGATGATAGCTTCCAGCTTCATCCATGTCCCTGCAAAGGACAAGATCTCATTCTTTTTTATGGGTGCATAATATTCCATGGTATCTCTGTACCACATTTTCTTTATCCAGCCTATCATTGGCGGGCATTTGGGTTGGTTCCATGTCTTTGCTATTGCAAATAGTGCTGCAATAAACATATGTGTGCATGTGTCTTTATAGTAGAATGATTTATATTGCTTTGTGGAATCCCTACTTCTCTAGAGGATAGGATTCACTGCACATGATCGGCAGAGATGGAAATGGTAGATATCACTTATTTAATTTCAAAGGGATGTGTCATTTAAAATATCATTTTTTTCCAGCAATGGGCTACTTTGATCCTAAAGCGTTGACATACATCTGATATTCTGTATTCAAAAAATTTTAGAAGGCAAGGTTGTTTTTCTAGCTGTCATTGGCAAATAGCAGGTGTAGAATAAGTAACATCCAATCCTTGCGATTAATTACATGCAGACTGTTGTACATTTAACTCGGGTGGGCCAGGTAAAGGAGGTACATGATCCTTGAACTTCCTTTAAAATAATACAACAAAAAACAAGGCAAAGAAATTGTGGTGTTTATTTACTGGTAGAGTCCACTGTACAACAGTAGGAAGGTCAACGGACTTTGCACATCAATTGTAAAACAAGTAGGTATCCACATAAGGCCAGTTTGAACTGAACAGCACTCTTTACTTTCACTTTTTCCTCCAAGAAACCATTCAAATAACCCCAGTCAACAATGTTCTTTTCCTTCCCTGAACCCTATTCATACATTAGTGAGACCCTTATCTTACACTACCTTGTAATATAATTCATTATTGACAGTGCTTAATTGTTTAGCTCCTCTTAAGTACAAGGCTTCTTTACCCAAATAATGTTTCAAAGTTCTTTGGAGCAGGAACTAATTATTTTATCATCCATAGTAAGGAGTAAGTTATATTGCCTAAAAAGAAACTCTATAAATTATAATTTATTTAAGTTCATTCTAATGTCTTCCATTCTTACTTTCCTAGGCTATCAAGACCCAAACACATTTTTATTAAGCCAATTGCTAATTCAGGCAGTATATATGTTTATTTTTAAGAGGTCTGCCTTTGGGCAAGACAGTTTCTGCCTGCTCCCTTTCACTGAACGTATTGCCAAATGCATTCTAATTCATATATAATTTATATGATTGTTTCACATGCATCAATTTTGTCTCCCAATTTTATTATCAACTCATTAAAGCAAGGATCATTTATTTTATTATAGCTGCACAACAATGTGATTTGGCGATTATTAGATTTACTACTGCCAAAATACTTTCAGTTAAATCTGCTTTGGATTGTTTAGTATGGTGTTTTGGAGTAAAGAACTACCATATTTTTTCTGACTTTTAACAAAGATTTATTTGGTAACTACCATGTACTAGGCAGTGTTGGAATTGTTGGGCACACAAGAATTAAAAACAGAATTCCTGCTCTTGAGGAATTTATGGTCTACAGGAAAGATTGTGTATAAAACTAACAACTACTGGGCAAAATTATTTTTTCATCCAACGAAGATTTACTGAGTGTCTGCTGTGTCCCAGCCACTGTTCTAGGAATTAGGGAGCCTTCCTGGAACAAAGCCAAGATCCTGCCCTCATGGAGCTAACATGCTGGTAGAGGGAGAATTTCAATAAACAAATAAGCAAATTAATTCTAATACAATCACAGATTGGTGATAAATATTATGAAAAATAAAGCAATATAAGGGATAGATAATGATGGCAAGGGTACTACTTTAGGTAAGATGCTCAGGGAAGACCTCACTAATGGAATGACATTTGAGCAGAGATCTGAATGAAGTGAGGGAGAAAACCATGCAGAATCCGGATGAAGAGTGTTTAGGCAATGGGAACAGCTAGTGCCAAGGATTTGAGCCAAGTGCATGCTTGGCATATTTGGTGAACACTAGGGAAGGCATGGGGTCTAAAGTGGAGCGAAGGGAAGACATGAAAAATGTGGTGAAGAGGAACCAAAGGCTTGATGACGTAGACCAAGAAAAGGGCTTTGCATTTTATTCTAAATATTTTGGAAATCCACCAGACGATTTAGTGTAGGGGTGTGATCTATCTTATGTTGGCTATATGGAGAATAGGCAGTAGAGGACAAACATAGAGACAGTGAGGTAACTTAGGAGATTCAAAAGTCCAGGCTGATGATGATGGTGACTTGGATTATGGTGTTAGCAGTGGGGAGTTAAAATGTCCAGATTCTAGTTCTGTTTTAAAGATAAAACCAATGGGATTTATGATAAATTGGATGAGTAGAGTGATAGAAAGAGAAAAATTAAGGATAAATGTCGAGAAAGTGCCATGACATATAAATACTTCGAATGTTAAGCCAAAGGAATTTAGAAATTGCTTCCTCATGAGAGTATTTACAAGTGTTTCTTGTGCTTATTTTCCTCAAAAAACAAAATAAAGCCTGAAGATGTCTTCCATCAGCAGCATAAATATAAATAAAACATTTTTTACTCTGCCTTCAAATCTCATTTTTAAACTATTTATTAACCTGGATTAAGCAACCACAGGTATTTGGTCAAAATGTAGTCTTAACGATAAATTATCACTTCTATTTTCTGGTAATATGGTAAATCAGAGAGCCCAAATATATTCCCGGTATGAAACATCTAGAAATTATACAGGATGTAACAAAAATAATTTTCATTGCAAACCTGCAAGAAGAATGGGAATATCCAGCAGCCAAAATGAAGAGGAACTGAAAGCTAGAATAATGAGTTTGAGCTAACAGTACAGAACTATAGGCATGTTGGTAACTTGGTAAACAAGAAAATGGGATTTTAATAGACAGAAAGGAACAGGAAATACGTGATTGGGTCTTCATGAGGAGGCTATAACCTTCAGTAGATGTGTTGAAAAGGAAAAAAACACCCTATATACGGGCATAAAGAGATGATAATTAACTTTTCCATCTATGTGTAATTTGTGGTATAGAAAAACTCTCCCCTAAGACACGTAACCACAGGCTTATCCTCTTACAAGGTTAGGAGGGAGTCAATGTGCAATTCCTGCTCAGTTCAAGAAGCTCCAAGCTAGTAATGGCAAGAGCCATCATTTTTACTACCCTTTGGGTTTTTAAGTAGCAGACACAACATTCGGTACAGAGTGATACATCATCTTCCCAGGTCAAACAAGTTTCCGATAATGAAGAACTAACTGATGATAAACTCACAATCCAGAACTACAAAACACTAATAAATAACCCACCATGAACAAAAGCAGAGGAAACAGTACCCTTTGGCGATTGAGCTACAAAGGACTTGAAATAATAGAATCATCAGAAAACGACATTAAAACATATATGTTTAAAATGAATAAACACAGAAATTAAAAAATCAAAGACACGAGTAAAGATTGAGGCACTATGCAATAATGACCAGAAGATTTGAAAAATGACCAAATGGAACTTCCAGAAATAAAAATGAAAAATACAATATATGAATATAATATCGAATAATTGGGTTAAACATTACATTAGGTACAGCTGATATGATTAATAAATGAAGAGAGAGATCTGAGCATATTATCTGGTGACAGCATAGAAGGATAAAAATAAGAAAAAGACTTAAGGGAATTTAAAATACATGAAGATGGAATCAACCTAAATGCCAATCAATGATAGACTGGATAAAGAAAATGTGGTACATGGCTGGGCATGGTAGCTCATACCTGAAATCTCAGCACTTTGGGAGGCCAAGGCAGGTGGATCACTTGAGGTCAGGAGTTCGAGATCAGCCTGGCTAACATGGAGAAACCCTGTCTCTACTAAAAATATGAAAATTAGCTGGGTGTGGTGTCATGAGCCTGTAATCCCAGCTACTTGGGAGGCTGAGGCAGGATAATTGGAACCCAAGATGCAGAGGCTGCAGTGCGCCGAGAAATCTTGCCACTGTTCTCCAGCCTGGGCAACAGAGTGAGATTCTGTCTCAAGGGAAAAAAAAAAAAAGAAAATGTGGTACATATACACCATGAAATACTATGTAGCTATACAAAGGAATGAGGTAATATCCTTTGCAGGGACATGGATGGAGTTGGAAGCCATTATCCTCAGCAAACTAATGCAGAAACAGAAAACCAAATACCACATGTTCTCACTTATAAGTGGGAGCTGAATGATGAGAACACAGGGGCACATGGGAGGAACAACAATACTGGGGCCTGTTGGAGAGGGGGCCTGAGGGGAGGGAGAGCCTCAGGAAGAACAGCTAATAGATGCTGGGCTTAATACCTAGGTAATAAGATGATGATCCATGCAGCAAAGCCTCATGGCACATGTTTACCTAGGTAACAAACCTGCACATCCTGCACATGTATGCCTGAACTTAAAATAAAAGTTGAAGAAAATTAAATTAAATGAAATACATGAAGAGATACTCCATTGCATTCTGTCACATAGGATGCAGCATAATTTTTTATCCAGATTGCTATGATGAACAGTTAGTTAGATTGCTATGATTATCTGTTAGGATTCTCAGAGAACCTCTGAGAATTGTTGTGTGTGTGTGTGTGTGTGTGTGTGTGTGTTGCATGTGTGTTTGTAATTGTAGCTATGGTGTAAATATTTGTGTTCCCCAAGTTCATATGTAAAAACCTGATCACAGTGTGAAAGTATTAGGAGATATGGCCTTTGTGGGGTGATTAGGTCATGAGGACTGTCCTCATGAATGGGATGAGTAGATTAGTGCCCTTATACACTAGCCCCAGAAAGCAGCCTTGCCCCTTCCACCATGTGAGGACACAGCAAGAAGGTGCTGTCTATGACAAAGCAGGCCTTCATCAGACACCAATCTGCCAGTACCTTGACCTTGGACTTTCCAGCCTCCAGAGCAGTGAGAAATAAATGCTGGTTATTTATAAGCTACCCAGTCTACGATATTTCATTAGAGGAGCCCAGACAGACCAAGACAGATATATAAAAGGAGATTTGTTATAAGAATTGAATCACATGATTATGAAAGCCAAGAATTCCTACAATCTTCTGTCTGCAAGCCGGAGAACAAGAGAAGGCAGTTGTGTAATTCTGCCCAAGTCCAAAGGCCTGGGAATCAGAGAGTGATAGTATAAGTCTAGGTTTGGGTTCAAAAGCCTGAGAATCAGGAGCGTGGATGTCCAAGGGTAGGAGAACATGGATATCACAGCTCAAGCACAGAGAATGAGCTAGCCCTTTCTCCACCTTCTTGTTCTATGCAGACCCTCAATGGGTTGAATGATGCTCACCCTTACTGGGGAGAACCATCGGCTTTACTTAGTTCACCAATGCAAATCCTGATCTTTTCTAGGAACATCCTGATGGACACACTCACAAATATGGTTTTACCGGGTACCCAGGTGTTCTGTTGAAGTGGCGTTGTTCGTCTGGAGTAATACTCAAGGTTTATTGTCCCACATCAAGGAAATCAAGGACATGGACACATAAGGAATAAGATTGAGAATGGGGGTTTAATCCGTGAAAGAAAGAGAAAAGTTCTCTCCTGCAGAGAGAGGGGTTCCCGAATGGGTCCTCCGGTCCGACGTTAAGTGCAGGAGGTTTTATAGATGAGCTTGAGGAGGCGGTGTCTGATTTACATAGGGCATGAAAGGTTGGTGGGGCCAGGTGTGCCATTTGAATAGTGCTCAAAGAACTGGTTAGGACTAGGCGTGCTGTTAGCATAGCGCACGAAGAAGCTGGCCACCCCACCCTAATTTTTTTTTTTTTTTGAGATGACTCTCACTCTGTCACCTGGCTGGAGTGCAGTGGCGTGATCTTGGCTCACTGCAACCTCTGCCTCCCAGGTTCAAGCGATTCCCTGCCTCAGCCTCCCCAGTAGCTGGGACTACAGGCGTGTGCCACCACACGCATCTAATTTTTTTGTATTTTTAGTAGAGATGGGGTTTCACTATGGCCAGGCTGGTCTCGAACTCCTGACCTCGTGATCCACCCTCCTCCACCTCCCAAAGTGTGGGGATTACAGTCGTGAGCCATGGCGCCTGGCCCACTCTAATCTTTTATTATGCAGCGGGTTTTCTACCTGGCTGGCACCATGTTGCCTGCCTCTTTACTGTACCTGTGGTGACAAAGAAAAGGGACGATGGAGCTTCCATGTTGGATATGCCTAGCCCTCAGGTGGCCTTTTCCTATTGGTACAGCTGCTGGCATTCACCCACGCAAGTTTCCAGCTTGCTTGTCTATGTTTGCAGCTCGATTTTTCAGGCTGCTCTTTGTTAGAAAAAAAAAAATGATTTGGGGGCTGCTTTTTGTTAAAAGGGAAGCCTCGCCAAGGACTCCTTTACCCTCGCTATCTCCCTAGATAATTTCCTTCTGGCTCCTGTATCACTACAGGCCAGTCAAATTGATACATAAAATTAACCAATACAGGTTGTTTCTAAAATTTTTTGGTTCTACAAAGAATTATGCAAAAAATAACATTGCACAAACATAATTTTGCCTATAGGCATGTACATAATTTCACTAATTCAATGCATATTTATTTTTATATGTCAGGCACAATTTTAGGCGCTTGTGTGTGGACACAGTAAAATAAATAAATAAAACCAATCCCTTGCCCTCATGGAGCTTATATTCTAACTGATGAGACAGATAAACAAAAATGAAAAATAAAATATCGTATGTCAAATGGCAGTAAGTTCTATCCAGAAAAATAAAGCAGGATGAGGGTGAGAGAATTTTGGTGGCAATGCCAGCTATTTTATGTAGGGTTATAAAAAATATTCCTGAGAAGATGAGTGAATAAGTCATGCAGATATATTGGTAAGTACTTTGCAGACAAACAACTGCAAAATCCCTAAGATGGAGAGAAGAGAGCAAGGAAAGGAGTGACAGGAGGCGAAGTGAGGGAGAGCAAGGTGATAAACCTCATGGAGCATGGTAGGCTTGTGCAAGTGCTTTGACTTTTACTTTGAATGAGCAAAGAAGGTATTGGAAAGTTTCAAGCAGTATGATGATTTTCAAAGGTCGTTCTATGAATATATGCATAGGGTGAATTCCTAGAAGTGAAATGGCTTGGTAAAGAGTATACGACCTTATAATTTTGAAATATATTGTCAAGTTGTTGTCCATATTAGTTGTAAAACTTAAACTTCCACTGGAAATTTACAGCACATTTATCAACAAATGTTGATTGTTTTGTTGATAAACAAAAACTATTAACAACAAAAATAGAAAATAACTGACATAATGTTTTAAAAATACTAACAGGCAATAACAATCAAGTTTGAATTCTGTACCCAGCTGGAATGT
Organism: Hylobates moloch; assembly: GCF_009828535.3. Classification (NCBI taxonomy): domain Eukaryota; kingdom Metazoa; phylum Chordata; class Mammalia; order Primates; family Hylobatidae; genus Hylobates; species Hylobates moloch. The sequence continues at coordinate 31,830,287 of NW_026652297.1, read as the reverse complement.
CACTAAAACATATCTGCAAGATAAAATTATTTTTAGACAAGGAAGTGCTAAGTATTTATTATTAACAGACACTCACTTTTAAAAGTTCCAAAATGTGCTTTAGAAAGAAGATTGAATCTAGGAGAAGAGAATTAAGGGATGCTGAACAAAGAAACAGTTAACACGTGAGTAAGTTAAAGGAAGCATTTATGCTAAGACAGTAATAATGGTGATAATGAGGATAGTAGTGATAATAAATATTTTGGAATTATAAAACCAAGTATTCATGAAATATTTTATATCAACGTTCTGAAGAAGGGTGAGGATAAATGCAAGGTGGGGAACTGAAATGGAAGTATTCTAAAATCCTTATGCTCGCCGGGGAGGTAAAGATATAGATTAAAATTAAATGTTGAAAAGTTAAGTACATGGGAAAAATTAGATAACCAGTTAAAGAATAGAAATAGAACATCTAACATTCAAATCTGATGAAAAAAATGTGGATCAACCAAATAGAAGGAAAGAAAGAGAAAGATGTAGCTTAGTGAATCATGGCTAATAGAAAGCCAAAGTAAGGTGATAGAATTACATCTAAATACAGAAAAACCCACAAGTACATCAGCTTTTTGAAGTATTGGCTTTTGATCATTCTTTAGTATTTAGCTTTCATCTACGCTGAGGGACCACTCCATGACTATGAGATTGTTGGTGTCTAATAATTCCATCTCAGATAACATGCACAGTACCACAGTTAGCAAGTTAATCATGAACTAGGTACACCTCTCAGGATCTTTTTAGCTCTTTATCTTCTTTAATTCCTGCAACACCCTTCATAATAGGATATTAAATGAGAATGCTATGTCTCAGACTGTTTGGCTTATGCGATTTTAATTCAGAATAGCTCACCCTTAGTTCTCGCCAATATACACAGCTGCCTTTCCTCTTTGACTCATTTCTCTAATATTTTTTATTTTAGTCAGCATTTATGTGCCAAGCTCTTTTTAGTCTGGTTCAGGTTTTTCACTGGAAAAAGCTTAAAAATTTAGGAGGCTAGGAAGGGTGATAATACTGAGCAATTTTAAAAGGAAAGGTGATATCGTTTGGCTCTGTGTCCCCACCCAAATCTCACCTTGAATTGTAATAATCCCCAAGTGTGAAGGGCAGGGCCAGGTGGAAATAACTGAATTGTGGACATGGCCTCCCACATACTGTTCTTATGATAGTGAGTGAGTTCTCACAAGATTTGATGGTTTTACAAGCATCTGGCACTTTTCCTTTTGGCACTTCTTCTCTTGTCTGCTGCCATGTATAAGCCATGACTTCCACCTTCCACCATGATTGTGAGGTCTCCCCAGCCGTATGGAACTGTAAGTCCATTAAACCTCTCTCTCTCTCTCTTTTTTTTTTTTAATAAATTACCCAGCCTTGGGTATGTCTTTATTAGCGTGAGAACAGACTAATACAAAAGGACTATCACAAATATAGAATAAGAAGTGACATTAGAATGATCTCATAATACTCTACTATTCTCACTTTTGCCTCTGATATCAGATGTTTGGGTAACCACTTCTCTGGAGAGAAGCAGAATATATGGCCATATTTTATCTCCACTATCTGAGTATTAAATTAATTTTTATAGCTGTCAGTTTTCTACCCATTTCCAAACTCTCATCCCTGTTCTTTTGAGACCACCAAGACAGCAAATTCATTTGGCACAGAATTTCTAAGGATTCCAAGGGAAGTGCATGAAGTGAAAAAAAAATTCTGGGCCAAGGGAACAGTGTGAGCAAGGGCACTGAGGGCAGAAGCAAGACTGGCTTGGGATTCCTAGGGTTTGAATGTGTCCCCTCCAAAGTTCAAGTAACGAAACTTAATGGCCAATGTGATGGTATTAAGAGGTGAGGCCTTGAAGATGTGATTAGGCCATGATGGCTCCTCTCTCATGAATGGAATTAAGAACCTTATAAAAGAGACTTCATGCAGCATTTGGCTTTTTTGCACTCTCACTTTTCACATGTGAAAACGCAGCATTCCTTCCCTCTAAAAGATGTAGCATTCAGGGCACCATCTTGGAAGCAGAGAGCAGCCATCACAAAACATCAAGCCTGCCAGGACCTTGATCTTGGTCTTCCCAGTCTCCAGAACCATGAGAAATAAATTTCTGTGTTTTATGAATTACCAAGTCTTAGGTGTTTTGTTATAGAAGCACAAACAGACTAAGATAGAAATTGTTACCAAAAGTAGAATGTTGGTATAACAAAGACCTAAAAATGTGGAAGCAACTTTGGAGCTGGGTAATGGGTAGAGGCTGGAACTGTTTTCAAGTGAATGTTAGAAAAAGCTTGGATTACTGTGAACAGAGCATTAAGGATGATTCTGGGGGCTTAGAAGAAGAGGAGAGATGTAGAGAAAGCCTTAGTCTTAGAGATTATCTAGGTGGCCATTACAGTGAAAACTATTTTGATAAGGTCTCCAACAGAAATGAGAAACAAGATGGTGAAACTGGAGGAAACGTCATTCTTGTTGTAAAGTGGCAAACAACTTGCTGAATCATTCTGTCTTAGAACTTTGTGGATGGCAAAACTCGAATGATAAACTAGACATTTGGCAGAAGAAATCTCTAAGCAGCAAAGTGTTCAGGGTGCTGCATGACTTTTCTTAACTACTGGTAGTAAAATGTAAGAAGACAGAAATGATTTAAAGGCAGAACTTATAATCAACAGGGAAGCAGAACACAAACATTTGGAAAATTTTCTGTCTAATCATGTATAGAATAAAATGTGTTTAGGGGAGAAAACTAAGGGTGTGGCCAAGTGACTGTTTGATAAAGATACTGGTTTGGCTAGAAGGAAGTCAGGTGCTATTCATCAAGACAACGGGAGAATGACCCTGAAGGCAATTTGGAAATCTTTAAGGCTGCCATAACTATCACAGATTCAGAGTGCCAGGGCCTTAAAGGCAAAACGGTTTCAAGGGAGAGGCCCATGGGACCCCAGGACTGACTGCCCAAGGTCATTTCAAGTCTCTGCTCCCTCCATTCTGGTGCTCCTTGGCTACTTCATCTGTGCTTCGGTGGGTCTAGGTGTAGCTTGGGCTGCTGCTTCAGAGGACGCGAGCAGTGAGCTTTGGTGGCATCCACATGGTGCTAGCTCTGCAGTTATGCAGAGTACAGGAGCTGTAGCAGTATGGTTACCTCCACCTAGATTCTTTTTTTTTTAAATTTTATTATTCTTATACTTTAAGTTTTAGGGTACATGTGCACAACGTGCAGGTTAGTTACATATGTATACATGTGCCATGTTGGTGTGCTGCACCCATTAACTCATCATTTAGCATTAGATTAGATTCTTAAGAATACCACAGAAAGCCCCAACTAGGGCAATGCCCAGCAGAGCCATGTGAGTGGGGACACCCCCAAGATTTCAGACTTACAGAGTCATCAGTGTGCAACTCTATCCTGGAAGAACCGCAGACACTGGACTTCAACCCATGAGAGCTGCAGCATGGACTGTGCCCAGCAAAGATATGGGGGTGGGGCCGCCAGGACATTCAGGGACCTAACATTCACCCCAGTGTGTCCAGAAAGTGGGCCATGGGGTCAAACAAGATTATTCTCAAACCTCAATTCTTCGTGTTTGCCCTATTTGATTTTGAATTTACTGGGAGCCAGTTACCCCTTTCTTCTTGCCTATTTCTCCCTTTTGGAGTAGAAATATCTATTCTGTGTCTATTCCACCACTGTGTTTTGGAAGCACATAACTTGTCGATTTTACAAGCTAACAGCTAGAGGAAAATTTGTTTCAGGATGGATCATACTCTGAGTCTCACTCACATGTTTAGATGACACTTTAGAATTAGACTTTAATTTCTATGCTGGAATGAGTTAAGACTTTTGGGGGCCATTGGAATGGAATGAATGTACTTTGTGTGTGAGAAGGACATGAATTTTGGCGGGCCATAGGAAGAATGCTGTGGTTTGAAAGCTGTTCTCTCCAAAATCCATGTCACCAACATGATAATATTCAGAGGCAAGGACTTCGAGAAGTGATTAGGCCAAGAGGGCTCCTCTCTCTTGAATGGGATTAAGGCTTTTACAAATGAGGTTCATGCGGCGTTTGGCTCATGCCCTACCACCTTCCTCCATGTGAGGACATAATGTTCCTCCCCTCCAAAGGGTGCAGCAGCAAGGCGCCATCTTGGAAGCAGAGAGCAGCCCTCACCAGCATGCAACCTTCTGGTGCCCTGATCTTGGAGTTCCCAGCCTCCAGAACAGTGAGAAAATGTATTTATGTCATTTATAAATTACCCAGTCTCAGGTATTTTGTTATAGCAGAGCAAACAAAGACAGGGACATTAAAGGATACTGAATATGTTATTGATTCACCATTGTTGCTACAGGCTTGGTGACCCACATATCTACTATTTACATTAACTTATTTTATATATGTGCATGATGTTTGTTTCTTATCATCAATGTCTGTTATTTTGCATACATTGTTATTATTATTATTATTTTATTTTTAGACGGAGTCTCGCTCTGTCGCTCAGGCTGGAGTGCAGTGGCGTGATCTCAGCTCACCAAAACCTCTGCCTCCCAGGTTCAAGCTACTCTCATGTCTCAGCCTCCTGAGTAGCTGGCATGCGTCTGGCTAATTTTGTATTTTTAGTAAAGACAGTGTTTCTCCATGTGGTCAGGCTGGTCTCAAACTTCCAACCTCAGGTGATTTACCCACCTTGGCCTCCCAAAGTGCTGGGGTTACAGGTGTGAGCCACTATGCCCGGCCACATTTTATTTTTATTAAACAATTCAATAGTACTTTTTCTCTTTTCAGGACTTTTAGAATTAATACAAAGAGTGGAATCACTCATTGGCTCTATATCTTTTGAGGCAGGCAACAACAAATTGTCCTTGATCCATTCTTGACCATGCATTTAAAGCATAAACCCCAACATATGATTCATGGCTAGGGTTAACATACATCCTGGTTCATGCATGAGAATCCTAGTTTGGATGAAAATTTATGGTGGTACACTAGTAGAGAGTTGCCTTAATGGACTCTTAAGGGACTTAATGACTTAATGAACTAATATAAAAATGTCGAAAATATGGCTTCAAAAAGAAGGAAACTAAAAACTCCTACCATTTTCCACAGAGACCACTAGAAACATTTTTCTTCACATGTGCTCTGGTGTTATATGTATCAAAATTTTTGTTTACAACGATATATCTTGAACTTTATTCTGGGCCATTAATAGTCTTCTACAGTCTCAGTTGTCCTTACTTTTTTATTATGTAAGCAATGTATGTTCATTATTTTAAAAAATAGAAAATATAGATAACCATAAAGAAAATAATAAAAATTGCCTAGCATTTTATGACCCAGAAATAATATTTTGGGGTCCATTCTTCAAGATATTAAAAAATGCATATAGTTTTATTGTTTTCTTAACATGTTTTTATGTTAATATACCACAAACATATACATTTTCTAGAAAGCTATTGTTTAATATCATTTTTCCATTAATTAAAAACAATAGCCAATTGAGTACCTTCTCTGTCCTGTTAAGTCTGCGAGGTTTTTGCATTTGTTTATGCTTTTCTTTTTCCACAAAATTAGAATAAGGTTGGCATTATGGTCTCTGTTTCACAGATGAGGAATCTGAAGCCCGAAAAAGTTCAGTGGTTTATCCAGGGTCTCACAACCCATATATAACAAGTCAAGATTCAAACCCAGGTCCTTGTACACTTAGGTCATCTTTTTCAAATAAATGGCAAATGCAAGGACAGTGGAGTTAGTGAATGCACAGCCCCAATGTACAGAGGCCTCTTGCTGGCTAGGAGCTCACTCCTCCTTCCCTAAAAGAGAGCAGAACAAACTGAGTCCAGGTTCTCTCTCCTTTGGTAGCTTCCCAAGAGGCCGATGTTTTCTGCTCCTTCCTTTACAGCTTCGCAAATACGTGCTTTTGGCATCAGTGTACAGTCTGGCATCTGCTTTGGAAATATTCTTGCAACTAAAGGCAGAAAAGACATCTTTTGTGAAAGGTAAACCACAGGTATAGTTTGGCCACAGCAGTCAGGGGAATAAATACAAAAAGAGAATAATGGCCTTGTCATTGGTTTTCCGTCCTTAAGAAGCAGGTGTTCCTCTGGTCTCCGCAGGAGCAGCCATCCCTGCCTGGGTGAGTGCAGGATGCCTCTCCAAGGTGGCTGCACACAGCAGGTGAACTGCTCACTCAGAAAGGGTCATGGGCGGACTGGATCTGCAACCTGCTGAGAACGCACCAGGCGGGTCCCTGAGCTGAAGGCTTGTCAACAGTACTTACCATAAACAACTCTTTTGGCTCAACTCTTTCACATTTGTGATCATCTCACCCTGAAACATCCCCAAAGTTAGCCAATCTGCTCTCTCTCACCAACTTTCTTGCTTTACTCCTACTATTTCTTAAGGGAGTGCGCTGTTCCCTTAGACTTGAGGGGCAGAGGGATGAAGTTTAGAAACAAAGCAACATTTATTCTTTTTTTTTCATTTTTTTTTGAGATGGAGTTTCGCTCTGTCGCCCAGGCTGGAGTGCAGTGGCACGATCTCGGCTGACTGCAAGCTCCGCCTCCTGGGAGCTGCCTCAGCCTCCCGAGTAGCTGGGACTCCAGGCACCCACCACCATGCCCAGCTAATTTTTTGTATTTTTAGTAGAGACGGGATTTCACCGTGTTAGCCAGGATGGTCTTGATCTCCTGACCTCGTGATCCACCCGCCCCCGTCTCACAAAGTGATTACAGGAGTGAGCCTCCGCGCCTGGCCCAAAGCAACATTTATTCTAATCTGAGAGTGTTTAATGGCAGATCAGTCTGTGGAAATAATTCTGCATATAAGGCAAAGAGGAGGGAAAGAAAGGCACTGGCATACATTAACCACTGAGATAAGTGGAATGCTTTCACATCCATCGTGTTGGCAAATGTCCACAATATCCCCAGGTGGTAGGAATCATTGGTCCCAATTCACAGACTGGGAGACTGAGGTGCAGACAGATCGGCTTGTCCCAAAGTTGGTAAGTGGCAGAGCAGTATTTTAATTCCGACTCTTTATGATTCCAAAGCCTCTCCCCAGATATTTCTGTTGGAAAACACTCAGAGGACAGACATTAATATTTAAGGAACACATTTTCATTATCTATTTACATTATTAATGTGACAGAAGGGTTTATTGGTCTGCTGAGCAGATCAACAACTCATTTTTGTTTTGTTTTGTTATTTGAGCTGGCTTTTGCCAGGCAACAGAATTTTTTAATCACTTTATTGAGGTATAGTTGATATACAATAGGACTGCACATGTTTAATGTATACAATTTGACAATTGGATAAGTTGGACGTATCAAATCTGTATGATGCCACAATCAAGGTAATAGATGTATCCATCACCTTCCGAAGTTTCCTTATGTCTCTTTCTGGGCTTTTGTTTGTTTGTCGTCTTCTTCTTCTTCTTTTGTTTTTTGAGATAATAACCCTGAGATCCTCCTTCTCAACAAATTTTGAAATGTGCAATACCGTATTGTTTACCATAGGCACAATGTTGTAGAGCAGGTTGCTAGAACTTTTTTATCTTGTACAACTGAGACTTTTTGCCCATTGAATAACATCTCTCCACTTCCCTCTCCCTCCAGCTCCTGGCAACCACCACTCTATTCTCTGCTTCTATCAGTTTGAATCTTTTAGTTTTTACATATAAGTAGGACCATTCAGTATTTGTCCTTCTTTTGGCTTATTTCACTGAGTATAATGCCCTCCATATTTTAATAGTCCTTCAAAGTCCCAAATTCCTGGATGTGTCTTTGCAGGTGACCACAAGGAGGTGCCCAAGCACAGAATACTGGTTTTCCCAGGAATTTTAATCTCTGGCATTAAAAAATAAAAACATCTTTGAGTTGCCGTTTGTTTCAAGTTGCTGTCTGGGACTTTCCATGGACTGGCAGTTCTTAAATTGCTGAGTGATTAGTGTAACATTAGGAGTTAAAGGTTCAGTAATGGGGAATTTTAAGGGGATCGGATATAAGTGAAGAGCCTAGCACGGTATCTAGGACACAGCAGGACCTCCATAAATGTGTGTTTTCCTTTTCTTCTTTCTTCTTCTTCCCTGCCTCTCTCTGCCTTCACCCCACTATTTCTTACTCACTGTCTTTTCTTATCGTTTCTTTTCATTGAGTCAAGAAACCTCCTAAGGAATCAAATTACACAAATTTCAGAGTAAAGGAAATTCCACCAGTCAACCGAGGGCCAAATCACGTTCCATGCCTCTAGGGTAGCATACATATAGCCCAGACTAGTCTTTTTAGGAAGCTCGTACTGCATCCCGAAGGAAAAAGTAGACTTAAGTGTTAGATTTCAGTTCAAATCCCAGCCCAACACAAAGTCATTAGCTGTGTGGCAAAGGCACTTTTGCACACCCTGCCTGATCTTCAGTCTCCTTTTTCACAAAGCAAGGGCAATCCCTGCCTCATAGGAGGATTGCAAGGATTGCATGAGGAAACATGGGAAAGCACCACCAATAGTCCTTTGCATCTTGTAAGCATTGATAAACTCTCTAGTTAAAACAAAAATTTAAAAAGAAAGCCCTCCACTGGCCTTTATGGGGGAGGCTTAGGGATGAGAAGCAAAAACTTGACCTCTTAGTAATGCTCAACTCCGGTGGACCTACGTTTCCCTGAGGGATGGCCCAGCCTGCACAGGATGCCTTGCTCTGTGTAGCAGGCCCCTCAGGCTGAGAGAGAACGAGTCCCACGGGGCTCAGAGAGGGAGAGGGGAGAGCGTGCACATCAACTCTGTTTACCTTTGGGGCCACAGACTTGCCACTACTTCCCACGGAAATTCTTTTATGAGAAAAATCTCCTGGTTGCACTGATTGGGCATAAGGGGCTTAACTTTACATAAATATGTAGAACGTGTGTCTGTGCATGTGTGCAAGGGTAGAGGACAGGCAAGGGACTTCTTTGCCTCTCTATTGTATAAATCATGAACTATAAATAAGTAATTTAACAGAAAGCTCCCCCAAATCATGCCCTTCTAAACCTGAGTGTGTGCATGCAGAATCACATCGGAAATGAAGAAGATGGTAATTCCAGTATCAGGGTAGCCAGAACAGAAAACATGTAAAGTTTATTGATGATCTTGGGGGGCTAATAAGTTTGGTTTATGCCTAATGCCTACCAAAACATAGATGCTTAATAGCTTAGCTGGGTGACTATGTTGAATCGTCCTTGTCACAGGGTCTTTGATGGAGTCAGGATTTCCTGCAAAAATACGAAAGCTAGACTTGGCAATACAGACCTGGGGGTCAGCTCCATAAGGGTTACCTCACTGCAGCCTTCAGGCCAGCAGATTCCCACACAGGAAGGAGATGTTGCTATGACAAGCCAGGCTTGTTCCCAGCTTGGACTCATGCCAGCCATACCCTTTGCCTAGAATGCTCTTACCTCAGGTCTAGGGACCAATTTCTGTGGCTAATTCAGTTCTCAGATTAAATGTCACCTCCTTAGACTGCCTTTCCCTGATTGTTCTCATTCTAGAGTGGTCCAGGGCAGCCTCTCCATCACGCCCCTCTTTGATTTTCTTTAGAACATTTACCATGCCCTGAAATTTTCTTGTTTATTTGCTTAGTGCTTATGTACCCTTCACTAGAATTTAAGCTCAATGAGAATAGCAGCTTTGTCTTTCCATTTCTCTCATTAGCTCTTGGCACAATGTCCTGTAGTAACAGAATAATAGGAACTCAACAAATATTTGCAGAATGTTGAAGGAAGATATTATGCTTTCTTGCACCATAAAGACCAAAGTGCTCTACTTAACTTTGAAAGAGGAAATGGTAGCCACTTAAAAAAAAAAAAGCAACAGAAAAAAGCAACTGAATAAAAGCATGTACTTTAAAAATCTTGCTTGTGTTTTAAATTTTTGCAAAAGGGGACATAATTAAAGAGTTTCAGTCTCCCCCTGGACCTCTGACAGCAAAATTAGCATGAAGGAGAACAGTACATAATAGAAAGTGAAGGTAAGCATTAAAGTGTTGTTTGTCTCATGCAAATTGCACAATCTAATTCTGATTCACGATGGAGGAAAAAAAAACCCTCTTTTCTCCTGAAGTCTTAGAATTGATCAATGTCAGCTGAAATGCTTCAGAAATGCCTTAACTTTGGGTGTGGACTTTCTGTAAAGGGGTATTTATTGGACACTTCTGAAATGCTGTCAACTACCCTAGGCACTGGAGTAACAATGATAAAAGGACCAAGTCTTCTCTCTCCATCTCCCAAGGAGTTCACAGTCTATAGGGTGGAAGAGATAAGCAACACAACAGTGTGAGAAGTGGTATAAATATGGGGTGTCACACAGCACGAGGAATTGCTGGTGGCTTCTTGAAAAATGTGGCTTTGCAGTAATGAAGTTGAGGAAAATTTAATAGTCTTCAAAGATGTGCCTTAATGGTAACAGCAGCTGATGGATAAATAAGAAACGTACAGAAATCAAGTTTAACAGTGGACTTTGAGCAGGTGTGATGAGTCAATCACCACGCTTTTACTGAGTGCTGCCCCTGTACCAGAACTCTCCTGGATGTTGTGCGTTCATCTTTCAAGACGCTTACAGCTTACCACCCTGCTGGGTCGTGAAGACATCCAAAATGCGCATAAGATTGTTTTCTTTCTCCACTGGACTTTGGATCTCAGTGGCCCATAAGAAGAGTGTCTGCTGGCACTGACGAAGCAATCAGAGTGCCTTTATTTTGCCCCACTGGCATGCAGACCTTCTGACCAGACCCTCAAAGGAGGTTGAAATGGGAAGGGAGTCTGTCAGATAAACTCAAAGGCCATCTGTAGGCTCTGGGAATTTACTTCAAATCTTTTGGGAAAATACATGTCCTCACTCCTGTTGCTGTTGCAGCAGATATCTTCCCTTCTGAAGAGCTATTCATGTCTCTCTGTTTTGTATGCATCTCCTGGATTGGGCCCGAGTTCTGCCGAGATGGGTGGGATAATTTGATTTATGACAGCAGAGAAATAGGCTTTCAGTTATTTTTTGAGTCAGAAACATCTTAGAACTCCAAAATAAATGGTGACAGGAAGTACAGTCCATGCCAAATGCCCTGCGTCGTGTTGAGTTAGGGTGTCAGATTTAAAGAGAATGTTGATAGCATTTGCTCATTAAGAAGTTTGCTACTTCCTTGCTCAGGAAGGCATGAGATTGAATCCTCCAAAACGTTTACCCTCTTCCCCATTCTGGTTTCTTTGCTCAAACCTGGCTTCTTCTTGAATTTCTTCTTCCTGTCACTACGGTTTCGGTTCAAGTGATTTCAGGGAGAATGATGTAGCTGGGATAATGCTGCTGTTTCTGCCTCTGCACAGCCTGGCTGCTGGTCACTGCAGCTCTTCCTAGTAGTGCCTGGTTGGGTGTATGATTGGGGGTGATGGTGAGAGCAAGGCCACTGACACCCCTAGTAGGGATGAGGGAAGCAGACAATTGAGCTGACTGGAAGACTCCAGTTGGCACACTGCCATCACACATACACCTAGCAGCGAGTACACACCGTCCCTGCCTCTGTAAGTCCCTGGAAGGGTATTTGATTGTAGTTCATCCAGTAACCCAAAGACAGAGCTCCATGTTCCGGGGCTTAGCAGTCCCAGAGATGAAAACCAACATTTCCTGTGTACTTACAGGCAGAAAACATTAAGAATGCCTTACCCTGACAAGCAGAAAATATCAATGAATTCAGTCAGGGTTTAAATATAGTGCCTAACCTTATTAAGAAGAGATTGGAGATATTTGGGCCATGTCACCAAAGCTTTTAAATCAACATTATGGGAAGTAACTCCCACAGATCTTGCCAAAGACAAATATATGGGTTGCAGTTTTGATATATAGTGTGGCATTTGGGAATGTACTTATGTCTAAAGGGTCCCAGAATGTTAATTAGTTTTTTTTAGTTAGAGTGAATTATTACACATATTTAAATGAAAAGTTGAAGACAACAGCAGTGGAAATAAACAGTAAAGAACTACCCCTTTTCCCTTCCATATACACATTGTTTCAACTACCACCGTCACCATCGCAACCACGGATAACTGGCATAACTGGCACCATCATGGACCCAACACCAGGAAGTCTATTTACAGACATGATCTCATTTAACTATTACAGAAACACCTACAAAGAAAATATTATTATCATTTCCATTCTACAGATGGAAAAAGTCGAGTTTTCAAAAGGTTGTGAATTGACCCATAGTTGGTAAATTGCAGAGTCTGTCTTAACAAGCTTTGTGATTTCAAAGACCTTGCCCTCTGACATAATACAGCTTTCTCTTAATGAGAAGTGGCTATGAGAAGTGGGATGTTCCACTTTCCCTCCAATACGTATTTCCCATGCTTTGGTTTGACCTCTCATCAGGATCATGCATTTCCAGCTTTAAACTAATGGTTTATTCTTATATGTATCATCTGGCCTTTCTTAAAACATAAACCCACCCACAAAACAAATGCCACTAAACAAATACCAGATCAAGATAGTATCTTTAAGTTTTGCCCTTAAAAAATTCCTTCCAAAAGAATGATAAATTACACTGCTTAGTGTAATGCTAACTTCCTCCCCTTCAGTTATTTGCTTATGTGATCCACTCTTCTCTGTTCCTGTCCTTTCTGTAAACCCTGATGAGGTTGACTTGAAACCTGGCAATTTGGAGGCTTTTTCACTTCTTCCTTAGGAAGAGCTAGCAGTGATTTATTTCCTACCTGTGAGCTGTATAGACCACACCTCTCCCTTGCAGCCTTAGGAGCAAGGAGTCAATCTTGACTTAGACCCAGACGTGTTTTCCTAATTTGCTGATGAACTCAGTCAGTTTCCTGCTGGCCTCTGGCTCTTTCCTGCCAGCATTATCTGCATTGAGTTTTGCCAGATGCTTCCATTGGGCCTTGTTTATCCAGGTTAAATTTTTAATGCTGCTGCACCTCTGTTCTTCCCACCAGACAATGATTCCATGGCAGGGACAAATTTGTAGTCACTTTTGTAGTTCTGGTGCCTGGCATGGGCCAGGCATGATGGGTAGGACTATGGTATAAAACTGGAAGGAAGGAAGGAAGGGGAAAAAGAGAGAAAGAAGGGGAGGAAGAAAGGAGAAAGAAGGAAAGAAGGAAGATGGGGAAGGAGGAAGAAATGAAGACATGGAGTTATTATTATTGTCATTGAGTTTCTCTTTGTGTGATTTACTTTCTGGTGAAGTTACTTGAAGCAGAGAGAGGATGGCGAAGAAGGGGCTGAAATTCTCCACCTGACCTCTTGGACTTCTCCAAAAGATGGGATTTAATAGGAAGTTAAGAGCACCAATTCAGAAATGAGATTGTTGGGGTTCAGAATCGCAGGTCTGCAACTCACTACTTGGATGACTATGGGCAAGTTTCTTAACCTTTCTGTTCCTCAGTTCCCTCCTCTGTAAAAATGGAGAAAATGAAAGTATCTGTTCCATAGGAGTTTAGTGTGGAATATGTGAGTAAACATATAAATGACTGGGAGAAGTGCCAACACATAGAAAGAATGAGTTTACAGTTGTTGTTATGAGAAAGCATTTAGCTGTAAAAATATAGGGAGTTGTCTCCAGGAAAAATATTCATTCATTTGTTCTCTAAACATTCATTAGACACCTAATTTCTCCCATGTATTGTGCTAGGTGTTAGGGAAGAGGCCTAATTAAGATACGGATGCTATAAAGTTTGTATCATTAATTAGGCATCAAATCATTTTTACAAAGGAAAAGAGCAGAGCTTTTGGAGGGTGAAGAAGATGGAGGTGGGGCAGGGGAGGTTGCCCACTCTGAGGGCTGGGGAGAGAAGTCTGCTTTGGGGTCGTCAAGTGAGCAGAGCAGAGCTGGTGACACTCCTGGTTTCAAGGCCCACATATGCTGCCTGTCTCCTCCTGGCCAACTCTTTCATTTCTGCTCCAGAGACACTGGGGGCACTTCAAAGATCAGCAGCTCTGAGCATGGGGAGTTGGTGCTGTTGGACATCATTACCAGACTTTCCAAATGCCTGTTCCAAGCAGTACAGTGCAGAGGTTCTCCAAGGCAGCGCCATCAGTAGGAGACATGAGCAGGCATGCAACAGGGCTAAGGTGGGCACCAGTGGAGCTGAACCAGTCATATGGGAAGACTAGTGGGGCGTCTCCCTGGAGATGCCAGGGGGTGAAGCCCTGCCTTGGTTGGGGAAGGCTTGGAGCTGATTCCATTTGGACACCCATGTTGCATGTCCTTACTTGCATGCACTTGAAGCCTGCCGATGTCCGGGGCTGTTTGGGTTACACAAATAAATAAGCATTGTGCAAGTTTTTCTGTTGACTGTGGCCATTTTCATAAAAGCTTCAATTTCTTCCATCTATGCCTAAAATCTATAGAGAGCTAAAGTATAAACCAGTCCTTTGACCCTTTCCTATTTGTTTTTTCCTCGAAGCGTGTAACATCTGATAATTGCCTTTTTTCCCCTCAGTATATTATTAAGAATTGATTTCCGTGTTTTTCATTTTTAGCATGTATTTTGTGTTTCTGGCCTAAAATTGTTATGATACTGTATATTTCTGGAGAAGGATTCATTTTTAAATATTTTTAGCCTCTGGAAATATGAGACCTCTGGTATTTTGGGGTCTTTATATGAACAAGATGTCAAATTCTTGATTTCATTATATCATTGAAGGCCTGGGAATGGCTGGCTTTGTGAGCAGTAATAAAGATCTGGTTTTCTTTAAAAAGGAAAGACAGAAGAACCAGAAATTATTCTTGTACAGTTTTACATGAGACTTCTGATTTCTTCCATATTTGAAATTTACCAGATATTCTCTGCAAGAATGTGCTCTATTTACGAGAATGGGGCTGATGAACTTGGAGAGATAATATTACCTTATTTATAGAAATCAGCTGTGATTGTATCAATTTTACTGACGTGTGTGTTTATATACGTATTCTATTTAATAATGTTTCATATAATATATTATTGCAGGAAGCAAATTTTCTAATTTTATTTACTACGTATAAAGACTATTGAATACTATAGTGTATAATAAAATATTATAGTATATAATATAATATATAATATAGTCAACATTTTTACAATATATATTTACTACGTTATTCACTATATATAGTATATATAAATTGGCTATATAATATATGTTATTTATTATATACAAGAATATTATAATATTTAGCACATGTATAATACTTATTACATATTAAATAAAATGGGGGGGTTATTCCTGGAAAAGAAAATTTAAACCACTACCCAGATACTGTGATTAATTAGTGATTTTCCTCTTGCCTTTAATCTTGAACAGTTACTATGTGTGTGGGAACTGATCTTGTAATTTGATGCTGATTTTTCTCTCTGAAGGATACTATTATCATTGATGTTTATTCTTCTTTCTCCTCCTTCTCCCCATCCTTGCTCTTCCTTCTCTCTCTCTCTCTCTGTCTGTCTGTCTCCTCTCTCTTTCTCTCTTCCTTCTTCTCCCCCTCCCTCTCGGGTTGCCAGATAAAATTCAAGACCCTCAATTACATTTTAATTTCAGATAAACAATGAATATTTTCTTACTATGAGCATGTACCAAATATTGCACAGGACATACGTATACTAAAAATATTCATTGTTTAATGAAAATTAAATTTAACTGCATATTCTTTATTTTTACTTGCTAAATCTGGCAACCCTACCTCTTTAAACTTTTTTCAGTATCTTAAAGAATAGAAAAAAAATGACTCTATGGAAACCTTCCTGCCTTTGGCCCTCTTATCAAAGCCCCAAATCTACCATATTCTTAAAGGTTCCTGAGAAAAGAAAGCACACACTGTAAATAAAACTGGGCAATGGAATCAGAGGTCTTTTACTTCTAACATCAGGAACATAACACAAACACCACGCTCTTTTTTTTTTTGTTTGTATTTTAAGAGGGAGAATTACACAGCTGAAGGAGAAGCAAGGTAGCATTAACTTTCCTAAGAAGGACTGTGTGGCACCCAGTTTAGAAAGATAGTCAGTAAGAGAAATTCAATAGGGCAGCATTTTTCTTGCAGTTGATAATTTTTCTCAGGCACACTGTGGATGGCACCCAGGAGAATTTGGAAGATTTAGAGTTACTATACAAGGGCCATCTCGAGGATGGTATTTAACCTTTCTTTTGTTGCCATTGCAAGGACAGCTTTATCTTTTAAAAATATTTTTAATTTTTTTAATTTTCAGAGACAGGGTCTTGCTCTGTCACCCAGGCTGGAGTGCAGTGATTATAGCTCACTGTACCCTTGAACTCCTTGGCTCAAGTGATTCTCCCACCTCAGCCTTCCAAGTAGCTGGGACTATAGGTGCACACTATCACACCCAACTTAAATTCCCCTTTGTAGACACAGGTTCTCGCTATGTTGCCCAGGCTGGTCTCAAACCCCCCTGGCCTCAAGAGATCCTCTGGTCTCCACCTTCCAAAGTGCTGGAATTACAAGCATGAGCCACCACACTAGCCAGCCTTATCTTGATATGAGGAAAACTGAAACTATAACAGTGCCATGTTTTCATATTTGTCATGTTGGTTTTTAAAAGGTGTGCATTTCTAGAATGCTGTCTCACTTTGGGCAGATAGAGGACAACGTTTAAGCGTTTCATCCAGCAAAGAGAACAGAAAGGAGGCTTCCCTGGAGCCAGAAATCCAGAGTTCCAGCTCAGCAGTGCTGCTAACTGGTTGTGAGATCTTAAAGGTACCAGAAGGTGTCTCTGATCCCTACAAGGGAGTCAGTATGAGATCTCTCTGGTCTTTTCTTGTTCACAGTCCTATGATTTCCAGAATGATTGAGAAACATTCACGGCATGTCTCCTTCATGAAATACTCCCTTACACATTGCTGGGGTTCCTGGCTTATTTCCTATCTCATCTGCGTCTCTCCCCTTTGCTCTGCATATTCAACAGTAGGGAAAAGTTCTGTGGAAAGCCCCTGAAATAGCAACAGCCGAGGAGCCGACATGGAGTCCGCTCGGCTCCACTGGGCCCAGACCCTGCCAAATACTTGTCATCAGGTCACCAGTCATACAAGGGAAGGGACCAGTGCTCAGCGGCTGCGGCTTAGACTTGTGACTGGTGTTATTAGCCTCCTCAGAGAACCAGTGCCAATGAGGAAGTTGCTCAGAAAGCCCCTAGGAAACCAAACTACCAGCTAAAGAGAAAAGGCTGGCCTGGCCAGCAGCTGATGAACCGCTTGTGTTCTGGCTGGGGTGTGGGTGGAATGGTGCATGGCGGTGCCCTCTCCATCCTGATTCCCAGAGCCCTCCAGCTCCCATGGCATCTCTGAGGGCTCCTTGAAAGAACTCTCAGCCTGGACAATTTGTATCAATTTTGTGCCCAGAATCAGTCTTGGGCACCACCCCGAATTTACAAGGTGGTAGAATTCTAGACCTTGAACATTGACTGCTGGTGCCCAGAGGCAAACTTTTGATGAAAATCATGTCATGGGCTTTACATTCCAGACCTTGAAATCACTGTACTGAACATGGAATAAATGAACCCTTAGAAGAGGACTTACTCAAGAAGAAAGTGGTTTCTGGTGATTGGTATCTAGGAATAGGAGTTCATGGTAACCGTTTCCAGCTTTATCAATCACTGGACAGAAACTCCTGGAAATAAAGGTGGTTCTCCCTCTATATGATGGTGGTTTGTAACTTTTTCTGAATCCAGTTTTGTAAAAGTCCTAACGGGGACAATTATTCTTTGAAATACAGAATTATATATTACTCTGAATTCACTGTATTACATCTCTTAAAACTAACCTTACACTTTTTTCTAACACTAAAATCTGGGATGTAAATGTGTTCTGAAATATGGGCTGCAGTTTCCATGAAGAGATAAAAAAAAATTCACATCTTCAAAGATGGCATCTTCAAAGATATGCCATCTGCAGTAAAAATCACAAGGTCTCCACATTTAGGAATGCAATGCTACTGTAATTTCAGTTAAAGGAGGAAAATAATATAGCCCTTCTTTCTCATGGTGCTTGCAGTTTACAGAGGGATCTTCCTTGTATCAGTTTATTTTAAGTTTGCTAACATGTCTAAAAACCTGTGATCCTCCAAACTTTGCACCCAGCATTGAAAATATGAAGGTGACTAAGAAAACTCATCAAAGTGGGTTATTGTCCTTTGGGATGGACAATACAACATGAACAGATACTTAAAATACAGTGCCCTAGATGAGAGCTATGTGTGCTGGGCCAAGAAAAAAGCAAAAGGAGCCCCTAGTCTAGGTGGGTGGGGCTAAGAGTTTCTGAGGACATTATTCAATTGAGAACTTATAATAATGCTAATATTCCTTATTTATTTAATTTAATTTTTAGGGCAGGGTCTCACTCTGTTGCTCAGGCTAGAGTGCAGTGGTGCCATCATGGCTCGCTACAGACTCAACCTCCTAGGCTCAAGCAATCCTCCCACTTCAGCCTCCCAAGTAGCTGGGACTACAGGCATACACGTTCACTCACCCAAGTTAAAATGGCTATTATCAAAAAGACAGAAAATAACAAATGCTAATGAGGATGTGGAGAAAGGGAAATATTCATATATGGTGGGCAGAAATGTAAATTAGTACAGCCACTAAAGTATGGAGATTTCTCCAAAACTAAAACTAGAACTACCAGGTAATTCAGCAATTCCACCATTGGTTATACATCCAAAAGAAAGGATATCAGCATATTGAAGACATATCTGAACTCCCATGGTTTCTGTAGCACTTTTCACAATAGCCAAGATATGAAATCAACCTAAGTGTCCATCAGAGATGATGGGATAAATAAAATATGGTATATATACACAATGGACTATTGTCCCACCATAAAAAAATAAAATCCTGTACTTTGCAGAACATAGATGAAACTAAAGGACATTATGTGAAGTGAAACAAGTCAGGCACACAAAGATAAATGTCACATATTCTGACTCATATGTGGGAGCTAAAAAATTGATCTCATGAAGGTAGTGAAAAGAATGGCTGTTACCAGAGGCTGAGAAGCTTAGTGGGGAGAGAGATATAATCAGTATAAAATTACAGGGAGATAGGAGGAATAAATTCTAGTGTCCTATAGCACAGTAGGACAACTATAGTTAACAATAATTTATTGTGTGTTTTAAAATAATTATGAGTAAATTTGGTACATTCCCAACATAAAGAAATGATATATATTTGAGGCAATAGATATCCCAGTTACCCAGATTTGATAATTAGACATTGTGTGTATGTTTTAAAATAGTACATGTGTCCCATAAATATGTACAAGTATTACATCTCCATAAAAATTCAAAATAAAAAAAATTTAAAGGTACTCTGCTTGCTTCTAAGTCTTGGCAATTATGAATAAAAGCTGTTATAAATACTGTGCACAGGTCTTTGTGAAGACAAAAGTTTTCAACGTATTTGGTTAAATATCAAGGAGTGCAATTGCTGGACCATATGGTAAGACTATGTTTAGCTTTGTAAGAAACTGCCATAGTGTCTTTCAAAGTGACTCTGCTATTTTTCATTTTCACCAGCAATGACTAAGAGTTCCTGTTGCTCCACATCCTCATCAGCATTGGGTGTTGTCAGCGTTTTGGGTTTTAGCCATTCTAACAGATGTGCAGTGGTATCTCATCATTTTAATTTGCAATTTCCTATTGACATATGCTACTGAATAGCTTTTCCCACATGCTTAGTTGCCATTTATGTATATTATTTGGTTATGTGTCTGTTCAGATCATTTGCCTATTTTAAAATTGGGTTTTTTGTTTTCTTGTGTTGAGTTTTAAGAGTTGTTTTGTTTTTACATATTTTGGATACAAGTCATTTATCAGATATGTGTTTTGCAAATATTTTCTCCCAGCTTCCGGGTTGTAGCTTTTCTTTCTCTTCAAAGTGCCTTTTGCAGAGGAGAAATTTTAATTTTAAAATAAGGCCCAAATTATCAATTTTTCTTTCATAGACTATGCTTGTACTGTTTCTTATATAAACAAACTAAAGATGGCCACTGTGTATTGACTTTAAACACCCCCAAGCTGTTACCTCTTCATATCAGGCTAGGATTGTTAGCTGAAATCCCACAGGCACTAAGCTCAAATTCTTACACATCCAGTTGCTTTAAATATAGTCAAAATAAATATATTTTCAAAAAGTCTGTCTACTTTGCATACCCTGTTAAACTGCATTCGACATCTGCTAACCATAATTAAGACCTAACTTGTAGGTATAAAATACTATAAACCACTGCTGTGTTTTGGAGCTCTCTTACTCGAAACTCCCCACCTTATTGCTACAGGACATCACCTAGAAACGTATCCCCCTCTTAAATATCCCCTTTTTCCTCCAGGAAATTCCTTGCCCTATTCCCCTTCTGGATGGTGCCGTTTTTAATAGTGTTTGTCTTCTCTGAAAGGTGTCTTGCTGGGAGGAGCTTCTCCTCCCGTGCAATTCTGCTTAAGAGCTGCTCAATAAAGCTTGTTGCATGTTACTGCTTCTCATGATCCTGCCTCTTCCTCAATCAACAGCCAAATTATTGAACTTACTGCAATGTTTATCTCAAAACTCATTGCCAAAACCAAGGTCACCTAGATTGTCTTCTATGTTATCTTCTAGAACTTTATAGGTTTTCATTTTACAATTAGGTATATAACCTATCATTTAAGTTAATTTTTGTGAAAGTTGTAGGGTCGGTATCTAGATTTGTGGCTTATTTCTTTGTTTTTGCATGTGGCTGTCCAGTTGTTCTAACATGCATTGAGATGTTAAACTGGCTTACTATAGACTTTGTAAAAATGGTTCCAGAAGAGTAACAAACTGAAATCTTTGAGATCACGCAAGTTGGAAATATATACATAACTGCACAAGGTGTCAATTCTGCTCTACAGTGCAGTTTTAGTCAGTTTTAGTTGCATAGGTTTCCATTGTATTTATAGTCTGTTTATGCTAAATCTGCCCAAAGATGAGCACTGTCCGCCACTTAAATGCTTCTGCCACTTTGAATTCTGTGCTAATTTTGTGGCCAGAATGCGGTGATCAAAACACTCCATCTTTTTACAGTGGCATAGGAAGACGGCAAAAGTTTCCTAAAGTGCAATAGATTTTCAAGTGTATTGTGCCTTGTTCTAAAACTTTTATTAAGTAGGTGCACTTGACAGTATTCAGGTCGTTTGTTATGGTGCTATTTCAATTAGTCTAGGTTTAAGCCCTTATACATTTTGCCCATAACTTTTTACAAAGTACTTTTATTGCACATTCAGAGAATTTTATATATATGTCTTGTGTGCGTGTCCTTAAACTTCCAATCTTACTTTGTCTCTTGGAGATTGTTGAATGCAGCTTTTCTAGGAAGGGGATGGGACTAGATTCTAAAATTTATTTGGGACCATGGGAATGATAATTGGGAAGAAAACTATTTGCACATGACAGATTTCTAGATACTTTTTGCTGCGAGTTTTATGTAATATTTATTGAACATTTTGGCAAATATTTATTTTTGTAAGCCTAAAAGTGATTCTTTGAAAGTTTAAAGAAACTTGACCAAAACACATACAAAAACACTGGCGCTTGAATATTGAATGCCACTGTATGCGTGAAATTATATGTTTTGGGGTAGTGTGAGCTTTTAATGTTAAGTCATATTAAACTCTTAAGTCAAATTAAGCAGACCCAGCATTGGCAGTGAAGCCATAACTTTCTGATGTTACTAAAAACAAAATTGGCAACTTGAAATTAAATCATGCCAAGGTTTTGATACACTTGTCTTAAGGTATTAATGAAACACTTCAAAACACTGATGTGAAGTGTCCAGATTCTCAGATGTTTGTTGTGTGAATTTTGTTTAGTTGTGTGTGTGTGTGTGTGTGTGTGTGTTTTTTTTTTTCAGTGAATGTCTGGCACATTGCAATCCTCAAACATGTGGTTATCATGTTGTATTGGCATAATCAGTGACTTGTACATTCAGCAATAGCATTTGAGCAAGTTTTTATCAGCAAGCAATATTTTCAGTTAATAAGGTTTCAAAAATCATGTAAGGATTTAAACGTGCTGAATGTAAAGATTGAACCTCAAGTCACTGTGGCTTTAGTAATTGCTTATTGTATTAGTTTGGATGCTAGCACTGCATGTGTCGTGCATACTCTGATTTTATTAAAATAAAAAATTGAACTGCACACCAAAAAAGAAGAGACTACTCTTTCTCCATTGAATTACTTTCGCTCCTTAATCAAAGACCAGTTGACTATATTTGTGTGGGTTTATTTCCGTACTCTCTCCTCTGTTTCATTGATCTCTTAGTCTGTCCTTTCACTAATACCACACTGTTTTGATTATTATAGGTGTATAGTAAATTTTGAAGTCCAGTAGTATCATCAGTCCTCTGACTTTGTTCTTTTTCAGTATTGGGTTGGTTTTTCTGTCTTTTGCTTTTCCATTAAAACTTTAGAATAAGTTTGTTGATATCCACAAAATAACTTACTTGGATTGCAGTATACTTTTTTTTTCTTTTTTTAAGAAACAGCATCTGGCTACATTGCCCAGGCTGGACTGTAGTGGCTATTCACAGATGCAGTCTTAGCTCATTGCAGCCTCAGCTCATTGCAGCCTCAAACTCCTGAGCTCAAGCAATCCTCCTGCCTCAGTCTCCTGAGTAGCTGGGGCCACAGGTGCACACTACCATGTCCAGTTTGCAGTACATTTTTATCAGAATCATCTCTTATAGCAATTTTTTTTTTTTTTGAGATGGAGTCTCGCTCTGTGGCCCAGGCTGGAGTGTAGTGGCGTGATGTTGGCTCACTGCAAGCTCCGCCTCCCGGGTTCACACCAGTCTCCTGCCTCAGCCTCCCCAGTAGCTGGGTCTACCAAGCCATCATTGTTCTAGTTAGACCTAATAGTTTCCTAGTTAATTCTCTTAGATTTTTCTGTCTCCTCTTTTCTCATATTAATAACTCTCATAACTCTCATTTCAATTTCATTGTATTGGCTAGCCCTCTGGAGCAATATTAAATACAAATTGTATTTGTAGGCATCTTATCTTGTTTCTCTACTTGATAATAATAGGGATGTGTTTATTATTTCACCTGTAGGCTTGACATTGCTGTTAGTTTAAGACAATTTTTTACGGAGTCTTGCTCTGTCACCCAGGCTGGAGTGCAGTGGCGCGATCTCGGCTCACTGCAAGCTCCGCCTCCCGGGTTCCCGCCATTCTCCTGCCTCAGCCTCCCGAGTAGCTGGGACAACAGGCGCCTGCCACCACTTTTAGTAGAGACGGGGTTTCACCGTGTTAGCCAGGATGGTCTCGATCTCCTGACCTCGTGATCCACCCACCTCAGCCTCCCAAAGTGCTGGGATTACAGGCGTGAGCCACCGCGCCCGGCCCAAGACAAATTTTTTATCCTGTATTGTCAGTAACTTTCTCTCTGTGCTATCCTGAAAACTTTTTTTAATCTCATCTAATAGATGTTGCCTTTTATCAAGTATGCTTTTTGCATCTCTCAAAATGACTGCTTGATTTATCTTGTCATATTAATGTAATCATATATATCAAGCTATTACTTAAACTTGAACTCTCCTTGAATTCCTAGTTTAAGTTTTTCTTGAATTTATGTGGGGAATTATTTATTTTACTATATCTGGGCTTTAAGTTGTTAATGTCATCTTTAATGTTTTTGCACTTATATTCATGAATGAGATTGGCTCTAGTTTTATTTTTAATAATCTTTGTCTTCACTATACTGTCAAGCAATCTAAACATAAGAATTATCTGTTCCCTGACAGTTTGAAAAATGTTATCTATAAACCTGTCTGGATCTGCTGCTTTCATAGAGAGTTATTGTTTGATAAAACTCCTGCAATTTATTCTCTGATGAATGTCTAGTCAGGCTTTTACAAAATATGTTTGTATTTGACTTTAAGCATTTGTATTTCCTGAGAAGATTACCTATTTCAGTGATATTTTTAATACTGAGGCTGTATGTAAAATTATCTCATAGTTAAGAAAATGTCCCCTGATCTGTTTTCGTATTCCCTTAAAGTTTCTATTGCTGTGACGTGTCTCTTTTCTCGATTAGATTTCCCAAGAACCAGGTTTTGAATTTGCTTTATTTGAAAACAATTTTTCTATTTTTAAAAGTTTATATAATTATTATCAGTGTTTCCTCCTGCTTCACCGGGTTCCTGTTTTATTTACTTTGATTTCTTGAGTTGAATGCCCAATTAACTTGCATTTATGAGTTCAGGTTTAATAAGAAAAGCAGAAAAAGCTGTCAAGTTTTTTTCTGAATACAACTTATCCACAGCATTTAATTTTTTATATGTGATATTCTCATTGTGATTTTTTTCATAATATGTGAGAAGAGGGGTATTCTTTGTAGAAAAACGAGAATAAAAATCAAGCCAAAAAATCACCTGTAATTCCACCAGATGAAACAACTGTTATTTAGTTTTGATAACAATTTTTTTAAAATTCTATATTTCAACACCCATAATGAGCAAGACTTAAAGAGAAAACTGGGAAAAATATGTGCAACATATATGAGAATATTAGTAGCTAATATAAAAACATCTCCTATAATGCTTTAAGAAAGAGTAGAAGGCTCCAATGAAAGAGCAGACACACAAAAAGCTGTGTTGGCTAAAAAACATATTTAAAAAAAATCTGTTTCATTTTGCAAACAAATAAATATGAACTAAAGACATGGTGAGAACCTTGTTTTACTTTTAAATTAGCAAAGGTTTTCTTCTTTAGTTATAAGTTCAAGGTTGGCACAATTTTAAGGAAACAGGCTCTCTCACCATCTTTTGATAACATTGAAAATAAGTAATGAAAGCCATAGAAATGGTATACAGGAAAATACTATATGTGCCAAAGATTTAGCTAAAAGGTATTTACTATAGCTACAAATAATAAACAACCTGAATGTGAAATAAATGGGGATTGGCTGATTTAATTACGCTAAAGTAAATTAACGGGTTAGACAGCTATTACAAATGATACTGCAGAAAATATTTATGGAAAAGGAAAGGGCATAATGACATATTGATACCTAAAAAGACAGGTTACAGGCCAGGCACGGTGGCTCAGCCTGTAATCCCAGCACTTTGGGAGGCCAAGGCGGGCGGATCACAAGGTCAGGAGATCAAGACCATTCTGGCTAACATGGTGAAACTCTGTCTCTACTAAAAATACAAAAAATTAGCCAGGCATGGTGGCAGGAGCCTGTAGTCCCAGCTATTCGGGAGGCTGAGGCAGGAGAATGGCGTGAACCTGGGGGACGCAGCTTGCAGTGAGCCAAGATCGTGCTACTGCACTCCAAAATAAATACGTGACCTATCTGAATTTGAAAAAGCTTATGCATACATATATTATGGATAATTTTCTCCTCCTCCTTCTCCTTCCAACACTTCATCCTCTTTCTTTGCTTGTTATAAAGTTGGGGAAGAAGCAAAAATTAGGACATATAAAAAATGCCCATAATGTCTTCAGGAAAATGCTTTCATAAATATTCCAGGCTTTTTCACATAACATCATTGTATCTTCAGATTTGGCTATTAGAAGGTCACCATGGTTATTTCTACCAGAGACATTTCAGAAGAGTGGAGAGAGTAGAAGTCTGTTGGAAGTGAGTGGAGGTCTAAACACACAAGGGTATAGGATGATCCAAGAGCAGACAACTGTCTGAAAAGTTTAATAAGAAAGCATAAAGACACAAAGGACAGAATCATTGGTGGAGAGGACCTCCTTCAGGGCAGAAATAATACTCCTTTGTTACCTAGTGCAATTTGGGGCATATTAAATGTTGAATTTGTTTAAATTTAATTCACAAACACCTTTTTTTTTTTTTTTTTTTTTTTTGAGACAGAGTCTTGCTCTGTTGCCCAGGCTGGAATGCAGTGGCTTGATCTCAGCTCACTGCAACCTCTGCCTCCTGAGTTCAAGTGATTCTGCTGCCTCAGCCTCCTGCGTAGCTGGGATTGCAGGCATGTGCCCACCCGCTCGACTAATTTTTTGTATTTCTAGTAGAGACAGGGTTTCGCCATGTTGCCCAGGTTGGTCTCGAACTCCTGAGTGCAGGCAATCTGCTCACCTCAAACTCCCAAAGTGCTGGGATTACAGGCATGAGCCACTGCGCCTGACACAAACGCTTGTTTCTGAAGACTTAAGCTAGCAGATGGCAGACAACCTTTTAATTTTCTTTATGTTCTCCCAAAATATCTACCATATTTTAATAAGCACTTTTATTTTTAATTGAAATTTTTATTGAGATAACTGTAGATCACCAGAATTGGAAGAAATCACACAAAAATAACACTTTATCCAGTTTTCTGCAATGGTAACATTTTGCAAACCCATATCACCACCAGGATATTGACTTTGACACAATTTGCTGATCTTATTTAGGTTTTCCTAGTTTAACTTGCACTTATTTGTGCATGTGTGTATTCTATACAGTTTTACCATAAATTTAGTTTTGTGTATTCACAACCACACTCAAAATAGTAAACCATCACCAAGAGGACTCCTCATCTTGCTCTTTTTTGACAACACCCGCCTCCCTTCTGCCAACACCGACTCCTGGTCCCATATGCTTAGAAACCAGTAATCCATTCTCCACTTCTAAAATGTTATCATTTCAAAAGTGTTATATAAATGGGATCACACAGTATTTTACCTTTTTGGATAGGCTTTCCCTCAGCATGATACCCTGGAGATTTTGTAAGTGGCCGTGTGTCTCAATAGTTCATTCTGTTTATTGTTGAGTAGTATTTTATGGTATGGATATACCGCTGTGTTTTTTTTTTAACATTTATTTATTGAAGTACATCTGGACTGATTCCAGTTTTTGGTCATTATGAATAAGCTGCTATGAATATTTATGTACAAGTTTTGTGTAAACTTACATTTTCATATCTTTGGGATAAATGTTCCCAAACTGCCATTGCTGTGTAATACGGTAATTTCATTTTCAGTCTTGCAAGAAACTGCCAAACTGTTTTCTGTAACTGTTCCGTTTTTACATAATATATTTTCATCAGCAATGTATAAGTGATCCATCTTTTCCACATTCTCACCAGCATTTGATATCACTATTTTTTTACTCAAACCCTTCTGATAAGTATGTAATGACACCCAGTTATAGTCTAAAGTTGCATTTCCTTGATGACTAGTGATGTTGGACATTATGTTATGTGCATATTCGTCATCTGTATATCCTCTTTAGTGTTCATGAGCTTTTGCCCACTTTCTAATTGGATTGATTTTTCGTTTTACTGTTGGTTTTGAAAGTTTTAGAAATATATTCTAATTACTTGTCCTTTTTTGGAATCGTTTGCAAATATTTTCTCCTAGGATGTAGCTAGTCTTTTCGTTCTCTTCACTGAGCTTTTGCACAGCAAGTTGAATTTTGATTAAGTACAATTTATCAACTTTTTCTGTTATGGATCGTGCTTTTTGTGTCAAGTCTAAGGCTTTTTGGGTAATTGTAGGTCCTGTCTTCTACTTTTTCCCAAGAGCTTTAAAATTGTACATTTTACATTTTGTCCCTGATCCATTTTGAGTGAATATTTGTACAATGTGTGAGGTTTAGGTTGAAGTTCATGTTGTTTGCCTTTGGATGGTCAGTTGTTCCAATGCCATTTGTTGAAAAAGCTATCCTTTCTCCATTGAACTGCTTTGGATCTATGTCAAAAATTAGGTGAGCATATCTGTATGAGTCTGGATCCTGGATTTTTTTTTCTTTTCCATTGATCTATGTGTCTGTCCCTTTGCCAATACCACGGTGTCTTGATTGTCTTGATTACTCTAGCCATAGAGTTACATGTTAATAATCAGCAGAGTAATTCCTATATTTTATTCTTGTTTGTCAAGATTACTTTAGCTATTCTAGGGTCTCAAACTTTTCATATAAATTCTAGAGTAAGCTTGTCTTTCGCAACGAAAACTTTGCTGGGATTTTGATAGAAATTGCATTAAGCATATAGACCATTTGGCCAGATCTGACATCTTTACTATGTTGAGTCTTAAACTCAGTATGTTTTTCCATTTAGCTCTTTGATTTCTTTCATTTAATCTTTAATTTTTGACAATTTAACTATGATATATCATGGTGTCTCTTTGGATTTGTCATCTTTTGTGTCTTATGGGTTTCCTGGATCTGGCTTTCTAATGTCTTCCTGAGACTTTGGAAGTGTTCTGCCGTCATTTCCTTGATTATGTTTTGTATCCCTTTCTCTCTTTCTTTTCCTTGTGGTACACTGATAATGTATAATTTGTTCTGCTTAATGGTGTCCCGTTGGTCTCTTCATCTATAATTACCTCTTTTTACTCTTTTTTGTTTTTGTTCCTCAGACTGAATGATTTCCAGTGATCTGTCTTCAAGTTCACAATTTTTCCCCCTGATTGTTCCAGTTTGTTATTGAACCCTGCTATTGAATTTTTTAACTCGGTTATAGCCTTCTTCAGATCTATGATTTCCGTGTGATACTTTTTTATACTGTATCTTTGTTGAAGTTCTCAGCTTGTTCTTGGATTGCTGTCTTGACATCTATGAGCAACCTTATGACCATTATTTAGAGTTTTCTGTCAGGTAAATCACAAAACTCCACTTCATTCCAATATGTTTTTGGAGATTTATCTTGTTACTGTTTGTTTTGTTTGTTTCTCTTATTGTTTGTTTGTTTTGTTCCTATTTCTTTCTTTTCCTTGATTTTCAATATAAGTTTTTGTACATTAGGTAGAAACCTACTTCTTAGTAGACTGGGATTGCATAGAAGGTTTCTACCACTCCATTAGACTAGAGATTTTAAGGTGCCCCTCTTATTTCTGTGATGTTCAGACTGCTGTGTCTATACCAGAATGTCTATGACATCTTACAGTACTAGAAGTCTCATCCTGACATTTTTGCTAAAAACTTAGAAACTGATTTCTGAAAAGATTTTACAAATGTAGTGAGGTATTTTCTGTATTTTATCATACTAAATAATCTCCAAATAATCTGAGAAATGAGCATAGTGTTCAGAAAAAAACCTCTTTTAATGTGATGAATCTTTTATAGGTTTAGGCACATTTATGGCAAATCGACTATGCTGTATCAGTCTCCCTTCACTCCCCCCGATGCTCAATTGAGATTTACAATTGGAATTAATTGTGAATGACTTTGTCTCAGGACTATAACATATTCCAAGCTAGAGGTTTCAGGAACAAAGCATCTGCATCTGTCTTTGTCTTTAGCCCTCACATGAGGAGCCCATTTATTAGACTTCTTTATTAATTTTTTATATGGAGAAGTGACTTAACATGTACTAGATGCCAAATAAATTACTGATCATCTCCTTCTCTGCACAGCTTCATATTACCAAAAACTATATGCATATATGAGTTAAACAATTTGGTAATATGTTAACAACATAATATCTAGAAGTATCTCAACACTTAAAACATACATGCACAGACAGACATATCCAATCTTGTTGGCTTTTATTTGTTTCAATATGATAATTATATTTTTGATATCCCTTCAATTATAATTTAGTTTCTGTTGTTATGATATATAAATATATTTGTGCATAGACTATTTGGATATTTTATATTTGCATTAACTAAAAATTTTTTACTGCATTTTTGCATGCATAATTTTATTCTATTTCTTTCTCAATTTTGCTTTAAAAAGTATCTTCATTTTGCAGTTGTGCAAGCTGAACAAAGGATTAGAACTTATTTTTTCTAAAATCTAACAGTTAACTTCTAGCAGCATTGAGACCAGAATATAGATCTTCTGACTCCAGGCTCTTTGCAGTAAACATCAATCCCTCTGTGGCTAATGTCCAAACACAAGATGAAAGAAAACGTGGAGCAGAATACAAAAGGAATTATTTCATGCTGCATTCAGAGGTGTCATTCATACCCAGAAGCACTTTTAATTACCAATCTGGTGTTAATTTTCTTATCTGTGTCTCATCTGTGACTAAACATTATCCAGCCCAGGCTGATTAATTCTGATATGAATCAGATATTTTCATTATTAGTTCAAATTTATGCTTTAGCCATACCTATGTAAGCAGTCTCCTACCCCATATATCTCATTTACAGAGACTGCTTATTTATAGTTAACTTTTAAAAATTCAGATTCATAGAATTACAACTATAAATTGCCAAACATGTATAGAATTATTATTATATAGAAAATAATATCAGTGTCATTATATGCCAATTAATCTTTCATTCAGAATCTTGTGCAGAACAGATTAAATTGAGAACTTAATTTTTTATACATTCACGATTTAACCAGAGAATGTGGCTCTATTTTACATTAACAAAATAATTTTCTTTGTTTATTCAACAAGCACTATTCATTGTATTATTAAAAAATGGTCTACTCATAAGGTTTTAAAACATTTGAGTCTATTTATTTCTTTTCCCCTGATGTGTTAATATTTTTTTTGCCTGGTGCTTTAGAAAATATATGACCTAGAAAGCAGCCTAATTCTTGTCACAGCTGCAACCTTACTGATGCAGAAAATTTGGCATTTATATAAAATGAAGCTGTCTCTAATGCTTTGTCCGCCTTCTAGAATCCCCTTTGTTTAAGCACTATGTTTGGAGCCTCAAAAAGGGCCTGCTTTCAGGAATAAGTGGATAGGAATGAGGGGATGCTGATGTGTGAATGAAACGGTGATATAAAAGAAAATGGCTATTTCCCCCCTCTGGCTGAAGTCTGTGGAGGTTGTTCTGCCTGTCACTGATAGCTGTATGAGTCAGTCTCCAATTTGGGAATTACAATCCTGACCCGCCCCCACACCAGGATTGCCCCTGCTACACATTTCCATGGTGCCAAACTTCCCTGTCCTAGCACATGATGGCAATTGCTTCTGCTTTCCCTGATAGATGTGCAGGGTTAGGGACAATGCTTGCCTTCCCATAGTCACATCAATATCTCGCACAGAGCTGGCACATGGCGGGCCCTTCATAAATGCTTGTTCAATAAAAGAATAAAGACAGTTTAAAATTTGAGCTTATTTCTGCCTTTTTCTTTTTAATAGCTTTATCAAAGTATAAATTGATAGACAGAAAAATCCCGCATGTATTTCACGTGTACAATTTGATGAGCTTGGGTATACGTATACACCCATGATATCATCACAATCAAAATGATAAACACATCCATCACCTCCAAAAGTTTCCTCTGCCCCCTGCTTTTTGTGGCAAGTGTACCACAGAAAACTTGAAGCCAAACTTGTGATCCTTCATTGTTCCATTTCCAAAGCTATTAAGTTGGTGCAAAAGTAATCGCGATTTTTGCCATTACTTTAATTACTTTACATTTCATTAATGACAAAAACCGTGATTACTTTTGCACC
This sequence comes from Hylobates moloch, assembly GCF_009828535.3. Taxonomy (NCBI): domain Eukaryota; kingdom Metazoa; phylum Chordata; class Mammalia; order Primates; family Hylobatidae; genus Hylobates; species Hylobates moloch. Next base: position 31,798,925 of record NW_026652297.1, on the reverse strand, counting down.
AACCTAACACTTGCTATCATCACTTCTTGTCTATTTTCCATTCCTCTTATAAATGTTGCACAAACTAAATCACACTTAAATAAAATAAATGGGAAATAAAGAAAAAGAAAAAAAGGATGAATGCAGGGAAAAAGCACTGCTTGGGTCCGTCTTCTGTCATTCCCCAAAATAACAAGCACAAGGCCTGATATTCATATTCCCAGCATTCACCAGTTGCCTTTTTTTTTTTTTTTTTTTTTTTTCTGAGATGAAGTTTCACTCTTGTCGCCCAGGCTAGAGTGCAATGGCGCGATCTCGGCTCACTGCAACCTCCACCTCCCAGGGTTCAAGTGATCCTCCAGCCTCAGCCTCTCGAGTAGCTGGGACTATGGGTGTGCACCACCACGCCTGACTAATTTTTGTATTTTTAGTAGAGATGGGGTTTTGCCATATTGGCCAGGCGGGTCTCGAACTCCTGACCTCAGGTGATCCGCCAGCCTTGGCCTCCCCTAATCCTGGGATTATAGGCGCTAGCCACCGCACCTGGCCCAGGTGACTTTTATCTTGAGTGACAGTTTTAGAGAAAGGAGGAGGAGGAAATTGAGTATATATGGCAGTAGTATGACATTTCATGATCTTAAAAATAGATTTCACCAACTGTAGAAGGTGTTCCCTAAACTAACTGCCTGTATAGTCTTAATCTTCTCAACATAACAACAGGTGCTCCATATCGTGGCAGGGTTGGGAGGCAGTGATGGAAAGCGGAGGTGTGAATTCCACAAGATCTGAGACTGGGACAGGAAGTCTCCATTTTGGCAATGCTGGTGGGGTAAGAAAGGGCTAATTAGAAGGAAATGCAGAAGCTGAAGTTGAAAGATCAGGCAAAGCCAAAATACTGGTCTAGTAGGAAATCCGGATCATGGTCAAGTTGGATGGCTCCAGAGGGAGCTATTCGGATGGGCTCCAAAAGTGTCAGAGATCTTCTCTGATAAGCTACCCAAACTCAGGGCATGGATACTGATGCTAATTTTATGGTAAGAGCCGGCAAATGAGATGCACTGATTCCACGTTTGTGGATTCCGAGCAGCATTTTGCCTTCCTTCTCTATAGTCCTCTTTGCAGCACTCCACGTTACGACCACGGGCATCCCAGATGTTCCTCCTTCATAAACACCTCTAGTTTTTCCCTTTCCCAACTCATCCCTTTTCCCAGCCTCAAGGAAGAGAAATCAGTTTTGGGCATTAACTTCCATCCAGTGCACTGGGCTGAGGAATCAGCATGGCTGATTCTGCTATCACTTTCATGAAGCCTGGGGGCAAATGAGGGGAGCAGGGAGGGATTGGGACCAGGGCACATACATATTGTGAATCTAGGAAGAATATTAGGATTAAAGCTGTTGCATTTTCCACTTGTAGTGAAGCCTTGGGGGTAATGACTATCCCTTTACCACACTCTCTACCTGGACTAAGCTCTCTTTAGCAGAACAATCAACCCAGGCTATGACTGACTTCATCCAGGGAGACCTAAATTTTTCCATTTACTGGGACTTATTGGACTTTTTTTTCTTTTAATAACCATATGGTCAGCTTTACCCACAATGCATCACCTCTTGTCATCCTCAGATACAACGTGAGACATAAGTTGCACTGGCCAACTGAATCCTTCTAGTCTCATCCTCTCCTCTGAGATCTTCCTACTTCTCCTTTCACTATTAAGTCCTCTAGAATCCCTATGCTATGAAAAACACAATCCCTACAATTTCACCCTGAACATCTCCACTTGGACACAATAGAAATCTCAAACTTAACATATCAAAAACAGAATTCCTTTTTTTTTTTTTTTGATACAGAGTCTTACTCTGTCATCTAGGCTGGAGTGCAGTGGCGCAATCTCGGGTCACTGCAGCATCCACCTCCCGGGCTCAAGCGATTCTCTTGCCTCAGCCACTGCAGCAGCTGGGATTACAGGCGTGCACCACCATGCCCGGCTAACTATTGTATTTTTAGTAGAGATGGAGTCTTGCCATGTTGAGCAGGCTAGTCTCGGACTCCTCAAGCCATCTGCCCTCCTCAATCTCCCAAAGTGCTGGGATTACAGGCATGAGCCACTGTGTTGCCCTAGAATTCTTTATTCTATTCCAATCCTTTCCCCAATCCTATTTCTGCTTCACTGGGCTTCCTATTATTGAACAGTTCCACCATTCTTCCAGCTGCCCAGACCAAAAACTTTGGAGTCATCTGTGCTTTTTTTCTTCTTTTCTAACCCACATCTAAGTCATCAGCAAGTCCTGTTGACATTTCCTTGAAAAATACAGCTCAAGTTGAACTGCTTCTCATCACCTCCACAACTACCCAGAGGAAGCTGACGTATCTTCTCCTAACTCAGCCCCACTTTTTCTGTTTTTGTTCACCTATGCTCTATTCTATTCCCAGCTACTGAAATGATCCTTTTTTTTTTTTTTTGAGACAGAGTCTCGCTCTGTCATCCAGGCTGGAGTGCAGTGGCGCAATCTTGGCTCACTGCCAGCTCCACTTCCCAGGTTCATGCCATTCTCCTGCCTCAGCCTCCCAAGTAGCTGGCACTACAGGCGCCTGCCACCACGCCTGGCTAATTTTTTGTATTTTTAGTAGAGATGGGGTTTCACTGTATTAGCCAGGATGGTCTCGATCTCCTGACCTCGTGATCCGCCCACCTCAGCCTCCCAAAGTGCTGGGATTACAGGCGTGAGCCACCACACCGGGCTGAAACAGAATTCAGAGCATCTTATTCTTCTGTTTTAAACCCTCCACAGCTTTCCATTTCACAGTTAAAAATTTTTACACCCTTACCTTGACATATAAGGCCTGTCTAATCTGATTCCCAGCTATGTTTCTGACACATCTGTGTGACAATAAATGAGTAACACCTGGCTCCCCATGTGCCATCCTGGCATGAATGTTGGTTGATATTTTCATACATGTTAACAAGTAAGACAAGAGTAAGAGAACAAAGGCGTGTGTTGGAATTTCCCCATGTGTCGACAACATGAGGATGTTCTTTGTCAAACTGGATAAGTTTTCAAATTCTGGCCAAGAATATTTCCTCAATTTTTTGTGCTGTTCAAATGTAGCATGAAACTCTTCTATGTTTAATCTGAATTATTCACATTTTCTCCACCTCTTTCTTAAGTCTAGGCAATCAACAAAAATTAAGGTAAGCCTTGATTTGTAGCATTTGCCCATTTCCATTGTGTAATTCTCCCACAGTGGCTGATTTCAAGCTAACAAGTCAACCACACTGAACTCGGAGCTGGGAAGAGATGCACAGGAGTACAGCATTATGTGGTATTTCCACCTTACAGACACTCAGATATACATAACTTCAAGGGCATACATAACAGTAAAAATGTAGCAAACTAATTAGGAAGTGATGAGTTTTAGTTTTAATATGATATGTTAATCAGTTTATATGATTTAATGTTTAATAATGGCTGTGTTTAGCAACCGGCTGGCAAAATTCCTGAAAACTTAACAATTGGCTCTGCAAACCAGCGTAGGCTGGCTCCTACATACCACTTACCACAGTTCAGTCTGCCTCCACTACCCTGCGCTCTTTGCTGTGCTTTGAACATACAGCACTTTCCCAACTTAGGGACTTTGTACTTTCTGTTCCCCATGCCTAGAATGCTCTACCTACATGCCTTGCTCTTGTACTTCATACCTTTCATACCCTTCTCTGCTCAAGTGTCACCTCCTCAGTAAGGTCATCTCCACCCATCCTGACTCCCCATCACCCACTATCCCCTTCCCATGCTTCCACTGTTTCTCGTAGCACTGATTACTCCATGACATTCTATTATTTCCTTGTTTACATGTTTATTCCCTATCACACAAAAATAGAAGCCCCATAAGATTAGAGAGTTAGTTTTCACTGCAGCCCTAATGCCTACAGAGTTTTTAGCCTACCATAGAGGTTCAACAGCTGTCTGTCAAATGTTTTGGGAACGATTCAGTATTTTATATTTATTTATTTTGAGATAGTCTCACTCTGTCACCCAGGCTGGAATGCAGTGGCATGATCTTGGCTCACTGCAACCTTCACCTCCCAGGTTTTAGTGATTCTTGTGCCTCAGACACCTGAGTAGCTGAGACCACAGGCGCCCACCACCATGCCTAGCTAATTTTTGTGTTTTTAGTAGAGACATAGTTTCACCATGTTGCCCAGGCTGGTCTCAAACTCCTGGCCTCAAGTGATCCGCTCACCTTGGCCTCACAAAGTGCTGGGATAACAGGCATGAGCCACTGTGCCTGGCCAGGACTCAGTATTTCTTTCCCCTCTATGGCGTAACTGAAATCTACCCTAGAGACCCTCACAGGTGGGATGCTATACTTAGTCACAGAAGCCACTTGTACCAAAACCACCTAGAATGATAGAAATAAAACAACTTCCAGGTTGGGAGATGGAGATAATATTCTCCTCCCTTTCCCAAGTCTTTTCTGAACTCCTGCTTCTTTGAGAGTCAGGCCATTTGTCTCTGCCCCCCAGGGCCCACCACTCCTTGTTTCCGTGGGTCTCCTGGTCACTATCCCTCAAACACTGAAGGCTTTGCCTCCATATCTATGTGAATATCACCTTTTAAAAATAACAACCTCTAAGTTCCCTTGGATAGTACGAGCATCTAACTTAATGTCTGGTATATATTAAGTGCTTGATAGGTGTTTCTTAAGTAATTGAATTAATGACTTGTGACCAGTTCTCATCTTGGGAGTGAGCTAGTCATTCATGAATCAGACCAAGAGACCTTCTGGCTGGTGATTATACCAGCTAAGAATTATCTTCTGGACTGTATAAGAGTAGGAAACAGCCATATTTATCTGCCAGAGGCATTTACCTGACACATGAGTTAAACAAAGTTTGTGTCTTTATACGTTTTTCAAGATTTTCAACCTAATATAAACTAAACACCCAAATAAATACAATAGTTCAATTCTGATTTTCCTGGTCCCCTGACTTTGTGTTTGTTTTGATGGTGCCAAAGAAGAATGTAGTCCTAAGTCAGTTTCTCAATATCCTTCTTTTTCATTCTGAAACTTGTCACACAATGATGAGCAGTCACTCTGGGATTCTGGTTTCATGCCTCTGACCTGGCATTTTTGGTTTGTTTGTTTTTTTCCTAAATTTGAATAGTCTCACTTGGCATTTGGAAGACTGACCCAACTGTCTCAGCATTCCCTAGGCAATAAAGATTCAAGTTAATTAAAAAACTCAGAGCTGGTCTCCAAAAAAAAATAAAGCACCTAAGAATGCCAACAGGCAGTCATTTATGTTTTTATTACTACAGAGCTTTGCAAAATGTTTGACATTTTAATGCTTTGAGTTAGCTGGTCACTAACACCTCCCCGAAAAAACACCTAGAGTAATGCCTGGCAATTAGTAGGCTTTTGATATTTTTGTTTGTTTGTTTAGCTGGTGAACATAGGTTTGCAAAGCATTCTGCTCAACAGGAGCTGCACTGAAGACATAGAAAATGTGGTTTAATCTCTTTAGTTGTAGCAAAACAAAAATAAGAACCCCAAAATACAAAAGCCTGTAAAAAGATGTGAAGAATCTTAGGGAGTATATTGACATTCTCAATGGAAAGTAGAGAAAATTAATTTGCACAGCTAGCAAGGGAAATCTAGATGGGATGAAAGAGATCTTGCCCAGAGAGAAAAGGAACAAAAGCAGAGGGGTCTCACCTTTTCATGGTGATAGGAGAAACACACTCCTTCCCAGAACAGGGGTGAACACCAGCCTCTGTGGATGCCTTCTGGGGCCAGGGCAGCACAGAGGAGACAAGGAATACTAGGGATGGAAGGATGAGGGGAAGGCAGGGTGGGTCCTTGTGCATCTCCTATGAAAGCAGCCTTAGCTTGAGGATATACCAATCCACTGCCCTGAGTCAGTCTGGGATGGTGGTGCTGGCCAGGTGACATCAACAGATGAGAAGTCAGGCTGAAGTGAAGGAGCAGTGGCCCAGCCTCAAGGCAAAAAGAGACCTGGCTCAGGTGCAACCTCTAGGAAAGATAGGCCACTAGATAATGAGTCATATTCACAAGGAAGGAGCCACAGAGAACACAAGAACTGGAGGCCTGGGTGAGTGGCAAGTTAGCAATCATAGCAGGAAGGAAATTTCTTGAGTCTCCATGGGTGCCTGACATAAGGTGGGATGACTTGGGGATTGTCTTAATCAGCACCTGCTGCCATAACAAATTACCATAGACTGGGTGACTTAAACAATAAATATTTACTTCTCATAGTTTTGGAGGCTGAAAGTTCAAGACCAAGAGGCCAATAGATTTGGTTCCTGGTGAGGGCTCTTTCCCTGGCTTGCAGATGGCCATCTTCTTGTTGTGAGTGCTGTGGGCTCCCATGGCAGACAGAAAACTATGGTGTCTCTTCCTCCTTTTTATGAGGACACAAATTCCATCCTGGGGCACCCAGTTTAATGAGCTCATCTAAACCTAATCACCTCCCAAAGGCCGCATCTCCAAATACTATCACATTGGGAGTTAGAGCTTCAACATATAAATTTTGGGGGGACATAAACATTCAGTTCATAGCTGGGATTAAAGGAAGGAATTTGAATTCCCCTAGGTGAGTGATATGGTTTGGCTGTATCCCCACCCAAATCTCATCTTGAATTGTAGCTCCCAGGAGGGGCCTGGTGGGAGATAATTGAATCATGGTGGCTGTTTCCCCCATACTGGTCTTGTGGTGAATAAGTTTCATGAGATCTGATGGCTTTATAAGGGGAAACCTCTTTCACTTGGCTCTCATTCTGTCTAGCTGCCACCATGTAAGAAGTATTTTTCGCCTTCACCCATGATTGTGAGGCCTCCTCAGCCACGTGGAACTGCGAGTCCATTAAACTTCTTTTTCTTTATAAATTATGCAGTCTCGGGTATGTCTTTATCAGCAGCATGAAAACAGACTAATAGAGTAAGGATTCAGAGACAGGGGCATTCTAATTTCCTAAGTGACATGACCTACAGTCCCTCATGATTTTCCCTCTGGAGGGCTCCAGGTGTCAGCTGATGTGCCCCTTTGGCCTGCATGTCCCCTTCAACTACAGGCAAAGCACTGAATCCCCCAGGATAGCTTGGCACTGAAGAGGGACGGTGTTGGAGTGGACATTCACTCATGCATCCTCCACTGATTATGTGCCAGGTGCTTGTATTAGTCTGTTCTCACACTGCTATAAAGAAGTACATGAGACTGAGTAATTTATAAAGAAAAGAGGTTTAATTGGCTCACAGTACAGGCTGTACAGGAAGCATGGCCGGGGAGACCTCAGGAAACTTACAATCATGGTGGAAGGTGAAGGGGAAGTAGACACATCTTCACATGGCCAGAGCAGGAGGAAGTGTGGGGGACACTTTTAAACAACCAGATCTCATGAGAACTCTTATCACGAGAACAGCACCAAAGGGATGGTGCTAGACCATTTATGAAGGATCCACCCCCATGATCCAATCACCTCTCACCAGGCCTCACCTTCAACACTGAGAATTACAATTGAACATGAGATTTGGGTGGAGACACAGATCCAAGCCATATCAGTAGCCTTCAAGCTTATGGTGATACAGATGCAAACAAGAGAGGCCTAGTTCCTGCTCTCATGAATCTTATACTCTAGAGAAGAAAAAGAAAATAGGCAAATCAATTTATGTATGAACAAATGTTGAGGAACAATACACTATGAAGAAGCTGAAACTGGATGATCTGAGAGAGCAATTGGGTCAGAGTTGGGGGTGGCCTTTAGACTAGTGGTGAAGGACAGACTCAGACTCAGCGGAGGTAGTGCTTGAACTGAACCTACATGACAGAAGGATTCTGGTGAGTAAAGATCTAGAGGCAGGATATTCCAGGCAGAGGGCACAAAGCATTCTGTAGCAGGGCAAGTCAAAGGTTTTGAGAAATAGAGAGAAGGTTAGCGTGGCTGGAGTCCAGTGCATGAGGGTAGAAGCCAGGTTAAGTAGAGCCTTTAAATCCACCCATTTCTCACCATCTGCTATGAACTGAATGTGTGTGTCTCCCCAAAATTCCTATGTTGAAGCCCTAACTTCCAATGTGATGGTATTTGGAGAAGAGGCCACTAGAAGGTAATTGGAGTTAGATGAGGTCATGAAGATAGGGGCCTCATGATGGAATTAGTGTCCTTATAAGAAGAGACGCCAGAGAACTGAAATGCTCTCTCTCTTCACCATGTAAGGACACAGAGAGATGTAAGCTGTCTGCAAGCCAGGAAGAGTCCTCACCAGATACTGAATCTGTCAGTTCCTTAATCTTGGACTTCCCAGCCTCCAGAATTGTTAGAAATTGATGTCTGTGGTCTAAGCCATTCAGTCTATGCTATGTTGTTATGGCAGCCTGAGCCGAATAAAATACCATCTGAGTAACCTTGGGCAAATTAGAGGCTAAGCCTTGGTTGTCTCCCCTGGGAAATGGAAATGTATGTGTCCACATCATAGTTTATTGGGATAATTAAATGAAATTATGCATTTAAAGTGTCGAATTCAATACCTGAGATACACTAAATACTTAAAAATTCTGATACAATTAACAAATTCTGCAGGAATAAATGTCATTGATGACAACAATCACTAAAACTTTCTGAGGAGTTGTTTGGTTGTGTCTCAGCAAAATAATTCCTGGTGGTATCCCACAGAGCAGAGGGAAGATACTGCATGAGTCATGAGGTCATTGAGATGCAGACCACACTATGGCTTTGGCAATGGGTCTGCACATGAAGTGCCAAGAATTACTCTGGAAAAGGAACAAATAGAATGATGATTTATTAAAAATGATTGTATGAGAAAATTATCTGAAAAAAAGGGAAAAGCTCAGAAAAAAAGATTTGTATGCTTTTCATTGCCTTTTACTGATTTGAATCTGACACTCAATCATGAGAAGTGGTAATTGCTGATCTGTTTGTTTCACTTAATCAGTGATTTGAGTTTTCACCTAGTGGAAGAAAAATAGAAGTTCTTAGCATTATATGGGGAGAGGTAAGCAGTCTAGTGTAAGAACAAAGACATCACTTAGCAACAAAATTTGTACATACACTCGTGGATTCTCCTTTTTATAGTTCACAGTCCTGTATTTTAAGGAGGAAATAACCATGGCAATATTTCTAGCATAATATACTCTGCTGTTTAGACATTCATCCAAAATAAAAAAGCTTTTATGGGCTCTGCAGTGTACCCAGCACTCTTTAAGAGGCAATCAGGCTCAGAATGAGGTCCCTGTCCCCAGGGCAGCAATGGCAGAGGGGCTTCTCGTAGCAGCACACCCCAGGAGATGCAACTCCATCCTTATCCAGGGCTAAGCACTGGCCACTCAAGATAGCAAGTCAAGACTCCCCTTACCAATGATATGGTGGGCAAATTATCCAGACTGACTCTCTTGCTGAAACCAAGGAAAAACCCTGAGTAGCATGAGAGCAATGCTTCTTCTGATAGTATTGATGCCCTAGCAGGAAAGAGGCTGGGTCTAAAATTTAAGTAAAGGTACCTACATGGATATGCACACAGAGGACTGAGATGACCTCGGTTCCAAGGGGCTTTGCTGAACAAGATGGCCTTGGGATTTGATTTTCATGAACACACAGGCATGGGGGACTGGGACAAAATCCTTCAGCCATAAAACTGGGATTTCAAAGGACGCATCCATGATGTGAAGATGAATCAGCTGTAAGTCCATTAGTATGAGTACATGGAGGCAGTCCAGGGTGGAATATGGCTGAGATTCACGGATTGTCCAAGTGTCCTTTATCTGATTGTTCTGCCATCACTAGAGTGGCACTTTGTGCACATTCCAGGATGTCACCACAAACATATTAAGTGGCAAGCGGGGGGATGAAGAGAGGAAAGAGTCTGCTCTTTAAGAACAAGACTAAGAGCTTGCACACATCACTTTCACTTACATTCCATTAGCCAGATCTTAGCACAAAGTGTTGAGAAATGCAGCTTTTTTCTGGAGGAACATGGACTTTACTAAAAATTAGGGCTTTTACTTCTTTTTTAAAGAACATAAGTGTGAACATTGGAAAATACCTCTCTCAGACACATCATGAACCAATATAAATTCCAATAAATTAAAATTCTGCTGTAGCTGGGCATGGTGGCTCACACCTGTAGCCTCAGCACTTTGGTAGGCTAAGGCGGGTGGATCACTTGAGGTCAGGAGTTCAGCCTGGCCAACATGGAGAAATCCTGTCTCTACTAAAGACGAGACCAGCCTGGCCAACATGTAGAAACCCTGTCTTTACTAAAAATAACAAAAATTAGCCGGGTGTGGTGACAGGTGCCTGTAATCCCAGCTACTCAGGAGGCTGAGGCAGGAGAATGGTTTGAACCCAGGAGGTGGAGGTTGCAGTGAGTCAAGATTGCGCCACTGCACTCCAGCCTGGGTGACAGAGTGAGACTCAGTCTCAAAAAAAAAAAAAAAAAGCTGACTGGAGCCAAAGCGATGCTGTGCGTGAGACCCCTGAGACTTAGCAAAGGACTGAGGTATGTGCTTACTACACTTGGGAAGGAAAAACACACAATTAACAGCAATAGATACTATTTGCTGGTTATTGGAAGATGGTTCATGTTGTTCTTAGGCATGCTAGTTATTTGAACACGAAGTCAGAGATGATAAAAGATGAGGATAGAAGAGTAGCCTCTATTTCTTAAGTATTTCCATTACTGAAGAACCCTGGTGTTGTGGAACCTTTAAAGGAGTGGTCATTTAAAATCATTTCTCTTTACCATAGAGAAGTCTTTTACATACACACACACTCACGTATGTAAGTCACAGTGTTTTAGTGGTTGCATGTGAGAGTTACTTTGCAAATCTAGTTTTCCTGGCACTGCTATTAAAATGAGTTTGCTTTTCCCCAACACAGCCCACTCATGGCATCTGCCGGGTGCCTGAATGAAGTCAGATGCCACAGATAATCGCTAGTAAATTGTGTTAGTCATACTCAGTACAGCCAGTCCCCAAGTTTTGTATCCCTGACTCACTTATTCCTGCACTGAGCCTCTGAGGGAAGCACAGAGGGGCCCCTCCAGGTTAATGTACACACCTTGTTACTTAGGCTCCTACCTGAACCTGGGATCTGATCTCTTGCTCTGGTGAATCTGGCTGAATAGTTTGGAAGTCATGGCTTTTGCTACTCCCTAGAGACAAGGAAGGTCTAGACAAATGTCGAAGCAGCCCTGTCTTCTGTTCTCTTGGTCCACCTGGTCTAGCTGGTCCTCTGCATCATCCTCACCAAAGATGGGGACACCTAAGAGCTGGTGAGCCCTTGATCAGAGTGTGCTAAGGACACTCCTCCATGCTGCCATCCCCAAGCCTCATAGTAGGGCTCCTTGGCTGTCAAAGAATGAAAGGCAGTCCCAAATGAAGGGCACTCAAGTCTCCATTTCACCACATCTGCCTCACAAAGGAAAAAAAAATCACATCAGAGAATAAAACCAAGAATTGAAAGAGAATTACAATCTCCTTTGTCCCTCTACCAAAACTTTGATGCCTTCTGGTACCTGGGTAGTACTGTATATCTTTGAGGTTTCTATTTTGTCTTCAACATGTGTTAGCACCTCGTGTTGAAGACTTGAACTGCTAGAACAGGAATACTTAACTCATTTCCAACCTGGAACCCATGTGGGAATCTGACAAAATCCGTGGACTCTTTCCTTCAAAAAAAGACACACACACACACACACACACACACACACACACACACACACAGATTTTTAATGCAATTCTAGAGGTTTCACAGGTTCCCTGAAAACCACCCATGAACATTCTATTACAATACTCATGTTATAGTCAGGGTGTATATGTTAAGAGTCTTGACCAAGCCACTGAACAACTTGCAACTGAACGAGTCATTTAATCGCTCCTGATTTGATTTGGGGTCCCTGTCAGCATACAGGGATGGCCTTTTCCCCTTTTATATCTGTGGCCATATAGTTTCTTCTTCTTCATTTTTATTTATTTATTTATTTTGCTATCAAAGAGGTTACTGCTTTGAAACAAGAAACAGAGATTTCTTCTTTAAAAAATTATTTTGGAGCAAATGGGTTACAATCAGTTAGAGTAGCCCATGCCCTCCACTAATGCTGGAGGGGAATGTAGTGGACAGATGGATAATTTTGGGTGGCTGCTGGCAGCACATAATTCTCAGCAGACATAAACCCATTAGCAACCCCTCCTCAGAAAATCACCCGATGTTAGTCGTAAACACAAGGCTGGGTTCTCTTGATTTTTTCCACCGTAGTGACAAGGAGACCAAGCAATCTACATCATTTTAATTTATTAAAGCACCCCAGGGGAAAGGGTTGGTCTCGCTGACTGCACTGCAGGACGGCGTAATGGCCAAGCCCTCCCAGCAGTTGGCTGTGATCCGTATTGACTTGGTAATAATCTGCTGCACGCAGCTGGCTGGAATAGATTAGAATGGCGAGCACGGACTGATTAATCAAGGAGACAGACACGGGCCACCCTATTAGGACATCCTTTGGGACCGCCAGAGTCACATCTGTCATCCTGAATCCTGTTGTGCTCAGGGCTGCTTTATTTGCAGGTTAATTTACGTTTCCAAGGTGGCGTTTGACACAGCTAGAGAGACCTTATCCCACCGCTACAGACCTGCATTTCTCGATAAGGCACCTGATTGATTTAGGTATTCCGGGAGTCGGGGATCTGTGTTCTCTTCACCCATTTTGCCATAGAAAAGGACTGTGAATGTATCACCTGGGTCCTCCTGCCTGGAGTTTATCTGGCTTGAGTATTGGCATGTACAGAGGAGTTAGTTCACATTTTAAAAACGCAAATTCCAACAGTACTCATGGAGTCAGTGTTGATGAAGGCCATGAAAATTGACCAGCCAGCTAGCCAAACAGCAAGAAAGATTATGAAGGGACACAAATCTAGAAAAGATAATAGAAATAATAATCCACAGAGTACAAACCCAATACATAAAGATACCACGTGAAAAGTTACTGAAATTCATCAGTCGTAAGAGAAATGCAAATTAAAAGAATATTAAGATATCACCTTATACCCATCAAGCTGGCAACAGAACATCAGAAAGTGTTATAATATCTGTTGCTGGTGAGGATTTGGACAAAAGAATGTATTTTCCTCATGCCATTGCAGATGTAGTGTTACAGCCTTTTTGGAAAGTAATCGGACCCCTGCTTATTCTGATTATAATTACCTATATCCTTTGACCCAACAGCCCCGCTTTGGGGGTTTACTTCATAAAAACATAATATATAAGAAGGCTTATTGCATGGTAGTGATGAAAAACTGGAAACGATGTTAATCTGTCGGTAAGAAAATGACTGAAAACAGGACTACACGGCACTCACGGCATATTTTGCAGTTGATAAAAAGAAGCATTTAGAACAGTACCAGCTAATTTGGAGATAATTCCAGTTATTGATGAGAGAAAGGCAAACAGTAAAGTGTGTATCATCTAATCCCATTTTTTGTAAAGCAAATGATGACGGGCACCCTACATATGTTTCTGTGTGGGTGTGTATATGGCACTATATATTTATGTGCACATGGGGAAGAAACTATGGATAGAATCACATTTGTTATAAAAAATGCCCTAAAAAGCTTATTTGGTATAATCATATTAATGGATTTATGCAAAGGTACTTCTATGAGTGCACATATGAAAGTATTTACGCAAAAGTACTTATATGTTTAAACATGTAACTTAAAAATTTCTGAGAAGGACAGGGAGATGAAGAACATTCCTATTGCAAATGTCTCAAGGAAAACTACACTCAATAAGAAAATATAATGACCAATTTGAGAGTGAGCTCTCCTGAAAGCAGAGGGAAGCCAGAAAACCCGGGAGGTTCTAGGACATTTGCTGACCTATTTAAATCTGATCGCATTACCTCCATCAGTTGATACCTTCATTGGCTCTTCATTATTCAAAAGAAAGAGTTCAGGTTTCTTAATATCACTTACCACTTTGAATAAGATGCTAGTCTCACTTTCCTCATCTCCCAACATACCAAATTTCTCACTGTTCTCTGAACAGATTTTACTCTCAAAACTCTTCCCTCGCCGGGCGCGGTGGCTCACGCTTGTAATCCCAGCACTTTGGGAGGCCGAGGCGGGCGGATCACGAGGTCAGGAGATTGAGACCACGGTGAAACCCCATCTCTACCAAAAATACAAAAAATTAGCCGGGCGTGGTGGCGGGCGCCTGTAGTCCCAGCTACTCGGAGAGGAAACGGAGGCGGAGGTTGCATGACGATCTGCCACTGCACCTGGGCAAACTCTCAAAAAAAAAAAAAAAAAAAAACTCTTCCCTCCGTCCCAGCATGAAAAAAACCTGTGTCTCTCAAAAGCCGCATGAAATGCAGCCATCTGTACGAAGTCATCTGTGGGTTCTAGGCCTTATACAATGTGCATTTTAAATGCTGCTAACGTTTTAGAGTCTCTCTATTCTTTTAAGGGATAAGTCCATGAACAATACAGATTTGCACTGCACACATCCACTTATATACAGCTTTTTTTTTTTCAACCAAACACAGATGGAAAGTATCATATTGGAGGAATGTGAAACCTGAGTATGCAGAGAGCTGACTTCTCCTGTCCATGGGTTCTGCAAAGCCTAGTGCAGAACTTGGTATGTGCAGATTTAGGCATACAAGGGCAGCCCCAGAACCAGCGCCCTGCATATATGAACAGACAACTGCAATACTTTATGAATGTCTTGGAAAAATATATAGGCCAATAGTGATAAACATTGTTAATCTTTTGCCTGGTATCTTTTTTTTTGAAATGGAGTCTCACTCTGTTGCCCAGGCTGGAGTGCAGTGGCGCGACCTTGGCTCACTGCAACCTCTGCCTCCCAGGTTCAAGCACTTCTTCTGCCTCAGCCTCCCAAGTAGCTGGGACTACAGGAGCGTGCCACCATACCTGGCTAATTTTTTATTTTTAATAGGGATGGGGTTTCTCCATGTTGGCCAGGCTGGTCTCGAACTCCTGACCTCAGGTGATCCACCCACCTTGGCCTCCCAAAGTGCTGGGATTACAGGCGTGAGCCACCACGCCTGGCCAGGTATCTTTTTTCTAATCTATGCATAGGCTTCTCAGAAAATGGGATCATGTTCTAAGACTCCCAGTGATACCTGAAACCATGGATAGTACCAAACTCCATATATACTGTGTACAAATTAATTTTTCCTTCTACACAGTTTCACAGATAGAATATTTGTTTTTATTATAGATCTTACAATCTCAGTTTACATTTTTTTTCTTTTCTTATTAAGTGGAGAACTTTTACCTTTTCACTTAAAGGAAACACTTTATGGCTTCTCTTTGGCATATCTGAATAGCCAGCATCACTACTCTTGCACTTTGTGGCCTTTATTAAGCATAATAAGGGTGCCTTGAAAATAAGCTCTGTGATACCTTGACAGTCAGTCTGATAACCTACACCACTGCTAAGTGACTAATGGGCATACACTGTAGACAGTGTGGTCACACTAGACAAAGGGATGATTCATTTCCTGGGTAAAAGGAAGCAGGATGGCCGAGACATCATTATGCTACTCAGAATAGCTACCAATTTATAACTTAGGAATTGTTACAAATTTCTGGAAAAAAATTGTTAAAATTTCTGGAATTTTCTATTTAATATGGACTGACATTGACCTCGGGTAACTTTAACCACCAAAATAAAAACTTTGGATAAGGGAGGACTACTGTATACATATATCTTCGTAATTTTTTCACTCAGTTATGTACATTGAACATATTTCTTTACATCAAATATTTCTTTACAGCATAATATTTAATGACTATATAGTATCCCATTGTAGAGGTAAATTAACTCTACATAAAACATAAAATTATGTTTTATGTAAAGTTCTAAATAAACTTCCCCTCAATTCATATTAACCTACCCCTTTATTTGCATGCAATTGAAAGTGGGTATAAATATAATTGCAAGGAGCAGGACCATCCAATAAAAGATTACTATAGGCCAACCTGGTGGCTCACGCCTATAATCCCAGCACTTTGAGAGGCCGAGCTGGGTTGATCATTTGAGGTCCAGAGTTCGAGACAGGCCTGGCCAACATGGTGAAACCCCGTCTCTACTAAAAATACAAAAATTAGCTGGGTGTGGTGATGCACGCCTGTAATCCCAGCTACCCAGGAGGCTGAGGCCAGAGGATCATTTGAACCTGGGAGGTGGAGGAGATCATGCCACTGTGCTTCAGCCTGGGTGATAGAGTGACATTGTCTCAAAAAAAAAAAAAAAAAAAGAATTGCTGTCTAACACTCTTGGCTTATTCTTGAATTCTTTCCTGGGCAAAGCCAAGAACCCTCCCTGACTAAGCCACAGTGTTGGGGCTCCTCTATGCTGCATCACTTGCAAGCCTCCTTTACTGGCTAAATATAAGTTCATATCTAAATGAGCTGGTAGCTAAATCTGTGCTACCAGCCCCTGGGACAGTTACCTGGTTGAACCCCTCAGTGCTCACCAGATCACATTGGCTCTTCCTCCTAATTCCAATCCATCCACTTCACTCCCTCGCCCTTGCCACAAGTCTTGCTCCACCCAGCCATTGCCGTACTTGGCCAAATGACCATGTGGCCTCCAGCTAATCTGCCCAATCCATTCTCTGCAGGGCAGCCAGGTGATCTTTCTAAAAGGCATATCTAATCATATCACCCTTCTGCATCACTTAGGATAAAATCCAAACTTCTTCATGTGGTTGATAAGGGCCTGTGTGATTTTTTTCTCACCTGCTTCTTAGCTTAATATGCCTTACCTATCTTCCCCGTTTTCCAAGCTCCAGCCGTTTTGTCTTTTTCTTTTCTAGTTGTCAGACATGCCAAGTTCCTTCCCACCTCCCAGGCTACATATGCATATCCTCCACCCAAAACACTCTTTCTGCTGCCCTCCTCCCCTCCATAATGCCCGATCCGATGTGTGGTCTCAATCAACATGGCTCTTCCTTAGAAACACCCTCCCTCAAACTTCGTCAATTAGATACTCCTATATAGCTTCTTGGCACCCTGTGCTTTCATTTTATGACACTTAGCAAAACGGTCACTGATTCATTGTGTGACTGTTTATTTACGTATACATCATAAATTCCATGAGTGCAAAGATGCTCTCATTCTTTCCTTCCACCAGGTGTTCCCAATACCTAACACAATGCCTGGCACATAGTAGGCTGTCAATAAATATTTGCAAAGTGACTTAAGGGGCTGAAAATCTGTAGGTGGGGTAATGAATGCACAAAGCTATCTACTCTAAATTTACCCCTAGCATGAACACACAGTCAAGGCCTTCTCTAAAATTGAAAGATAATTTTAATGAGTTTAAAAATATTAAACAGTATCTGAAGTTTAATTTTCTTTTAGTTTATTTTACTCTGCAGCAAAGTAAAGGTATAAAAAAGGTATGAAAAAAGTATAGCTTTTCCACAATGCATATATTATTCTCTAAGTGATAAAAAAGTATAGCTATAGATTTAGAAAGCAGTGTTTTATCGTGAGATATTATTTATATAGTGCTGTAAATCAGACATTTTACTTCTTTAAGACCAATTGCAAAGCTTGCAAACATCTAGTGGAAGCTTGAAATATTAGCAGTTGTTTCATTAGTACTTAAAACATCCTAGTCAGCCTAAATGCCAGTTGCTTTGCCCAACAAATAAGAAAGTAATGTCTCTTCCTACTGAAAATCATGGCTACAAATTTTAAAATTATTTCACAGTGTGTGGACAGCCAAGTTATGCTGCAGATATATGACTATGAAGACACAGGGTGCCTTAAACTAATTCTCAAAACAAAGCACATTAAATCAGCTTCTGGATCTTTCTTGTGCTGTTTTGTTCCTGGCTCCTATTCCGAGCCTTACAAGGCTCTATCCTACACTGCTTGGATATTACGAAACCATTCTGTGAAACTGCAGGCCTTCTAACTCTTTATGGTGGCTGGACTCAATGGAAGGTCAATGGATTTACTTTGCATTTAAGTAAATAACATATCAAGTGGTGTATTAGTTTGTTTTCACACTGCTGTTAAAGACATAGCCAAGACTGGGAAGAAAAGGAAGTTTAATGGACTTACAGTCCCACATGGCTGAAGAGTCCTCACAATCATGGCGGAAGGCAAGGAGGAGCAAGTCACATCTTACATGGATGGCAGCAGGCAAAGAGAGAGGTTGCACAGGGAAATTCCCCTTTAAAAAAAAAACATCAGCTCTCGTGAAACTTACTGACTATCACGAGAACAGCACAGGAAAGAGCTGCCCCAATAATTCAATTACCTCCCACCAGGTCTCTCCCACAACACATGTAAATTCAAGAAGAGATTTGGGTGGGGACACAGACAAACCACATTAAGTGGCCTTCTGTAAATCAAAATATGATTCCTTCAATGACTCTGATCTTTTTCCAAAAATAAATAGGTTAAATGAGCTTTTAGTAAGAACATTGCTAAACTCTCAAACATAGCAACTATTCTAGCCCTTACCTTAGTGTGTCTGCATGCTCCCCTTTCTTTGGTTGTAATTTTGTATTTTTTCCTTTATTAAGTGTTATGTTTATATCTTTAGCTTAAAAATGCCTTAAGGTCTTTTTTTTGGGAAAAAGTTAAATATAATCAATGTAATATATTAAAATTTTTTATGTTTTTTTTTCTTTTTGGGGACAGGGTTTTGCTTTGTTGCCCAGGCTGGAGTGCAATGGCACAATCATAATCTTTGCTTTGGAGTGAGACTGCAGCCTCAAATTGTCAGGCTCAAATGATCCTCCTACCTCAGCCTCCCAACTAGCTGGGACCGCAGACCCATACCACCACTCCGTGCTATTTTATTTTTAATTTAATTTTTTGTAAAGATGGGATCTTGCTATGTTGCCCAGGCTGGTCTTAAACTCCTGGCCTCAAGTGATCCTCCTGCCTCAACCCCCAAAACTACTGGGATTACAGATGTAAGCCACAACACCCAGCCCTTAAAATGTTTGTTTTATGCTTGTACAGTATAATACTCTATGTGAGTTTTAAAAACACAAAAATAATGCTAAATGACACTTACAGAGGTATGCATATGAAATAAAGGTATAAGAATTTACATGAGAATGACACCACCTTCAGGATAGGAGAGCCCTCCTGGAAAATAAAGAACAGACCAATGGGCTAGTGACATTTAGCTTTAAAATTTGGAACATTCTAATGTTATACAAAAAGTGATATTTGCAACACTGCAAGCAAACAGGTAGCCCAGTTTGGAAATGCTCTAGAGGTGAAAGTGAAATTGATAGAGGTGATTAATTAACTTAAAGACTGTCTAAAACCCCTGGAAACATCAGAAGAGGGTAGGTGGGTGTGGGAGGGAATTGCAGTCCAGACTGAAGGAGGGCCAGGAAAGGGAGAAGGAGAGACAGAGGTCTCAGTTGCATTATTTTCTTTCTGCAAATTAACCCATGCAAAAAAGCCCAATCACCACTTGGAAGAAGAAAACCCTAATTACAAGCCTAGTGCTGGAGCCAGGAACAGGTGGCATCCAAGTGGAGCCTGAACCCAGCAGGTGTGAAAGAACAGGTTGCACAGGTACCACCCAAGGGAATTGACACCCTCTGGTAACATACACTTAGAGAGAAATATACCGAATGCCCAGAATTTAGCTGGAGAACCAACACAAGGCAAAGTACAAATCATCAATTTAAAGTAAACAAAAGAAATATTTTTCAAGAAGATATAGGTTGAGCATCCCTAATTCAAAAATCTGAAATTCAAAATCCTTCAAAATGCAAAACTTTTTAAGCATGAACACGTCATAAGTAGAAAACTTTACATCTGACATATTTGCTTTCCAATGGTTTAGTGTACACAAACTTTGTTTCATGCACAAAATTATTCAAACTACTATATAAAATTATTTTTGAGGCTGTGTGTATAAGGTGTGTATAAAATATAAATAATGTGTTTAGACTTGAGTCCCATCTCCAAGATATCTCATTATGTATATGCAAATATTTCAAAATTTGAAAAAATCCAAAATCTAAAACACTTCTTGTTCCAAGCATTTTGGATAAGGGATAATCAACCAGTTTGGGCAATTTAATGCAAGAACAAAGACTTATGAGGAAAAAGCAATGAGACATTATCATTACGATAAGAAACTCAGTAGATATATTGAATATTAGAATGGATATAGCCAAAGATGAGCTAGCAAACTGAAAAAAACATGTAAAGGAATCCTTCTGGGAAACAATCAAGTATGTATTAAAAAGACCAAAATATAAAAGACATGTTAATAGGAAGAATAGAAGAAGCTTCAGAAGAAAATACAATAAATGAAGAGGAGGCCAGGCACGGTGGCTCACACCTGTAATCCCAGCACTTTGGGAGGCCAAGGCAGGAGAATCACCGAGCCTATGAGTTTGAGACCAGCCTGGGCAATGTGGCAAAACCCCATCTCCACAAAAAATACAAAAATTAGTCAGGCGTGGTGGTGCGTGCCTGTAGTCCCAGCTACCTGAGAGGCTGAGGTTGGAGAATCGCTTGAGCCTAGGAGCTCAAGGCTGCAGTGAGCCATGATCATGCCACTGTACTCCAGCCTGGGTGACAGAGTGAGACCCTGTCTTAAATAAACAAATGAATTGATAGATAAATAAATAAATGAATAAGGAGGAGAAAATATTTAAAGAAATAATGATTGAGATTTTTTATTATAAAAGAAGGATCACGGAATGTGAAAGTAAGAATAGATAAGAAAAACCCACAGTTTGCTAAATTTAAGACCATCGAAGTAAAAGAAGAGCTTCATGAGAAAAAGAAACAAAAATCAAATTGATGTTAGACTTTTCACCAATGATATTGGATGACACTAGGCTAATATTTTTTAACATGCTGATGGAAAAAGTAAATTTGAACCTAGAATATTTTCATCCATTTGAGCTTTTGTTCAAGTGCAATAAAAACATTCTCAAGTATACAGTTGCCTCAGAAGGATGAACACACAGAATCTCTTTGAAATCACTCTTTGATGAAATATTCCAGCAAAAAAGAATGCATCCAGGAGGCACAAAGAAATCTACTGTATACAGGAAGTAAAAAGAGTGAATAACCGAAGACTATTTGTGGTTTTCTAAATGGGTGTTGGCATACCAGACGAAGGCCAAGGTAGAATAATTTGGATAAGAATTGAAAATTACTAGAATGGCGAGAATCAGAAATGTTGCATTTCTATACTTTCAAAATACTTTTTTATTTTTCTTCATGTATTTTCATCAGGTTCATGATTCCCAAAACTTGAGTGGATTAGATTGACTTAAAAGTGAGAATCCAATGGACAGGTGGATGGAAAAAAAGGGAAGAACGATATGGGCTGGTGGCTGTGATTTAGTTTTAAAATCTGTAACATTTTGATAATTTGTAGATTTGTAAATCTAGAGAATAACCTTACACTTTTGCTGAAAACCATAATGTCAGGGGCCCCAGTAGCTGGAATTGACATCGGCTACTGATGTCTGACTTACTTTCTCCCTTACCTAAATTCTGAGCATAGTAAGTGCTGAGGAAACCTCACAGTATTTCATCTTAACCCATTAGTATAAAGTAAAGGTTTGCATTGTAGAATTATCAATTTTCTCTGTGGGGATCATTCCTTAGAACATTGTAAGCTATCATCGCACCTGATAATCAGATTTAATCACGTTTCAAACACAAGACATCAGTCCTAAGGTGAAAACGTTACACAGGCAGGGTCATCATAATATGGCGTCATCCTTCAGTTCTAAATTTTACGAGATAGGGGTGCCATTGGATATTTTTCTTCAAGCCAGAAAAATAATGCATTTGTGCTATGCTTTATGATAAGCTTTCTGATGCCACAGAGAAATGCAAAATGTAGTTTTAGTCCACTGCACTGAAACAGAATATTTACATTGTCTACATGAGAGTTATTTTTTTAACTTCCAAGGTATTTTGAGGTTAAATCCCATACTTACATTCTATTAACTATCGTTTTAGACTATAGTTTATTACCTAAAAAAGCAACCCATACTTAATGCAGAATACCTAGAAAATATAAGACTAGAAAAAAGCAAAAGTTAATGCTAACCATTCAACATTTTTCTTGATTCCCTTGAATTTTTTCATTAGTGCTGTCATTGAAAGCAATATTAAGTAGTGTAAGACTAGAGCTAAGATTCAGATTCTGTTCAGCAAATTTCTAGCCCAACACCTACTTCTGGGATCTTGGATGTGCCATCTGACTTCTCCAAGTCTTGGAGAGTTTACCTTTCAGAGGGTAATGATTATAATGTTACCTGCCTCATTAAATTGATGTGTGGATGAAGTGAGAAGAGGCAGTGAAGCATTTAACTCCATGTCTGGTGCTTAGAAATGTTCAGTTAATGCTTATTAACATTAATACAATTATTACTTAAACATAGATTCTTGATAAAAGTAAGAATTCCTGGCGATTGTGCCTCATAGCCCAGATTTCTCTTGAATCTTCTCACTAAACCTAAGTCAGTAACTATGGCCAAGTTTGTAGTCAAAGACATTGTTGACATTAAAATATTATTTTTGTTTTCTATTTCAAAATAGAAGTTTCGATATATCAACTTTGAAGACTACCAGAGAAGTAGAGTTACCTGAAACTACATTTTAGATCATTTAAATAGAATCTTAAAAAATTGAGATGTGGCCAGGCGTGGTGGCTCACGCCTGTAATCCCAGCACTTTGGGAGGCCGAGACAGGTGGATCACAAGGTCAGGAGTTTGAACCTAGCCTGACCAATGTGGTGAAACCCCGTCTTTACTAAAAATACAAAAAAGTTAGTTGGGTGTGGTGGTGCGTGCCTGTGATCCCAGCTACTCGGGAGGCTGAGGTGGGAGAATCACTTGAACCCGGGAGGTAGAGGTTGCAGTGAGCCAAGATTGTGCCACTGCACTCCAGCCTGGGTGACACAGCAAGACTCGGTCTCAAAAAAAAAAAAAAAAAAAAAAAATTGAGATGTGATTAACACACAATGAAAAGTACAGGTTTTAGATGTTCAGTTATTCAAACAGTATTGACAATTGTGTATATCCAAGTAACAAGATATAGAACGCTTCCACCTCCATAAAAAGTTCCCTCGTGTTTCTTTCAGTCAAATCCCTACACTGTGGAGCATTCATTGTGCAGCTGTCAACCACTGCCTGTGTTCCATCTACATGGCTTAGTTTTGTCTGTATTTGGATTTCATATACATGGCTTTAGAGAGTATATACCCTTCTGTGTGTCTGGTGTTTTTTGCTTAGCATAATGCTTTTGAGATTCATCAAATCTCAAAATTAGATGTATCATCCATGATACTTTCAATTATTCAATGTTTAGCAAGCAGAGGGAAGAGGGTCAAAAAGGCACATGGCATAGATTGGAAAGACCTGAGTTGAAATTCAGACTCGTTTTAGTTGTGCAACCTTGAACAAATGATGTAATCTCAGTACTGGCTCTTTGGACAAATCATTCTAAACCTCAAGTTCCTCCACTTAAAATGACTATAAAAATACCACTTCATAAGGTTATTGTCAAAATTAAGATAAAACAAGTGAGAACAAGGCGCTAGACACACAACAGTTGTTCTGAAAAAGCTTTGTTCAATCTGAATATTGACTAATTACATCTCCTTAATGACCAACCACAGCAGAGATGAAAAGATGCAGAAACTGGTTTTCTCCATCAAACATGATGACATAAACCTCATTTTCTCCCCTGGAATATGGTTTCAAGGTTTTAAAGAGATTGTGTTAAAGAATATATAATCTCAGAATTGAGACAAACAAACAAGCAATTAAACAGACAAAGCCAGAGGCAAGGCTCGGGCTGGGATTCCTGTGTACTTCGTTGTGGGAATCCTGACCATTTCCATTTGTCTTTCCTCAGAAGGATGGAATTAATTTTAGAGGTTTAAAGATTAATTAATTCCTGTTACATTAAAATATCATGGTGTTCTTCGGCAAGATGTTATAACTCAAGCAAAAATCTTTTTCAAGAGAGTGAAGCAGAACCAGTGTATCTAGTGGTGTTAAAACAAAACGATAGACAAAGAAACATCATTTTTCTGCCTGCTTCAGTCAACTTACAGAAATTCTTCTCATACATATCAGTTATTTTACAGTGTGGGGAATTAAAGAACTTAACAATCGTTTCCTATTATTTGTGCTGTTCTTTAAGAAATACGGGGCCTATCCTGGTCAATACAAGAAGACCCTATCTCCACAAAAAATTAAAACATTAGCTAAGCATGTGGGTGCATGCCTGTAGTCCCAGCTACTCGGAAGGCTGAAGTAGGGGGATCACTTGAGCCCAGGGGGCAAAGGTTGCGTGAGCCGAGGTCATGCCACTGCACTCCAGCCTGGGTGACAGAGTGAGACCCTGTCTCACAAAAAAAGGGTGGGGGGGGGTGTTGGGCCACTGTAAAAGCTACTTTGGAATAAAAGCGGTTTTTGGAAACATTGAACATTTAGACACCTTGGTGTACACGGAGATTTTGTTATCATCTGGTTTGATGTGACAGCTGCAGTTACCATATATCTGAGACATTTCTCCATTGATAATGCTTGGACTCAGCAGCTTTTAGTGAAAAATAAAATTACTAAAGCAGTCATCTTTCTTCTTGTGGTGAATTTTACATGAATAGAAACAGATAATACAAGTCAGCTGCTTTCCTAATACTCTAAATAGTGTTGACCTTATAGAAATATAATTATAACTTACATTTATAAACCATAATGAACCTATTAGGAGGCTGTAGCATAGATAAAGGCATGAAAGTATTTTCTGTCGCGTAAGACGGGCAAAGTTAAGGAAAATAAATATGCCCATGATTAAAATAATACTTTAATCTTTGTAGTTTTTTAGATTTCATATATATTTTTCATTTATCTATAAAATAATTCTATAATATAAGTAGAGTTTAAATTATGATCTACACTATATGGAGAAACTTAGACTAGGAGTTTTGGAATGACTAATATTAGAAGAAATGATTCTTTTTCCCAGATGTTACCATTACCTCAAATTTGTATGGTCCCTTATTGTTTATGAGACACTTAGACAGATGTTACCTGCTAAGGCAGAAACTCAAACCAGTTTCATCCAAAAATAAGGGAATTTATTGAGTCCCATAACTAGAAAAACCAGATGACCGAGTCCAAACTGAATCTGACTCCACGTAGCCTAGGTATTTTGCTTCTTTTTCTTGGCTTAGCTCCCCCTGTTCTGGGTTCTCATTTCTTCCCTCTGCAGATGGGCTTCCTCCATATGGCCGGGAAGGCATCACTTCCTTCCAGCACTCAGATGGCAGATGCCAGGGGCAATCTTACTCAGCTGCTCCAGCTGAAAACTCCCGAGGCCTAGTTTAGATCACATGACAATTCTGGAACCATTTCCTGAGACTTCAGGTGTAGGAAGCGCCAACTGGCTCATGTAGGTCCAACTGTCCCAATGTGCTAGTGGGGGACAGTGCACACGATTGGTCACATGTTTTGGGAGAGTATAATAACCTCAAGAAAATATTAAGGGTTGGCCGAGCACAGTGGCACGCACCTGTAATCCCAGCACTTTGGGAGGCCAAGGCAGGTGGATCACTTGAGGTCATGAGTTTGAGACCAGCCTGGCCAACATGGCGAAACCCTGTCTCTACTAAAAATGCAAAAATTAGCCAGCTGTGGTGGTGCATGCCTGTAGTCCCAGCTACTCTGGAGGCTGAGGCAGGAGAATCGCTTGGACCTGGGAAGCAGAGGTTGCATTGAGCTGAGATCATGCCACTGCACTCCAGCCTGGGCAACAGACTAAGTAAAACTCTGTCTCAAAAAAAAAAAAAAAAGAAAGAAAGAAAGAAAGAAGAAAGAAAGAAAGAAGAAAGAAAGAAAGAAGAAAGAAAGAAAGAAAGAAAGAAAGAAAGAAAGAAAGAAAGAAAGAAAGGAAAAGAAAATATTAAAGGTTATGTTGGCCAATAATAAAGATGTCCTATATACTAGCATAGAAATAAAGACAGCCTGCTCAATGGGCCAGATTAGAACATCTAGAAATAGATGCATGTATATATAAAGATTTATTATAAGATTTTTCTGGAAATTCAGGCAAGTGGGAGAAAGGATGAACTATTTAATAGTAAATGTGAAAACTGCATTGATGATGCAAAAACCTTAACCTGTGGGATCCAACACTATCTCTGCCTAGATAGTGTCAGAATTGAGTTACGTTTTAGGACATCAAGCTCCAGTGAGTCTGCTGGAGAATTAATTGTTCCATATATGGGGAAAACCCCACACATCTAATCACAGAGCAGTCTTGTATTGAAAGTTGAGAGTATAGACGGAAAAAAATGAGCCAGTTTGTTTTTGTTTTTGCTTTGCCCCATCTCATATACCAACCTTGTTCATTTCCAAGCCTGAAATTTTTGAACCTCAGTTTCTTTTTGTCCAAAATAGCACTCAATATATAGTATGAGAAAATTAATGCCACCTCCAAACGTTAACTGTTGGCATTTCTTCTGTGTGGTTGAAAAGTGAATTGTTTTCATTTGTTTCTTTGTTTTTTATAAACTCTTTATAACTCATATATGTTAGTTTTGAAACAATCACAAAAATGAAAGTATTTTTATAAAATCTATTAAAAATGTGAAGAACTCTGCAAAAGGAAAAGACTACAGGGAAGAACCAACATCAAAAATTGTAGTTAACTCTGGAAGATGAATATGTTTTTTAGTTGATCTCAGACATTTCTAACCCTTCCTGAGACTCCCCAGGAGGCCCTGACTTAACACTGCTTTGAGCTAAAGCTTGCAGAGTGGTAGACAGATGCCCTTTAGTTGGCAGAGCTCTGGCTGTCCACAGCTCTGCCTGTTAACTGAGGTCTAAAAATGGTGACCCCAAGACTCTACCTGCTGTGTCATCAGCCTTTCCTGGTGGCTGCATCAACTGGAAGATAACTTTTTGACTTTTTTTTTCTATTTTCAAAATAATGTATCTTCTAGTCCCCTCTTCATTTCATCCTTGCCATCTGTTTCTCTTCCAAGGTAAGGCAGGAAATTCAAATATTAAGAAATAGGAACTATCGTCTTTTCTGGGAAGGGGATTCTTCTCCACCTTCTTTCACGTTGCATCAAGCATAATAAAGTCCGTGACGGACTGGGCACAGTGCCTCATGGCTATAATCCCAGTATTTTGGGAGGCCAAGGTGCAGGCATCACTAGAGGCCAGGGGTTCAAGGCTAGCCTGAGCAACATAGCAAATCAAAAAATTAAAAATAAATTAGCCAGGCATGGTGGCAGGTGCCTGTAGTCCCAGCTACTCAGGAGGCTGAGGTGAGAGGATCACTTGAGCCCAGGAGTTCGAGATGGCACTCCAGCCTTGATAACACAGCAAGACCCTGTCTCAAAAAAAAAAAAAAAGTGATAACTGAGAACTGCTTTTTTTCTTCTTCTTCTTTAATCAAAATATTGGACATGCCCTTTGGTATGTTGTCTGGAACAGTGTGGTTGTGGGCCTTATGTTTAAACATAAGACTTGCCAGAAATAAAAACTGAATGATCTCAGAAGTGAAGTCCAGTCTCCTGTGCTTTCCGCATGGTGTGTACATGCCTGATGTTGAGAATCCAGGCTGTACCGCCACAGAGGAGAGATTGGTTTTTGTCCATTTTCTCATTATTCCTATAATGCAAAAAGAATCCTGATACTTTATGGCCTCCATTTTTTCCATGCCAAGTGAGAAAAAGACTTTATGTTAATTGTAACTGTAATATTCAAGTGTGCCTATCAGCCTGATATTATTCCATCAGATAGATTTTCTTCTGTAAGATCATATGCTTTCACTTATCTACAGAGGATTAATTTTAGCCTAATCTTCTTGAAGGGAATCTTAAAAGTCATTCATAAAAAAATGCAAAGAAATATCTATGTGTATATAGTAATCAGATGGCAACACAAGAATAAAGAAAGAATTTATTGTACCCTAAGTTTCTCAGTTTTCTTGTTGCTAAAGAAACTAAACAGGTTTGAGCCCAATGCAAGCTCTATCTTATTAGTTTAAAAATGTCCTTTTGGTTCTTATTAGGTTAAGAACCACAAGTTTTCACTCATTTCTTATTTTATGTTGAATTTCTCTTCACTGTTTCGGCCCACTGAAGTAGATGACAGCTTAAAGAAAACCAATATAGAGCCAAACAAGATCCAGCAGCAACCTGTATCAAGTTTATTAACATCTTTCTTTTTGCTAGCCTTACCTTCTCTCTCATAATCTGTAAGTGGGCCAAATGACCCTATAGGACAAACAGGCATTACACCATGGTATGTATAAGAGTGATTTGTATTTATACAGATGACCTACCTCTCCCCACAGATGCGCTGAGAGTCTGGGTTAAAGGATTTTCCTAGCCTGACCTGTCAAGATTGCTTCATAGTTGATGACTTTTGGCCCCGAAGACTCCACTAGCTCTCACTTTTATGACACCAGAACAGCCTTCTAAAACATTATTTTTGACATAGTTTGACTTTTTAAAGGAATTGTAATAGCTCAGGGTAAACAGCATAGCCTTTGGGGTTAGACAAACATTATGAATTCAATTTTTGTTGAATGCAGTGGAATGAATGAATGAATGAATGAACAAAGAGACTGGACGCAGAATTTCAGTTCTGCCACCTGCAGCTCTGGAGTGGTAGGATAATTACTTATCTCTCACGGCTTCCATTTTTATTAAACTGTTGGAGGATTAAATGAGATAAAGGTGTATAAAGCACTTGGTAAACTATATATTAGGGTTCAATAATTGCCCTGCATTGAGATGACGGTCCTAGTTCCTTCAGGCTCCATAAACACTGCGAGAAGAAATAGTCACTCTGCCTTGCAATGTCAGCCGAGATACAATAATTTCTTCCCCGGCTGGTGCCTTTTTCCTTTAGACTTGTGGCAAATGTTCTCACACTGTATGAGTGTGGCACTGTGATTGTTACAACATCAAAATGACACCAATAAAGGGAAAACTTTTTCTGCCAGAACAAAAGATGAGCCTCACTGAAGTTGGAGTTACAAATCGATTCCGACAAAGGAAAGTTATTTGTTGTGTGCCACATGCAGAGAAAAAAAAAGAAATCTAGGAGTTAGAATATAGGAAATATGTTAGTTCACATCGTTTTCGCTTTGAAACTGTAGCTTATGGCATTTGCATAGACTGCAGCAAGCATCGCTTTTATTTACCTTGAAAAGAGGGTTGATTTGCCTCTAGAAAGATTATTTGCCTTAGAATGTCTGACCCCATTAAGCTCAAGAAAATCTGGAAATTCTACAGGAACTTGTTTTCCTCTGTGTGCTGCTCCCTTCCCCCATTTTGTGGCTTAGATAATCTGAGGCCATGGTCAAAACTGAACATTCATTTGAAGTGTAACCCACTGGACAGCTCTGTCCTATTTTGCATTCATAGCCTGTTACACTGCAGCAAGCAGCAAGCCCATGTTTGGGAGAGGAAATGAACAAACACAAATATCCTGGCTTCCTTCTGAGCTGAAGAGTTGAACAAGGCAAGTAGCTCAGCCAGCTCAGCTTAAGTCTGCAGCAGCACAGGGACTTGGCTTCCATCCATCACATGGCAGTGTATTTATGAGACTGGGAAACCGATTAAATGATGTCTGCTATTCATAGGGAAAGGGAACATAGCAATCCATTTCTCAAAGAGTGGCAGTTCCACAGACCTAAAGAAATTTCTAATAGCATAAAAATAAAAATAAAAAAAGGTTGAGTGTGGTGGCTCATGCCTGTAATCCCAACACTTTGGGAGGCTGAGACGGGTGGATCACTTGAGGTCAGGAGTTCAAGACCAGCCTGGCCAACATGGTGAAACCCCATCTCTACTAAAAATACAAAAGTTAGCCCAGCGTGGTGGTACACACCTGTAACCCCAGCTACTTGGGAGGCTGAGGCAAGAGAATCCCTTGAATCTGGGAGGCGAAGGTTGCAGTGATCCAAGATCGCAACACTGCACTCCAGCCTGAGCAATAGAGTGAGACTCTGCCTTGAAAGAAAAAAAAAAAAAAGAATCTATGCTTGGATTTTTGCTAGTGTCTGAGGCTGGGGGATATCTGTTAGTTTTTTCTCAATATTTGCAATTTGCATGATATATGAAGAAAGGCAACGCAACATCAGTGGTGGCAGATATTTTAGGAGTCAAAATAGAATCACACAGGGATCCCAAACTCAGATGTACACAGGGATCCCAAACTCAGATGTACACAGGGCCAAGCAGATGACCCAATTATGTGATTCAGACTAAGTGTGTGCTTTTCTGGTGGTTTGCTTCACAATGGCACCTTAAGTCTTATTCTTCAAAATGTGATTCAAAAATCACATTCTGTTTGCATATACACATACGAATATTATTTTCTTCCACTAAATATGTATCCCCCATTTTGTTTGAAACTCATGGCCCTTACAGGTTCTCTTGAATTTTCTAACTTTTGATAGAGACATGGACATAATAGTGATATTATTTCCTCTTTTAATTTGTTTATTTATTTTTGTGAGATGAGGTCTCACTATCTTGCCCAGCCTGGTCTCAAACTCCTTGACTCAAGCAATTCTCCCACCTTGGCCTCCCAAAGTGTTGGGATTACAGACTTGAGCCACCACCCTTGGCCCTTCTCTTGTTTTTGTTATAAGAAATACAGAGCCCATGTGTGACAATGAATGGGAACTGATTGTAGTCAGTGTTAAGAAGACAACAAGGAGTGATGGATGCTATTGGCAACTGGAGGTTATGTGCCTTGTGCTATAGAATAAATTGTGTTCTCTCCTTTCCAAATCCATATATTGAAGCCCTAACTCCCAGTGTGACTGTATTTGGAGATAGGTTAAATGAGTTCATAAAGGTGAGGCCTTACTCTGATAAGATGGGTGACCTTATAAAATTAGACACTAGGAAACTCTCTCTCCCTTTCTATCTTTGAGTGTGCACAAAGGAGAGGTCATATGAGAACACAGCAAGGTGTGATAGCCACCTACAAGCCAGGAAAAGAGGCTTCAGAATAAAACCTACATTGCCAGCAGCTTGACTTGGACTTTCTAGCCTCCAGAACTGTGAGAAATAAATTTCTCGTTTAAGCCACCCAGTGTGTGATGTTTTGTTATGGCAGCCTGAGCAGACTAACATAGCTTGTCAAAAGTGGGCAGCTACTTCTCAGTCCCAGACGTTGCCAGGCAGGAACCAAAGCCCCAAGATTGTTGGAATGTCATTATCAGAAAGCAGAAGCCCAGATCTTGATGTGAAAAGTTTCCTGGATTTTTAATGTTATTAACTAATAAAAATTCAAACACTGTGAACATATGAAAAGATATCTATAAAGTTCTTCACTGCAACATTATTTGTAAAAGCAAAACGTTAGCAATAGCTCCTGTGTATCAATCAAAGACTAGTTAAATAAATGCTGAAACATTCATGAATGGAATAGGAACTATTGTATCCTTTATTAACATTATTTTGCAATGCCCCTTTGTAATGAAATTTATAATAACGTAATTGATCTCCAGACATAATTTTTTTAAAAATTATGTGTCCCAACTATAATATAAAAATATAATGATAATTAAATTATAAAATGCTATTTCCATGTGTAAGTGTTCAGATCCAACTATGATAGATGATATAATAACATAGTCCAGGCACGTATCCATAGAACCTCTGTGAATATAGCAGCTACAAATGCAGATCAATGCATACTGTTGCATCCAATGAAGTTGAGAAGAAAGCTCAGTGCTTTCCTCTCTCAGTTTCTATAATCTGACAAATTCATTCGAACATATACATAAAATATATTTTATCTTTTTAGGTAAACTAGATGTCCAGTAGAGCATTTTAAAAAGTTACGTAGCGTGTGGGGGAAACCTTCATCAGGTTGTATATTGCAGCATGTCGAATGTCCCCACTAAGTGCTGGTGCTACCCCCAATCTCTATGACAACCAAAAATGTCTCCACAAATTTCCAACACACTTTCTGTGGAGGGTGGCAGTTTTTCTTTACTGAGTGCTATAGACTTAATATTTGATGTTTGTGCTCCACCCTTCCCCCCAAATTCATATGTTGAAGCCCTAATCCCCAATGTGATAGTATCTGGAGGTCGGGCCTTTGGGAGACAATTAAGTCACAGCGATAGAGCCTGTCATCAGTGTTCTCCTAAAAAGAAACACAGGAGAGTTCTTTTCCTTTCTCTCTGCCATGTGAAATTCAGTAAGAAGGTGGCCATTTGCAAACCAGGAAGAGAGCCCTCACCAGACACTGAATCCCTAGACACCTTGACCTTGGACTTCCCAGTCTTGAGAACTATGAAAAATAAGTTTGCTGTCTAAACCACTCAGCCTGAAGTATTTTGTTATAGTAGCTGGAACTGACTAAGACACTAAGAATCATGGGACTGGATAATTTCTCCTGTCTCTTTCCATTCTTTTTTTTTTTTTTTTTTATTTATTTATTTATTTATTTATTTATTTATTTATTTATTTTTTTTCCATAATTTTTTTTTTTATTATACTTTAGGGTTTTAGGGTACATGTGCACAATGTGCAGGTTTGTTACATATGTATCCATGTGCCATGTTGATTTCCTGCACCCATTAACTCATCATTTAGCATTAGGTGTATCTCCTAATGCTGTCCCTCCCCCCACCCCCCACCCCACAACAGTCCCCGGAGTGTGATGTTCCCCTTCCTGTGTCCATGAGTTCTCATTGTTCAATTCCCACCTATGAGTGAGAACATGCGGTGTTTGGTTTTTTGTCCTTGCGATAGTTTACTGAGAATGATGTTTTCCAGTTTCATCCATGTCCCTACAAAGGACACGAACTCATCATTTTTTATGGCTGCATAGTATTCCATGGTGTATATGTGCCACATTTTCTTAATCCAGTCTATCGTTGTTGGACATTTGGGTTGGTTCCAACTCTTTGCTATTGTGAATAGTGCTGCAATAAACATACGTGTGCATGTGTCTTTATAGCAGCATGATTTATAGTCCTTTGGGTATATACCCAGTAATGGGATGGCTGGGTCAAATGGTATTTCTAGTTCTAGATCCCTGAGGAATCGCCACACTGACTTCCACAATGGTTGAACTAGTTTACAGTCCCACCAACAGTGTAAAAGTGTTCCTATTTCTCCACATCCTCTCCAGCACCTGTTGTTTCCTGATTTTTTAATGATGGCCATTCTAACTGGTGTGAGATGGTATCTCACTGTGGTTTTGATTTGCATTTCTCTGATGGCCAGTGATGATGAGCATTTCTTCATGTGTTTTTTGGCTGCATAAATGTCTTCTTTTGAGAAGTGTCTGTTCATGTCCTCTGCCCACTTTTTGATGGGGTTGTTTGTTTTTTTCTTGTAAATTTGTTTGAGTTCATTGTAGATTCTGGATATTAGCCCTTTGTCAGATGAGTAGGTTGCAAAAATTTTCTCCCATTCTGTAGGTTGCCTGTTCACTCTGATG